>NW_005370597.1:4361207-4374627 GCF_000412655.1 Myotis brandtii
CCCTTGCCCCCCATTGCCCCCCCCCCCCCCCGAGGAAGTCGCCGGGGGGCAGGGCTTGGGAGTGCAGCGGCAGCCCCATAATTTCCAGAGCCCTTCTCGGAGACTGACACATAATTGTCAGATTGTTTTATGAGAGCAGCTTCCTGCCCCCTTCCCGCCCCGCTTCCAAATGTGCTCATTCCCGAGGAAGCCTCACTTCTCCCTCTCGCCCTTAATCGCTCCTTTCCTGCCCGCCCCAGCCCTGGGGCCGGGCGATTTCCTAAATCACTCAGGATCGGCTTCCAGCGCTGGCGCCCAGGGTGGGCCGGGGGAGAGTTCAGCGTTTGTTCTAAGTGGCTTGTGACCCGGAGGTCAGAGATGCTTCCATTCTGTTTGATGTCTTTCCCAGGGGGCCTTCCCTCACCCACCCCTCCTCCGTCCCTCCTGAGCTGGTTTTAATTCTGCAGTCAGGAAGAGATTAGGGCGTTGGGTCCTGCTGCTCTTCCTCTCCAGCCTGGCGCTCCAGGTGCACGCAGGAGCCCTGCCTCAGCCCCTCAGAGTCCCTTCCACGCCCAGTGCAGAGACTTGCGGAATATTTCCTTCCAAACTGAGTTCTGTACGATTTCACACAGGAGATTCCTCTCCTTATGGCATTTCCCTTTCTCTCCAAAAGCTCTTAAGAGGAAGTGAAATGTCCTAACATTTTTAACTTAATTTTCCCCATTTGAGGAATTTCAGAGGAAGTAGCACGGGGCCTTTTGTATTTTAACTATATTTTTTTAATTACTATAGCAATACACAATCATGATAAAAATTTCAAACGGAATCATTTCCAGAGGAAACCACAGTTAACAGAATTTTGTATATCCTTTCAGAAATGTTTTAGGCACATACAAGCATAAAAATGTGCATATATATATGCACATATATATATATTTATACAAATGGGAACATATTGGACATCTTGTTCTACAACTTGCTGTTTTCACTTAGTACATTTTGGATGTTTTCATCCAATGTAGATTTCAATGAATCTAGATTTACTCATTTTAAAAAGTGCTGTGTAGTAATCGATAGTGTGACTGTACTAATGTATTTCACCAGTCTGCTATTAATGAATATTTAGGTTGTTTTGCTTTATTACAAACAATGCTACAACAAATACCCTAAATCTACATCTATATATTATATTTTTAAAATAACTTCCACTTAGAGCTATATATATTTTTGGATTAAAGAACCTGGGAAGTTAACAGTTTGACAGATGTTGTCAGATTGTCCTTCAAAAAGTTTATGTCATTTTAAACTCCAGAGGGAATGTGGGCGAATGCCTGTTTTTGCACACCATCACACATACCTGTACAAACTAACTTTAACTTTGCCAAGCTTAAAATAAGTGCATTCTATTATTATTTAAATTAATATTTCCTTAAGAGTGAGCTTCTAATCTTATTCTCAAATAATCACCATTTTTTTCTGTGAACTTTCTATTCATGTACATGTAACCATTTTTCGATTGTATTATTTACCTATGTCTTATAGATTTGAAGATCTCTTTATATATAAAGGAAAAGAGCCCTTTTCTGTTATAGGTATTTTCCGTAGTTCCCCACTTTATCACTTGTCATTTGGTTTTATTTATGATATTCTTTCCATATAATGTTTGAAATTTTATTTTAATAGCAAATTTGTTTCCCTCTCTCTCTCTCTCTCTTTCTTTGCTTCTGGACGTGCTTAGAAAGTCTCCCATAAACTAATTGTTTTTTGTTTTTGTTTTTTAAGTGACCCATGTTTTCTATTTTTTATATTTAAATCTTTAATCCAACTAAAATTTGGGGGGAAGAATAGATCATGCAATAGAGGTCAACTTTATTTCTCACCTAATCAATTGTCCTCATACTGTTTATTAACTAGTGCATCTTTTCTGGATACTTTAAAAAATGAAACTTCTTGCCCTGGCCAGTGTTGTTCAGTGGTTAGAGTGTTGGCCTGTGTACCGAAGGGTCTCAGGTTTGACTCCCAGTCAAGGGTATGTACCTGGGTTGCAGGTTCGATCCCGTCCCTGGTTGGGGCTCATTTGGGAGGCAGCCAATAGATGTGTCTCTCTCACATCAGTGTTTCTCTCTCTCTTTAAAAATCAATGGGAAAAATATCCTCAAGTAAGGATTAAACAAAAAAAGAAAGAAAGAAAGAAACTTCTTAACATAAACAAAACACTTACTTATCACGACTTCCCCACTCTGTGAAGCTCTTTAGAGAAGAAAGTAATGTGATCCTCGACTGACTTGGAAGATGCTGAGGCCCATCTTCCAGAAAGAAGCAGGAATTAATTGCTGGTGTTTGACATGTCTTTGGGAAATGCATGAATCATGAGATGGATTCTGGAGACCGTTTTCCATTCACGCAGGCAAGAAGCTCTCACGGCCTCTGTGCGCAGTGACCTATGGATCTCAGAAATGATTATAAACAAGACTTGCCCTCAGGGAGTTTATAATCTAATGGGGAAGCCGCAGGTCTTTTGCTTTGTGGAGGCATGTGTGCATTAACAACTCTTCAATGTGCCCTGCTTCCTGGGGCCTTGAAAATGTTTCCATGTGTCTTAGAAACAAAGTCTTTCTGAGGAGAGCACCCCTCAGGGTTAGAATCTCAGAGTAGGGGGAACAGGAAGGAGAATAACTATGCATTATTATCCCCATTTTACTGAACAAAAGCTCTGTATTTCCCCCACTCCTAAGTAGCAGAGGTAGAATTGTGATCTAGCTCTTTCTCCAGGTGTCGTCAGGATTGTCTTCTCCTGAGGCCTATCCCTTGGCTTACGGATGGTGGCTTTCTTGCTGTGTCCTCACAGGGTCTTTCCTCTGTGTGCACGTAGCCCCGATGTTTCTCTCTGTGTCCACATTTCCTCTTAGAAGGACACAAGTCACATTGGATCAGGGCACACCCTAATGGCATCATTTCAGCTTAATCTCCTCTTTAAAGGCCATGTCTCAAAATATAATGACATTCTGAGGCACTGGAGTTTTAACGCTTCAACATATGAATTTGGGAGGGCAGGGCAGACACCATTCAGTTCATAACAGGAACCAAACCTAGTTTGGCCATTGAAACCTGAGAGGAGATTTAAACTGAGTGCTACTCAGATGGATTTTCTTCCCAGATCCACAGGCCCTGGGAAGAGAGAGCTTTTATCATTCTGTCGGCCTCTTCAGCTTAGGATGCTGATGCCTGGTGCTGTGGCAGCTGTCTTGTGATCATGAAGTGGAAAAAAAAAAGGGGCATAAAATGCCTCTGTGCTGGGTATGAGTACACAGATGGATGGAAAGACCTGCAACCTTCACAAAATTGCTCAGTTGCTGAATGTATCCTGAGATCATCCATTTCCAGACTTTTTGTTAAGAAAAAAATGTCCTTACGGTGATTCTGCCATTGTTTATTAGGTTTTCTGTTTGTTGCCGCGGAAAACATTCCCAACTAATATGAACTTCATTATTTCCTTCACTGAACTATACTGATTCCCAGGGAAAGCATGGCTGCCCTGTCTCATGTCAACTTCAAAACACTGGGCTGCTACTGAAGCCTCTCCAGCTTCCCTCCACAGCCTGCTGGTGCTCATCAGCCAAGAATTCATCTTCAACTTTCCTGAGCTCTTTTACCTTTTCTATTCATGCTAACTCCCCCGAGAGAGAGTTTTAGGAGTTCACTTTGTGCTAAGTAGAGTATGGCTTTTGTGGGGCCTTGACTTATGAGTGTCCTGACTAACGAGTTTTTCGAGATACGAGCTGTCTCTCGGCCGATTTTTTGCTTTGAGTTGCGAGCTAAAATTCGGATTACGAGCCAGCTTCAGATACCCCACCGCTAGTTGGTGCAGCGAATGTCACAGTGAACGCCACAACATCAGCCCAGCATCACGTGTCTCACTTGTTCACTTTTTGATTTGACATACGAGTAATTTGAGTTACGAGCTCCATCACAGAACGAATTAAACTCATAAGTCAAGGCCCCACTGTACTCCAAAAAAGTTCTAAGGCCATCGGGGTTCTCAAGTTCAAGGATTTGATGAACAAATCTATATTCTCTCTGTACATTAACACTTTTTAAAAAAAATATTTTTATTGATTTCAGAGAGGAAGGGAGAGGAAGAGAGATAGAAGCATCAATAATGAGAGCGAATCAGTGATGGGCTGCCTCCTGCATGCCCCTCACTGGGGATCGAACCTGCAACCTGGGCATGTGCCCTGACTGGGAATCGAACCATGACCTCTTGGTTCATAGATTGATGCTCAGCCACAGAGCCACGCCGGCTGGGCTGAACATTAACTCCGATTTTTATGGACCTTAAACATAGCCATTCTTACTCTGATCATTAGAACTAGAGGTTGTATATTCAGGGAGGGTTTTTATTTTCATTTTAGGTCCTTCTTTATAGTTTTACCATGTTCAGTTATTACTTTTATAATTTAAAATATGAATATAAATTGTGATAACTTGGAAAGGGGGGAACAGAGCCTTTCTCTCCATCTCCCTCTTTCTAAATGAGCTCTAATATGTTTGCTCCTTCATTAGATGCTGTTTTATCTCTTTGAGTTAGTGTTCAAGTAAGTGTTTCCCCATATTGTGAGGAGAAGAAATGGTGGAACAGTAGGTGCTATGGCATGGCAAGTAAGAAACAGTCTTTGGAGTTACTCTGTCTAGGTCTGAGGTCTACCCCTACCCCTACCAGTTTTGTGATTGGACTAGTTACCTAGCCTTTCTAAGCTTTAGTTTTCTCATCAAAGAAATGGGGATGAAATTAGGATTCATGTCAGAGAGTTGTTGAGAGGATTTGATGTCTACTGCCAGTCAAGGGCTTGGCTCAGTGCCTAACATATCATAAATGCTTGCTACGTGTCTGCTATTCCTCTTGCTACTAGGTTTTTATGCTGTGCCATCATCATGGATTTTCTTTTTTTCAGATTTGCATTTTTAAAGCGTTTTATTTTGGTATAATTGTAGCTTTAAAGAAAAGTCACAAAGAAGTACAGAGAACTTTTGTATACCCATTACCCTAGTTTCCTTCATTTTTAAATCTTACATTACCAAGGTGCATTTGTCAAAACTAAGAGACATCGGTACATTACTGTGAACTGAACTCCAGAAGCCAGCCCAGGCTATCACACTGCCTTCAGTTGTCATGTCTCCCCAGGCTCCTCTGGTCTGAGAGTTGCTCAGTCTTTTCTTGCTTTTTATGACCACGGTTTTAAGGAATGAGTCCTGGACTTTCTTCTACGGGTAGAAATAGAACAATCCATACCAATTCTCCTCTTTCCAGAGTGTTTTGAGCCCACAGACAAGAGCAGAGAACACTGATAAAAGGAGGTGAACCGGGTCCTTTCCTCTGAAGGTGCACACCTGCCTCAGAGGAGACCCTTTGAGAAGACTCCACTTGCAGATAGGTTCTGTATATCAGTGGAGGGCAGAATGGAGGTATGTAGCCAGAATGGAGAGTCCCTGGGGAAAACTTTGATGTACTTGTGGTAACTGGTAACTCTTGCTTCTTATTTCTGTTATGTCCTGGACAATGTCAGAAGCTCTGTCCTCCATCACTTCCCCCCACCCCACCCCACCCCATTCCTGCCTTTGCCCCTCTTGGATAGTCCTACAGCTATTCCCTTTCAGTTGTAGGTGTGCAGAGGGGAGAATTGGTCTCTAAAGGAAGAAGAAAGTCTCCAGTTGAGCAGACCCACAGCCATGAGCACTACTACCTTCTGGGGCTTAGTACTTCTCCATCCAGGCCATGTTCAGACAGCCCTGAAACACATCTGAGGCCCATTAAGTCCAGATTTACATTCTTCTCCAACAAATGGCAGCGATTCAGAAAGTTTGTTTATTTAACATAGAGTGCAATTTTAAAAAAGTGTTGGCCCCTTGGGTATAGGACTTGATGCGACTTCATGGCCCTCTTTCTGGGGTGGAATAAACAAGACAGGGGAATGGCAAAGTCTACAGGGCTTGTCCTCCTTCCTTGTGGATGGCTGGCCTTTTTTGTTTATGATACTGTGGGGCAAAACTCCCATGTAGGAAGGAAAAGGAAAGATTGTTTTCTCTTGAGCAGAGTTGTTTGTGTTCATATTTATGAAAGCTGATTAGTTTTGGAAAACCTAATTCGTTCCTTATCACTTTTCAGTTAACTTTATTGTTTCTACCTCAAGTTGGGAAATTTTCTTGCCTGTGTTTGTGTAAAGTCTTGGGATGGATCTTAGAACTGGTGGAACCGAATTATTTAAAGCTCTTCCTTGTGCACTCACACACACATGCCTGACTTGGTCTTCTCACTGGGGTTCTGTCATAGCTGCAGGGCTAATCCGTTCCAGCAGAGCTTTTTACTTAACCAAACCCAGAGTGAAGAGATATCCCTGGAGTCAGACAGTCCTTCCCAAAGTGGATTTCAGAGATTTAAGAAAAGTTGTGAACAGCTTTATTGAGGTATAATTTATATACCATAAATTCACTTTTAAAAATTGAGGTACAATCGACATATAACATTATATTAGTTGTACAACATAATGATGTGATATTTGTGCATATCGTGAAGTGATCGCCACAATAAATCTCGTTAACATCTGTTACCCAGAGATTTTTTACAAGAGTCTTTGAGCCAAGAGATGCCATTTTGGGATGAATCAGCTATCAAGATAGAGGGGCAGAGAGATGGCATGTAAATAACAAATGATCATAGTGGTATTGAAAAGAGAAGTAGGTCTTGATATTAAATGTCTCAAAGTGCTATACAATTATCAGTCATTGATGAGAACAATGTGTTAAAATTATTCAATATCTGACTACAGAGTTTTTCTCCTCAGTATTAATAGGTCAAATTTAACATTTAAAAACTCCAAGGGATTATCAGACTCCTGGGTGGTACTAGAGTTACATGGTATTAAATATTGCCAGAAATGAGTGGGTCCTGGGAAGAGCTGGGGATTATGTCTGTTGCAGTTGTATTACTGTATTGAGATTTGTTCTACGTGGAACCAAAAACTCCTGCCAACACAGCTTTGCTAAAATTCACACATCTCTCCAAGGTTTTACAATAATATGAAGAATTGCCTAGTTCTCATTGCAGAGATGCGGGGCACAGATTGAGAGGCGTGGCATGAAGTCACGTAGCAAATTGTTGACAGGCACATTCCTGGCCACAGCCCCTTTGCAGGACTCTGAGAAGCAGTGTTCTGAGCTGCTTTCCTACTCTCGAGCCTGCTGTACTTCACACACAGCACTAGGAGCGAGACTGGGGACCTACGGGTCCTGGAGGATGAGCCATGACTGCTCTTGGAATGAGCAGTTGGGGCAGGTGAGGTATGTGGAGGTAAGGCCAGGTCTTAGACCAGTGGTTCTCAACCTTCTGGCCCTTTAAATACAGTTCCTCATGTTGTGACCCAACCATAAAATTATTTTCATTGCTACTTCATAACTGTAATGTTGCTACTGTTATGAATGGTAATGTAAATATCTGATATACAGGATGGTCTTAGGCGACCCCTGTGAAAGGGTCGTTCGACCGCCAAAGGGGTTGCGACCCACAGGTTGAGAACCGCTGTCCTAGTGTGAAAGTGGTCAGCCCGGAGGTGGGGCCTCACTGCCCCCATCCCCGACCTCAAGGTTCCAGGCGAGGGTGTAAAAGAGCCCCCGCCCTTTAACTTCCTTGCCACGGAGACTCGCAGTCTTGTTTTCTTGCTGCTTTCTCTGATGTCTTCCATCGTGATTCTAATACCATCATGCCAACAAATTGTCTTGGAGAGTCGTCAGAAAGGCACCACTTTTGGAGAGTGTTCCACGGGAGAGCAAGGGTGTCTCCTCATGCCACCCCAGGCCCCGTGGCTCCTTTCCCTAAATGAATCTGTTTAATGAGTCAGAAATATTCCATTAACCAAATGGGCGCGGTTGCCAACAGGACTGTTCCAAAGAAAATAAATGAAAACTTGTCTACTTTGTACTGTTTTGATGGGCAGTCTCTTTTTAAAATCATGGTGCCTGGCTGTTTCTGCTCAGGTTGTAGCATATTAGAACAAACTTACACTGAAAGGCCTGGAAATGTTTTTATTCAGTGATAATTCACAGTTCAACATTTACAGTACTTTATTCTCCTCTTTTCTTAGTGCCGAGGACACTGCTGGGTAAGAAACTAAACATTGAAGAAGGCGCCTTAACTCTTGGAGTCACTGGCTTAAAAATCTAAACACTGAATGCAATTATAGCAGCAACAACAAAACACTAAACAATTTTCATTTAAAGATGTAATCTGTTGATCAGACCTTATATAAATGCTCTCATATCTTTTAAAATGACAAGTCCTTGTCAACTAAGTTGGAAGGAGCGGAGAAAACTCCATCAAATGACCAATGACATACTTTTCTCCACTTTAGAAAATACGGGATTCTCTTGGTAGAAATTGATGACTCTAAAGCCGTAATGTTGAAGGGACTGATGCTCCTCTTCAAGCTCCAAACTCTCCTGCTTAGTATTATCCCTACTTTTCAGGTGAGGAACCTGACTAGCTAATTAGTCTGGAGAGCCCATGTGGTGAAGTGGCTAAAAGTCTTGAGTTGGTCGCAGGCAGACCTGAGTTCAAGCCCCAGCTCTGCCACCCCCATCTTGTGTGGTCTTGAACAAATTATTTAATCTCTCTGAGCAAGCATTTCTCCACCTATGAAGGGCACATTTATGAGAATTAAACAAGGTCATTTATGTGGACCTCCTGGTTCATGGGTTGAACCTCAACTACTGAGCCACACTGGCCTGGCCCTGGTCTGTAATTTTCTTAAAGGTCTGGTTTTGGTATCAAAGTAATACTGGTCTCATAAATTGAGTTGGGGAGTATTTGGGACATTTTGTTGCTATTTCCAGATGGCTTTTCTTGTCCATTTTTGGGCATTGTTTCCCCAAGAGGTCCAGAGAAGTCCTTCAACAGGGAAGGCTCTCAGAGTTTTGTGGCTTAGCCGCGGTTCTTCATTCCTGTTTGGGGTACGGCACGTCAGTAGGGCACAGATGGTCCAACACCAAATCTCAAAAACCCTGACCTTCCAAAGGATTTCAGCCACCCTCGAGTCTGGCTGCTTCTGCTTCTGCTTCTCTGGTACAAGGCAGAGGCCTCCATCGAATACAATCCTCCTAAATAGAAAAAGCAGTTTCGTTGTAAGAGGAAGAGTGAGAGAGAGGGGAGGGGAGTGGGAAAGGATGAGGAGAGGGATAGGATGCTCACACCTTTAAGAAACAAATCCAGGCCCTGGCCAGGTGGCTCATTGGTTGGAGCACTGTCCCCTACACCAAAAGTTTCAGGTTTGATCCCCAGTCGGGGTGTATACGGGCAGCAACTGATTGATGTTTCTCTCTGTCTGTCCCTTCCTTTCTCTCTAACAATCAATAAAAACATATCCTTGGGTGAGGATTAAAAAATAAAATAAAGAAACAAGTCCAGGCCTGGACTGAGAGTAATGGGGAAAGGAGACACTTAATGCTCCATTGTAAGTACCCAGAAGCAAAAATTCAAGAAAAAGCTACTCCTCCTCTGAAACATTCTCTGTCAAACCAAGGAAAATTTAGATCCCTATATAAACTTCCAGGAAAGGAATTTTACATATCATATAATGTCCCTCCTCCGACATCTATTCTTTACAAATGTGGAGGCTGTCCCTCATCTCCATCTCTCAGACATAGCCAGAGATATTTGAACTACTGTTTTATGAGGTATTGGGGGCTCTAGGCAAATAAAATTCCTGCTGACCTAGGCTGATTCCCCAGATATCCTGAGCTGGCATGCAGATCGGGCTCTGAGTCTGCCTAACAAAATCAGGACAAGGAACACATTATGATGACTTCCAGCCCAGGATGGAGTTTACTGCATCATGCTGTGCAAAATCCCATGATCTTCAAATGCCTTTGTTGATATTTTTGGCCAAATATTACAGCAAGAGTCACCATCCTCAATATATAAGTTCTAATTCTTTTTCTTTTTAAAGATTTTTTATTGATTTTTTTTGAGAGATAGAGAGAGGGAAGGGGAGAGAGAGAGAGAGAGAGAGAGAGAGAGAGAGAAACAGAGAAACATCCATGTAAGAGCAAAACATCCATCAGCTGCCTCCTGCATGCCCCCTACTGGGGATGGAGCCCATAACCCGGGCATGTGCCCTCACCAAGAATTGAACCAGCAATCTTTTGGTGCGTGGGACGACACCCAACCAACTGAGCCACACTGGCCAGGGCAGGTTGCAATTCTTATTGTGTGAGTTTGTGTGTGTATAAACACACATACATGTGCATATGATTAAGGCATAAGTTTCTTGAGAATGTTGTTTGGGAGACTCACCTTACACTCCTACAGAGGCTGGAACAAGTTACCTGAACCATGGCCATTCATAGACTCAAGGATGTCAGTCCCCATTACCAGGTAACTCCACTGAACACCAGGCATGTTGCTTAGATAGGAAGGCAGAACTGAGCGGAAAGTTTATCGGATACATTGGTTTGTTAGAGGGGGTGGCGTCTGATTGTGAATATAGCAAGATATTTGGGTGAACCAGTTCTCAGGAGCCAAGGAACCAAGATGGTGCTGGGAGGCCATGTAGTAGGGAGCTCAGGAGCCGTGAACCTTAGGATGGAGGGAAGAAACAAGGCCTTTTTAATAGCAGTAGCTTGAGAGAATGAAAAGTACATAAGATGGGGAGGAAAGTGACCAAGTTCAGGTCAGCCTTTGCCACACTGCAGTTTTATGGCCTTGGGCCTTCTCCACTTACTCTCGCTGGGCATTCATTTCCTCATTTAGAAAAAGAAAGTTAAAGAGGTTGGTGATTAGAGTGTATCTAGATTTCAAGTCCTAAGACTGTATGTGAGGACATGTGCTCTTTATTATTGTTTGCTTGTTTGTTTTATAATTTTCTTTATAAAGTTGTCAGCTGGTTTGAGATGTTATAAGTGGAAACAAAGGAAGGAGAATTTTGTCTAAGCTTCAATTAGAGGCCGGGGCCGTGAACAGCAGAAGACCCTCAAAGAGGGGGCAAGAGTCAGAGACTGCTCCACATTCATTTCGTCTGGAGGATTTTTCTCACTTTCTTTAGAAGATTTTGTATTTTATTTAAGCATATGGTGACTTTACTGAAAAAAGCTAGATATCCCAAGACTTAAGCAAATTCCACATAAGTGTTGTAATTTTCCTTATCCTATAACCAATAAGGTAGGTCCTATAAACAATTATACTGAACAGAAATATTGGCAGCTCTTAGAGTTTGCAATATATCATTCCATCAACCTCCCCAACTTTCAGGGAATCACGTCTGTCTCCTGGGAACTGCTCCCAACCCTGTCCCCCTTTCCTCCCCACACCCATCCGCCTAGCCTCAGGGAGAGCAGGCATATCTAACACAAGGCGGTCACCCTCTGGTCACCTTCTTGCTGGAAATCTGTTTGTTTTGAGACTGAGACAGCATCCCAGGAATCATTCTGGAGTAATTTTTCCTTCAGAGCTCAGAATTTTCATACGTGAATACAAGAGGAGGAATGGATTTGGGTCTGAGGAAGGGACAGCTGATGACTTTCAGGATGTTTGCCGATCATCCGCCTGGCAATAGCCAGTGGGCAGTTGAACTTACTGACCCATAGACCCCAACAGAAGTACAGACACAGCCTGGGGAGTCATCAGGGAGCAGGCTCTCTTGTAAAGCGAGCGAACAGCTGTAGTGACCCAAGGAGAATGGAAGAAGCCAAGAGCAGACCCTCGAAGTATAGACACAGCCTGGGAGTCATCAGGGAGCAGGCTCTCTTGGAAAGCGAGGGAACAGCTGTAATGACCCAAGGAGAATGGAAGAAGCCAAGAGCAGACCCTCATGCAAGAGAAGAGGAGAAAAAAACAGCCAAAAGAGATTGCAAAAGATGGTCAGGGCTGTGGGCCCGGCCTGGGTCACTGTCCTTCACTCTCTGTGGAGTCAGCCTCTGGCTCACTCGTGTGCCCTCTGTTTGTTCCACAGTCACCAGTTCTTGATATTTTGTGTCTAGGATGTCCATGTTTCCAGGATATATTAGTGTTCCTGCTTGTCTAGCAATCTGTCCACATGCACCATTAATTGCTAACGAGGTGAGATAAATATCTGGCCTTGCTGTGTTGGCCACATTTAGCATCTTTCTGTCCTGTGCAGATTGAAAGGTACCCATTAGACCTTTTGGAAGGGATCCAAGTGACTGGACAGCCCTGGTAACTTGCTCTAGGCCAAAGATAATAGGTAAGCATTAGAATCTATCTTTTGGACTCTTAATTTTTTATTGTGATTGGAAAAAATGGGCTCTGTAACTTTCTTCTTTTTAAAAAAAAATTTTTTTTTTATTGATTTCAGAGAGGAAGGAAGAGAGAGAGAGAAACATCAATGATGAGAGAGAATCATTGATTGGCTGCCTCCTGCACGCCCCACACTGGCTATCGAGCCCACAATCCGGGCATGTGCCCTGACGGGGAATGGAACACTTCTGGTTCGTAGGCCGACTGACACTCAACCAATGAGCCACGCCAGCTGGGCTGTAACTTTCTTCTCGTAGGGAAGCAACAAAGGAAGAGATTCTGGTTCTTGTGATCAGGTGAGAATGTCAGAGATTCAGATAAGACCTAGGTCCTGCCCTTGGCCTTTGTGAGACCCATGGAGACGATGTCCCTAAGTCTCAGCAGATTCTACCAGGAACAAGATGGAGTTGGATGCCTTGCTCCGATAGAGCCAAGTATTTGCCTCCCATTTCCACGATACCGGCAGACTCAAACACATAGAAATATTGGTTTGGTTGGGTGAATATTTTTATATTTCAGTTCAACAGTCAGGAGAAATAAATGGACATGGTTTTAGTTTGAACTGTACCCCTAGGGTTTATTTATGCATATAAAATAAGTTTAGTCTGCCCTTGAGTCAAAAATAAAAGGAATACTTGGACTCAGTTCAAAATTCAAAAAATGTGCAGTTTGGGGTACACAGGATGGTTTAAATCCCAAGTTGTCTCCTTCAGGGAGAAGTTGGGTAACATCTTCCCCTTTACTAGAAAGGCCTATGAAAATAGCTTACTTATTATTCCTACTGCATTTTCCTCTGGGTAAAGGTGCATATTCCTAAATTTAGTAAGTCTAAGTAGATCTTCTCCTTGTCATGTTCTTCCTGTTTTGTTCGTGATCTGGCACAATCTTGAGGTCAGATGGGGGGGGGGGGCGTATTTTCAGGCTCAAAGTTGCTATCTCTTTTTTCTGCTTGAAGGTTCAGGACACACCCTATGTGGTAATTCCTGAGACACCTGCCTTCAACAGAAGAACAGCGATGAGGTTAACGAGGTGTCAGAAGATGGCAAAACCAGCTCCAGTGCTACGCCTTTCAACTTATTAATTAGGAGTCCTGATGAATGGCTCGCTTATAAAATATTCTTGCACTGGCTGACACCCCCT
>NW_005370597.1:4374658-4426475 GCF_000412655.1 Myotis brandtii
CGGCCACCCTTGCGCAGCAAGGAGAGGTGAGGAAATACATGATGAGATAAAGCAGGGCCGTCCATCTATGTCTGCTTTCTCCCAAGTTTGTCCATGGCCTGGAGCTGCCATAAATAATATCCTGGGGGCTTCCAGAGGCTTTCAAAGGCCACAGCTGCCAGTGTGACAGGAATTACCATGGAAACATGAGATAGCTGGGAGCTCACCATTTTTCTCCTGCAGACCATTGGTTTGGATCCAGAGTTTCCCCACAGAGTAATTGTGTGTTTATTCGATGAGGCCTTGCATTTGGACCTTTGTGGGACTGGCTACTTCCAGGTACTCACAGGCATGAAACCAGAAGGTTTTCTGGGGCCATTATTATTAAACGACCGAGGGGACTTTCACTGGGAGGACACACATTTTGCCAAGTTTATTCCTCAGAGGAAGCACTCTGAGTGTTCCCCCTCATTGTGCTGTGATGGATGTGTGTTCTAATAATTCCCAGGACCCCATGGACGTTATCGCTGGGACACAGCCAGGTTTCTTTTTCCCAAGTGAGTCAAGGTTTTTCCAGGAAAGGCATCAAGGCTAGAAAGACACCCCGTCTGATTATATGTGCATGGATGAAGTGCAGGGAAAAGAAGCCCTCCTAGGAATAGAAATATGGACCTTTCTTTATCATTTTATAAAAACATGTTTTCCAGACTGATCTTTGGACATTTTAAGAGCTAGAGAAATCCATGGGAAACACAAGGGGGCTTGAGAGAGGAAGTTGTGACCAGTGGTGACAAGAGCAGTGATAGCCTTAGTGCCATTTCTCCTCTCCCCGCCATCTTTGACTTTCAGGAATTTTGATTAGTTCCGAAGTTTCACATAGGTATGGATTAATGTAACCACCAGCACAATCAGGGTACAGAATAGTCCCAGCACCCCCAAAAGCCCCTTGTGCTGTCTCTGTATAAGCACATCCTCCCCTGCACCCCAACCCCTAGCAACTACTCATCTGTTCTCCATCCCTATAGTTTTGTCTTTTTGGAGAATATCATATAAATACAATCATACAGTATGTCACCTTTGGAGCCTGGCTTCTTTCACTCAGCATAATGCCCTCGGGATTAATCCAAGTTGTTCTATGTGTCAATAGTTTGCTCCATTTCATTACAACATATGGATGCACCATCATTTGTTGAAGGACATTTGTGTTGTTTCTAGGGATTTCAGTACATCCTTTTAAAGAATTGCTGTAAAATATGTGTAACATAAAAGTTGCCACACTAACCATTTCAAGTGTATAGTTCTGTTGTATGAATTACATTCACAATGTTGTGCAGCCCTCACTACAATCCGTTTCCAACGTGTTTAGTCATTATACACAGAAACTGTGCAGCCACGAAGCAATAACAGCGGCATTCCCTCCAGGCCCGCGTAACTTCTAATCTACATTGTATGAATTACATTCACAGTGTTGTGCAGCCCTCACTACGATCCGTTTCCAACGTGTTTAGTCACTATACACAGAAACTGTGCAGCCACGAAGCAATAACGCGGCATTCCCTCCAGGCCCGCGTAACTTCTAATCTACTTCCTGTCTCTATGGATTTGGCTATTCCAGATATCTCATAAGAATGAAAGCAGACCATATTTGTCCTGTTGTGTCTGGATTATTTCACTTTGTACAGTGTTTTCAAGTGCCGTAGCATGTGTCAGCCCTTTGTTCCTTTTTATGGCCGAATAACACGTGTCCATGGTATGTATATGCCACGCTGTGTTCATCCACTCACTTGGGTTGCTTCCACTTTTTGGCTAATGTGAATAATACCACTATGAACACGGGTGTGCAAGTATCTGAGTCCCTGCTTTCAAGTTTTTGGCCACCTTCCCTTTTTAAGTTAAATTGATTGGGCGGGGTGGGGGGGGCGTGGGAGGATATGCGTCTGGAAATTCCATTTTCTAAGAATCTAGTATTTTGTCTGAATCTGGTCATTGTTCTTTGTACTTGATGCTCGTTGAGATTTGAGGAATCCCACCAGTTTTTTGTTTATTAGTCTCCTCAGTATCCCGGGAGAAGGAGAAAGGCAGTCACAATTCGGGAATGGGGAAAGTGGGCTCTGAGTGGGCTAGGCCCATCCGTGGAGCTATCCTTTGTGCGTGCAGCTTTCTCGGGGTGTGGTGGAATGGCTTGCTTGGGTTGGAGTAGTCTTTGGTATTTCACATGGTCTGCTTTACCTGGCCTTTGCCGCATTTCACCACAGAGCTTGCTGTGCCATCAGGCGAAGACTTAAGAATAGGGGCAAAAAGTAGCAAGTGAGAAGTAACTTTCTCACTCGGCAGGATCTGCTTTTATTTGTAGAACTAGAGGCCCAGTGCACGAAATTCGTGCATGGATAAGGTCCCTAGGCCTGGCCGGTGATCAGAGCCAATCTGCGGGGCAACCGGCAGGGTGACTGGGGCGCCCCCACTGGCACCCACTTTGGCTGGCCTGGCGTTGCCAGTGAGGGTCCCCTGATCACCCCACCAGTCGCCTCACAGTGGAAGGCAACTGGCGGGCGATTGGGGAACCCCTACTGGCACCCGCCTTGGCTGGCCTGGTGCCGCCCCTTGATGGCCCCGACCCCCACCATTGCCACCAGTCAGGGCCTGCGGGCTAGGGGCAGCTCCTGCATTGAGCGTCTGTCCCTTGGTGGTCATTGCGCATCATAGCGACTGATCATTGCAACCAGTCGTTGTGGCCAGTCGTTCTGCTGTTCAGTCAATTTGCATATTAGGTTTTTATTATATAGGATATGCCTGAACCTACCCAGACTCAGGCAACCCAGCTGATCCCTCACCCACTTAGAATAATTGGAAATAAGATGCGTCTGAACTATAACAAATTTATGATTATTTTCAAGGATACACCTTTGGGACCAAGAGCTTAATAGACTCTTCTTCATTAAGAGATATCTCAGATTTATTTCTAAGTAGCTGCCTTTGTACACAGTAGGGGCTAACGTCATTTAAAAATGCTTGTATGTTTAGGCAGTGAAAAGTTTCTCCTTCGGTGTTGCTCATTTGTTTATTAAATTTCTCTTGATATACATTGTAGAGATAGTTCAGCCCAACCTTTCTTATCCTAAATTGCCATCCCATAAAACTAATAAGGTTTTATTCTGTACAGACTGGCTTGCCCTCTTTGTAGACCGAACATATAGTGGATTTTTAAAAAAATGTTATAAGCATTCTGTTGTTCCTAAAGGTTGACAAGCTCTACCCTTCACCCGCTTCCTCTTACAGCCTGCCACTCAGTTAATTCTCACCCCGGGAGTAACCCCTTTGGCTTAAAACCCTTCACATTTCCAGGAAGTTGTTAAATCTAACAACCCCGTCACTCAGTCTGGCCTCACTCTTTTAGTTCCCAGGTTTGCATGGGAGTTGATGCTCACTCTGGGGCCTAGGGAAGGCCATTGCCATCCCATTGCAGAGCAGAATGAAGAGAAAACATGGTGTGCCAATTGAGTCATAGGGGGCTCCCACTGACAGGCATTCCAAACGCAAAAGCCTGGTGTGATGGGCACCTTTTTCATTGCTCGTGAAGATGCAACAGAGGGTTAGCTTTGTAGGTCCCAAGTTCATTAGGATTTTTTTTCTTAAATGGAACTTTTGTGATATTATACTTGGGGGTACCCCATCAAATTGATTAGCCTTTCAAAATAATGGAATAGAAATGAAATGAAATTTATCAAAAGGGACAACTTACAACAACAATAACCTATAAAGCCCTTTTTATGTGCTGGAGCACTGGGCTAAGTACTTTCCTTGCATTGCTGCACTTCATCCTCACAACATCCCTACAAGGAGGTACTCACTATCTTCATTTTACAGAGGAGGGCTGGAGACTTAGAGAAGTTAAGTCACTTGCCAAAATCACACAGTGGGATTTCAACCTAGTTTGAAGTCTGACTCCAAACTCATCTGTCTGAGCCTCCGCCCTGTGAAACAGAAGACATATACCTACATCTTTCTGCTATTAAGCACAATTGCAGTCATTTAACCTCAGCAAAATAGCATCGTCTGTCACATTTACATCAATATTTTGTATTTTATTTTATAGTAATTTTGTTTTTAATTTTTTTATAAGTAAATTATATGTATATATAAATAAATTTGTTTTGGTTTAATAGTTGTATGAGAACTATAAGCAAACGCATTTATACCTAGTTTTATATATTTGTGCATATTTACGTAATATTATAATTAAAATGGCTTAGGTCAACACTGGCAGTCCACAGTATTAAGTCATTAACACCCTCAACACATTAACACTGTTTACTTTAAATAAAATCCCTTAATAGTTTAAGAGACTGGACATATTTTGATAGACTGGGAATGACGAGGTAATGGGAAGTCTCAAAACAGAAAGCGCTGTTCAGTAATGGCTCTGCCACTGGTTATGAGATACCAATAGGGAGCAGTTGACATTTACTTTATAGGAACACTTTGAAGACCAGATTCTACTCTCTCTTGCCCACTATTGGGTTGAAAAGTCTGCTGCCAGTATAAAGGCCACTTTAAAAGTTAACTGCTCTTTTTTTTTTTTTAAATTCCCATTCCCCACTCCCCTCCCCTTTGGCAAACATCTTGTTTTCTGTATCTGTGGGTCTGTTTCTGTTTTGTTTTGTTTGTTTTTTAGATTCCATATGTAAGTGAAATCATACGGTATTTGTCTTTGCCTGACTTACTTCACTTAGCATAATGCTCGCTAGGTCCATCCATGTTGTTCTAAGTGGCAAGATTTCATTCTATTTTATTGCTGAATAACATTGTATATACCACATCTTCTTTATCCATTCATCTATTGTTGGACAACCAGGTTGCTTCCATATCTTGGCTATTACTAGTAATGCTGCAATGTTTAGAGGTGCACATGTATTTTTTGAATTAGTGATTTTGTTCTCTTTCTTCAGCTGTTTTTAAGATATTCTCTTTGGCATTCTCCATCCTCAAAACTGTGTGTCTAGATGTAGATATAGTGTAATTTATACTACATAGAACTCTATGTACTTCCCGAACTTTAGTGTACATGTCTTTCATCAAAATGAAAAATTTTCCCAACACCATTGGTCCACATTTCCACTCTTTTTTTATATTACAACTCCTCTCATTCTATTTTGTGTGTGTTTCTTGACCTCTCACTGCTTGCACCATGGTACACTCTGGTTAATTTCTTTCAGTTAAAGTTTCTGGTTACCCTTATTCTCTCTTTAGATATATCCAATATAATATTTAACCCATCCATCAAGGTATTTTTAGTGGAAGGGATGGGTGTATTTCATCTTTCCATTTTAACCAAAGCACAGCCATTTAAATTGTATAATTAGATGTGATTTGATGAATGTATACATGCTTGAAACCAC
This sequence comes from Myotis brandtii, assembly GCF_000412655.1. Classification (NCBI taxonomy): domain Eukaryota; kingdom Metazoa; phylum Chordata; class Mammalia; order Chiroptera; family Vespertilionidae; genus Myotis; species Myotis brandtii. The sequence goes on from NW_005370597.1 coordinate 4,380,034, forward strand.
AGTTAAAATATAAAACTTTCCATCACTCTTAAGAGTTTTCTTTTGTCCCTTTGAGAAATTTTCAGTAATTATTTCTTCAAATATATATATTTTTTATTTTTCTCCTCTGCTTCTGGAACTCCAATTATGTGTGTATTGAACATTTGGATATTGTTCCCTCAGGTTTCTGAGGTTCTCCTCATTTTCCCTCAGTCTTTATTCTGTCTCTTGTTTGGATTGGACATTGCTATAGCTCTATCTTCAAGTTCACTGGTTCTTTCTTCTGCCATATCCAATATGTCATTAAGCCCATCTAGTGAACTTTTAAGTTTTAGTTTTATACTTGTCAGCTCTAGAATTTCTATTTTAAATGTTAGTTTTCATTTAGCTATTGAAAGTTCCTAACTGTTCATTCAAAACAATGCCATATTTTTCTTTAATTCTCTGAACATATTTATAATATCTGCTTTAAACTCTTTGATAAATCCAACATCTAGAGTCAGTCGGTCAGTTTCTATTGGCTGCCTTTTCACCTGATTATAGACCACACTTTAATTTTCTGGTTGAAAATTGGGCCATGTGGATAATACGTATGGAAACTCTAGATTCTTCTATCTCCTTCTGAGGTTCATTGTTTCTTTGTTCCATATATAATTAACTGGACTCTAATTGCAAACTTTGTCACCCTTTGATATGCAGCAGCTAATAATTCTGTCCTATGGTGTCCTATTGCTACTTTTTTTTTTTAACCTGGCCCTATGGGAGTTTTCCCTGTTTTTGTGTAATTTGGTGGTTATTCAAGGATTTTAACAGAGATGAAAAGCACTCTTTTTAAAATTTTTTTTTGTTTTTTGTTTTCTAGAGATTCCCCTCTCCCTAATTTTTAGCTGTTTAATTTTGAGTTCTGTCTTTGACATTTCAAGCCTGTAAGATGAAACTTTCTGGCACCTGACTTGTGCATGGTTGGAAAGTTTACTCAGTTTAAAAACAAACAAACAAGGTACCCTGGGTGGTGGCTCAGTTGGTTGGAGTGTTCAGTTGGTTGGAATGTTCCATTCATCAAAAGGTTGTGGGTTCAGTTCCTAGGTTGCAGGCTTGATTTTTGGTCAGGGCACATATAGGAGGCAACCAATCTCTCTATCTCTCTCTCCCTCCCTAAAAATCAATTTAAAAAAAACTTAGCAGGTGAGGATTAAAACAAAAAAAAGCAGTGAATTCACAATAGGGCAACACATAACTCTGTTATTCAATAGCTGATTTCTTTCTAATTTCTGCCCACTTTTTCCCTCCCACACATGTGTAGTTTAGCTCTTGGCCTAAGATAAAGTTTATACTCAGGTTTAATATTCTTTCTGTGGGTTTTCTGCTGCTGGTACTTTTCCTGTAGATTTTTAGATATGTTTTCAGCCTTGAACTCTGATATCTGGTACCTTGGCTGGTAAGGCTGTGGTTTTCCACTGCTATTATTTTTATAGCAATGGCTGTAAGAGTTGGGCATCACTGTCAGGCCAGGAAGACATAAACTCAATTCTTACCCCTTCCTGTGGCAGATTTTTGAGATTAAACTTTCCTTCTGCTTCTGTATGAGTTTGGACCTTCTCCAGAGTCTTTCAATAGTTATTCTTTAAAAAACAAACAAAAAAAACCCCAGCAACAACAAAAAAACCCCCACCTTTTTAAAATCTTGTTTTTTGTCATTGTTTTCTCTGGGAGGGTTTCATGACCACTTCACTCCTCTGACATTTTTGGAAGTAGTTTACCCATTAGATTTTTAATTTAAATATTTCTGTTTTTCATTTGAAGTTCTGTTTAATTCCTTTCTGATTAAATGTGCTTTGTGTTCATGATAGTCTTTTTATTGTTCACATAAGTTATTTTTGAAAAGTTTATTTGATTACCTTAAATATACTTATTTTACAGTCTATGTTCAGTTAATGTTCAATAATTTCAGTATGTGAATTTCTTAGGTGTTCAGTGGTACCATTTATTGTATCTGCTAACTCTTCTCATGCAAGTAATTTTGGGATTATGAGTGCATTAAATATGGAAAAACCATACTTCCTAATTTGGGAGGTTGAATCTGCAGAGAGGTGTTTGTTTGCTTTTACCTGGTGTCCAAAGAATATCAGAGACCATTGTCTTTTATTAATTTCTAAGGCTAAGGGTTCCTAGGCCAGGAAGGTAATATAAATTTATAGCCCAATTCTACTCGAGGACAGATTCATGATTATACATTCTTAGAGAGAAACCTTTCCTTTCCTTTTCATAATAAAGAGATGAGGATAGCCATATCCCTAGACCAGTGGTTCTCAGCCTTCTAGCCCTTTAAATACAGTTCCTCATGTTGTAACCCAACCATAAAATTATTTTCGTTGCTACTTCATAACTGTAATGTTGCTACTGTTATGAATCGTAATGTAAATATCTGATATGCAGGATGGTCTTAGGCGACCCCTGTGAAAGGGTCGTTCGACCACCAAAGGGGTCGCGACCCACAGATTGAGAACCGCTGCCCTAGACCAATGGTAGATTCCCCCCCTCCCCTGTACACAACCCCGTTCCATCCCTTCACTGACAGTTAGCTCTTTGAAAATCCTGGTTAACAGTAGTCTCAATTATAGTTCGTACTTACCTTCCAACTCAAGACTTTGTCTCCTGCACCCGGGAGCTTTCAAAATCTCATTAATGATTACCATGAGAAATGAGGTGAATGCTAAATCTGCCAGTTCTCACTTACTGCTCTGATTTTTCATTTTCTCATTTAATTTGACTCTTTATTCTGGGAAATTCTGAACATGAAGGTAAAAAGAAAAGTATCATACACACCCATACACCCATACTCTACATTTATTAGTTATTGACATTTTGCCACAGTTGCTTTATCTCTCTGTGTATGTGTGTTTGTTGAACCATTGTAAAGTAAATTATATACATCATGACATTTAACTCCTAAATACTTTAACATGTAGTATCAACAAATGAAGCTTTTTAAAAAAACAAAAGTATTACTGTTTTCATATTTAAAAAATATGATTTTCCAGAGAAATAGAACCGATTATGTGTGTGTGTGTGTGTGTGTGTGTGTGTGTGTGTGAGAGAGAGAGAGAGAGAGGAGAGAGAGAGAAATAAGGGAGAAAATAAACTAAATAAATGGAAAGGAGAGAATTATCCAAGAAATTTTACCAGAAAATTCCCACACTAAAAAAATCATCACTACCACCACTACACCACCACCACCACCACCACCACCACCACCACCACCACCTCCTCCACCAATGCAGGTTCTTATTATCTTAAAACCAAGCTCTAACCGTAGCCTGCTGGCTGGTTTTCTTATCTTCTTTCCACTACAGCCAGTGCTATCTGAGTTTAATATGAATGTGGAGTTGTGACTTCCCTGGTTAAAGTCTCCATTGGTTTCTTCTTGCCCAAAGGCAGAGTTTAAGCCTACTTCTGTCATAAGGAACCTTACAAATTTTCCAGAGCAGCCCACTATCCTTTAAACACACCATTCTTCTTTGCTCTTCTGCATCCTAACATGTGCTGTCTCTTCTGATTGGAGTAATAATAAACACTCCTCCCACCTATGCTCCTGTATGAATTTTTTTAGTGCTCTCCTAGGTTGCATTTTAATGATTTGTTTATATGCCACGTTCCCCAGCTATGCTGTGGACTCCTCAATAGAGCCCTTTTCGTTCTTCATTCTCAGGAGTTGGATTACAGTCCCTCCTCCATAGCAGGGATTCAGGAACTATCTTCTTTGTTTGGTTGTCAGGAAGGCAAGTCCTTGTGCCTTCTAGAAAAGGGAATGAGATTAATTCAGAGTGGCTGTCAGATGGCATCAGTCATGTTTCTTACAGAATTCAGAATACTGAAAATAATCTATTCTATCTCTATTTGCTTGCTGTCTCTTCGGTTTCTTTGTTCTTTCTAGGAGGTCACTTTTGACCACAGGACTTTATGAAGTCAGTAACTGCCCTGACCAGTTTGGCTCAGTGGCTACCGCTAGAGCGTCGGCCTGCGGACTGAAGGATCCCAGGTTCGATTCCGGTCAAGGGCATGTACCTTGGTTGCAGGCACATCCCCAGTAGGGGGTGTGCAGGAGGCAGCTGATCGATGTTTCTCTCTCATCGATGTTTCTAACTCTCTATCCCTCTCCCTTCCTCTCTGTAAAAAATCAATAAAATATATTTTTTTAAAAAGGAGTCAGTAACTGCAGGGCAATGTGGGCTACTGAGTTTTTCTCATTAGATCTGTGTAAACATGTTTATGTTATCTCTTTCATGGCCAGATTAAGACATTTCCAGCCAGGAAGATCCCTCCCCAAACCCTGAGAAGGGCACCATCTCAGAAGAGTGTCCAAGTCGCCTTTCTGTTTTTCTATCTTGTGAAGAATGTGGTTTCGGTTGTGTGATTCTTTTTAAGCCGCTTCATGTGTTTTTGGACTGATTAATAGCATAGCTACCCAAACTTGGACAGCAATATCAGAATTTCTGGAAGCACAGAAATAAGAAGCTACTGAGTTCAGGCTTTCCATCTGAATGAGACTCAAATGCACAACCACTGCTTCCTTGTTTTATCTCTCACCCTTGACTATGCTGGCAAACCTTGCTTTTCCTTTTGGATATAAGGGGTTTACTGGGAACAAAAAGCATTTTCCTGTACTCCACCTGCTGGATGGAATGAATGAAAGCCTCGGGGAAAGATCTAAATATTTAGCGAATATAACCTCAGCCCCCAAAGTTTCAAGTCTGGAATACATTTCACAGTCTCAGGTTTGAACCCAAGCCAAAAACATGCATGTTGATACTAATTATTTGTGTCCTTTGGCAGAGGGTTTAGGAAAGTGTTATAATTCAGTTACATGGGGAGAGAGAGTGATTATGTATATATAGCTTCCACCTGGTTATCTATAGATGTTGGAGAATGGACTTCACCTAACTTCCCTCATCCATCACTGGCCTCCACCTTGCTGTTTGGCCTCAGTTCACATCCTGCCCCCCACCCCTTGCTCTCCACACTTGAGTCTCACTGGTATTGTGTTTCTTCCTGCTGTAGGGTCTTAGCATATGCTACTGCCTCTATCCAGAATGCTCTTCATAATCCACAGTCCACCTCTCTACCTAGCCAACTCTTCCTCTTCCTTCAGATATCAGCTCATTTCCTCCGGGAAGCCCTTGAGTGAGTTCAATCCCCTATTATATATTTTGAGGACGCTGGATACTTCTCTTTTGTAAGCACCTGTCACACTTGCAGCTTTACATTTCTCTATGGGATCCTTTGTGTAAATTGCTTCCAAAGGGTAGTATATGTATATGACACAGGTAATATGCAGGTGTTCGTTGTTGTTTTTTTTTATTATTTTAAAGTTATATGTTTATTTTAATGGGTATTAGAAAAAATATTTATAGAGTAAGTAGCCTATCCTTTTGTGACCATTTTTACTTACAATGGGCCTAAAGTAGATAAAACTGTGCATCTGCCTTCCATAAGCCATGTGAATTAGAAGTACCATGGTCAGGCAATGGGAATATAGGCAAACATTTTAGAGGCAATATGAAAATGACTGAAACTTGGGAAATAATATGTTCATATATTTCCCTTCACTTGATTGTAAGCTCCAGGAAAGAGCTTTTTTGTGCACCATTCTACCCACTAGGCCTTGTACATATTTGGGCCTTAATAAATATTTGTTGAAAGACTGGACAAGTGATTGAATAAACAGTCTAATGATGCAACAAGGCCCCCTCGAAAGTGACACCAGGCCAGTCATAGATCAGATCATTAGAACAAAGGATACGGTTTCTTTTGAGGATCCTCCACATGGATTGCGCACAGTAGAGACAGGTTGGAACTTTGTAGACTTAGAACATTCAGCTCCAGATACCCAAAGACTTTGTGGAGTCTCAAGGCCATAGGGGACCTTTGCAGTTATCCTGCTCAGAGCAGTGCCTCCAGCATCCCTGACAGGTATTGTCACAGGCTAGACTACCCGGGAGGCAGACTCTGAGATGAAGATTAGCATGCAGGATGTTTATTAGAAATCTTGAGATCACACCTGTGGAAGGGAAGGAAACAGGATGGGGCAGAAAGAGAAGTTGAGGCAGTTTTAATAGAGGCCTCAGTGGACATTATGAGAAATTCTGAGCACTCGGTGGGGAGGGGGAGTCCCTCAGCCCCGCCTTCGCCCATTTGCAGTCCAGGACCCCTTGGGGGATGTCCACTTGTCGACTTAGGCCCACTTCCCAGGGGATCAGGCCTAAGCTTGCAGTCAGACATCCTTCTGGCAGCCAGGGAGCCCTCAGGGGATGTCCAACTAAAGGCTTAGGCCCCCAAGGGAGCTGTGATGAGAAAGCTGGGCTGACAGAGGAGCCACGCTGTCCCGCCCCGCCGCCCTGGGTCGGGTCGCACACTGGATGCCCACCGCCCCGGGTCGCAGATAGCAGGCCCTGATGGAGGCAGGGTAGGCGGGATGGCGCTGACCCGCCCTGCCTGCAGTATGCAAATTAGCCACCATCTTTGTTGGCGGTTAATTTGCATATTGCGCTGATTAGCCAATGGGAGGTGTAGCGAAGGTACGGTCAATTACCATGTTTGTCTATTATTAGATAGGATTTATTTATTTATTTATTTTTAATATATCTTTATTGATTTCAGAGAGGAAGGGAGAGGGAAAGAGAGATAGAAACATCAATGATGAGAGAGAATTACTGATTGGCTGCCTCCTGCACGTCCCCCACTGGAATTGAACCTGGGACCCTTCAGTCCACAGGCTGATGCTCTATCCACTGAGCCAAACCAGCTAGGGCTGGTATCTCGTTTAAAATTTTCTCTGAACTAAACACACCCAGTTTCTTTAGTTGTTTGTTTTGTGTATATATTTTTCTGCCCCTTACTATTCATCTGTTACCTTCCACATAACATTTTTCTTAATTTGTAAAACTTCATTTAATAGGCAACATCTAGAATGAGATACAATGGCCCATATGAAGCCTGGCCAACTCAAACTACAGCAGGGCAATTACATCCCACAATCTGTGCCTTATAGAAGGGAGTTTCGAGTCAACCAAGATTCTTTTATCTCTTTCAAAGGAATTGCTGTGAAGCAAGATCTCTCCAAATATGGATTCATAAAATTGATCATTGGGAACCTAAATGGAAAATCTAAAAGATCATTTTTAGCCATAACTTATTATATAATATGCATAATTATTTTTTCTAAAAAATAGCAAATGTTTAGTTAACCCTTATCATATGCCAGATATTGTGCTAAAAATACTTGCATACTGCCGTAGCTGGTTTCGCTCAATGGATAGAGCATCGGCCTGAAAGGTCCTGAAAGGTCCTGGATTCAATTCCTGTCAAGGGCACATGCCCAGGTTCTGGGCTCGATCCCCCGTAGGGGGTGTGCAGGAGGGGATCAATGATTCTCTCTTATTATTGATGTTTCTCTCTCTCTCTCCCTTTCCCTTCCTCTCTGAAATCAATAAAAATATGTTTAAATTATACTTGCATACCTTCATTTGATTTGATGCTCCCAATAACCCTGTGGGGTTGGGACTATTTGTATCCTTATTCTATAGAGGAGAAAATGGAGGACAGATAGACTAAGTAACTTGCCCAAAGTTACAAGATCAGTAAGTGGAGGAACCAGGATTTCAACTCGGCCAGTGTGGCTCCAGGGCTAGCTTTTCTGTATATGTATATTACATAGATTTGGGTTAATTTAAATCGGGGAATGACTTAGCAATATGTTCTTGAACATACATGGTGGTTTTCAGAGAAGCTCGGAGGGCTTAGAAAGACAGTAGCTTTTTAAAAAAGGAAACAAAACCAAAAAAAACTAGGTCCTGAATTTTATGTAGAGACTTGCTTCACCGTGATAATAAGCTTTTAAAGGGAAAGGACCACATGTATTCATTCATCTTTTAATACTGTGTCTAGCAGAGTAACTGAATCATGGTTACACCAGGTATCGGTGTATTGCCTATGCTCCAAATCCGTTCTTCTTTGCCACATTTTGTGGCTTTGGAGCTGGACCCTCCTTTGCCAGCTGATGCAACTTCAGGTTTGTCAGTAGAGGGCACTGGAGGGACACTGCGAGAGGAAGGGGCTTTTCTTTGGGTTCTGGTGCTTTTCTTCTTGCTCCTATGACACAGTGGCCAGGGGCAGTTCCTTTGGGAGACCTAGTGGTCCACAACCCCAGCAGGTTGCTTCCGGAGACTTTCGCTGGTGCTGCAGTGGGAAGCTCCTGGAAGCACTGCAGTGAGATCCTCCACTGGCCTGTGGGCCACAGCCACACCTTCTCCATGAAGTCTGCATCTCATCCTCGAGAGGAGACCAGCTCGCAAGTTTGTTCCTTCCTTGAGTGCTTTCCTAAGCCTTGGGGATGATACCTGATTCCCTACACCTGCTGTTCCAATATTCTTTAGAGATCTCTTTACCCCTCTTAGTAGTTAACCATTCTTCCCATTAAAGTTTCTCCACTCACTGCCCTGGCCAGTTTGTTCAATGGTTAGAGTGTTGGCCCGTGGTCCGAAGGATTGCAGGTTCGATTCCTGGTCAAGGGCATGTACCTGGGTTGCAGGTTTCATCCCTGCCCCCCTGGATGCAGGAAGCAACATCAATATATTTTTTTCTCCTTTCTCTCTCCCCCTTCATTCCTCCCTTCAACTCTCTCTAAAAATCAATGGAAAAAGAGTACCCTTAAGTGAGGATTGACACACATATACTCACAAAAAATTTCCCCATTCAAATTGTTGGTGTGGTTTCTATCTCCTGATTGGACCTTGACTGGCACAATGGTAGACACTCAATAAATGATGAATGGATGGATGAGTTAGTGAGGGACTGGGGAAAGAGGCTTCATTTTCACTTTATTGATGCTGACTATTCTGGAGGCTTCGTCTGTTCAGGGTAGCCCTCTGCCCTGCCGGACTCTTCCCAGATGTCCAGGTTGCTTGGGAGTTACACATTTTCAAGCAATCTATAAAATCTATCTCTCTTCTTCACCTCAATTAAGCATCATGTGACAGATTCCAGTAGCACCAAGAATAGAGAAACAAGTTTTTCCTCTCATTTTTCCTCTCTGCACAGCTGTCCTGGATTTGGGATTTTGTCCCATATTAGGAGAAACAATCTGGCCAGCCCTAAAACCTGCACCACTTCGCAGGTCAGAGTCAAGGCTTCTAATGCAGGTGTTCTATTTTGAGAAAGCCATAGATTTTACTGTTCATTTCTACAGGAAATTGCTGAATTCTTAACAGTTGACATTTCCGGGCTATAGATAGTCCTACTTTTACAATGCTCACAAAACAAGTTAGTATAGAACAACATTCCTGTAACTTACTTTGGAGAAAAAGTTTTGGGCTAAGGCATATTAGTAAAATAATCTAACATCTTTCCCTTATGTATCTCTGCGTCAGACCAAAAAAAACAAGTTTTTCTAAGACAGGAAAACATGAAATATGAAAATCACAATGAAGTGTGTTTCTGTGATGATTTGCACAAATCGCCTGCCTACAGCTACACCCCGCCCCCCCAAACACAGCAGCCAAGTGACCCAATCTTGAAATTGAACACAGTTCCACACAGGGAATGCCCAACCCTTCATTAAGGTTGTTAGAAAAGCACATCAAAGACACGGTGAGGTTTTGCTTGTTTATGTAATAAGACAGACACCAATGTTTAGCTGCTGAATGTGAAGCCTGTGTGATAGTGGGAAGCGAAGGGAGAAGGAAGCAATTTGGGAAATACCTCCTCCTCACGTCACAAACATCCTCAGACCCATCAGAAGACCCCCAAACCAGATCCTGCAATATATGCATTTCATAAAGCAAAACCACCCCTTAGCTGCAGGCCATGTGTGACCTGGTTTCTCTTTTTAATTTTTTTAACTAGGGCAGCAAGCTAACAGTGTAGTATATCACGGTCAATATGTCAACCGCAAAGTGGGTCCAATATTACAGAAGGATTCCATAGTCGTTAAGTAAATTTCCCTTGTAACTTGAGAGAACGTTGGGCGAATCCCTGGGATCTAGAGCGCCTGCTGTCAGATCCCCACACCGCAGGTTCTGGGTTCTTGAGATTTTAGAGTCAATTTTAAGTACAATGGCAAAGGGAGTTTCTTTCTAAGGGTGGAGGACAAGTTTAAGGAGCAGAGTAGGAAGGGCGAGCACCACTTTTTACGAGCCGTCATTTTAATTTGAACAGTTGTCAAACGCCTAGTAATTTTGAAATGGAGAACATACAAATCCCACTGCTTGGTTGGGCTTAAGCATTCCTGAAAATAATTTCTGTTAATTTGTGAACATGCAGTTGAAGGCACATCTTTGTTTGACATGTCATTATTCCCATACTTGTTAATATATCAACCCCAAGTGCTAAGGGTTCAGGATTGCCCTCCCCTGCCCACCCCATGGCTGACAGGACAGCTCCCAGATAGATATGAAAAGTGATGACTTCATTTCTGTTTTTCTCTTTGTGGTCCAACTCACCCATAAGAGGCCAATGCTCAGCTACCCTAAGCCTCTCAAACATTTAGGGCCTGGAGTTACTCTTTTTAGTTGATTGAGCAAAGATGATAATTTTTAAGTCCCTGGCTGGCTAAGATACATTCCAGTAGTAATGGCATTTATCTTATGACTGAGTCATGGATGGTAAAACCTCTTCTTTGGGTAGATAATAGGGGAGATAAAAAGGTAATTTCCAGAAGGTGACGGAGGCTGGTTTTCTAGCCTTTTTTCTGGCTCAGTCTACTTTTCATGTCTTATTTAGAAATGGTTGTGAAGTAGGAATTTTGGGGGCAAAACAAACGAATGATGTGAAGATTAGGGGAGTTAGGGAGGGAATGGGCCAAAGTGATGACGATTCCCAAGGCGTGTTCAAGTCCCCAGGGCTGTGAGAGCAGAAATCTGCCAGGACCAGCAGTGGAGGCCTCAGCGAGTGCCTGTGGAATCTGCAACAGTGCATTCATTTTGCATGATTCATAGCAAACCAGCTAAGAGAATTCACCGAACCCTTAGGACAGATGGTTTCTGGGTAGCAGGATGTTTCCTGTCTTGTTTCTTCAAGAACAAACTGTGTCTTTGAAAACACTAACATCATCACATAGGATTCTAATTGAGTCTCATTGTCTTTGGGAAGGAGAATGTTTACTTGAAGCCATGTTTCAAACTTTCATTGTGACCCATACTGTTGTGTCCCAATTTAATTCATCTTGACCAGCATAATTTAGTGGAATGTAATAGAAAAATCTGAGTGCATCTCATATATGTAGCTTTGTGACATTTTTTGTTTCAGTTGTATGTATGTATAAGAGTATGTATGTGCTGGGTTGTGATGGAAAAAGTCATTCTTAGTGTGGATCAAGCTCTAAAAGGGAGAAAAATACTCCTTTAGGCAACTTTAAAAAGAAACGGAGGGATTGATTGTGGTGTGTAATTAGCAGAGTGAGCAAACACTGCTCATCTTTTGTTGTTGTTAATCCTCACCTGAGGATATTTTTCCATTGATTTTTTAGAGAGAGTGGAAGGGAGGGGGAGAGACAGAGAGAGAAACATCAATGTCAGAGAGACACATCAATTGGTTGCCTCCCACATGCACCCGAACCAGGGCAGGGGATCAAGCCTGTAACCGAGGTATATGCCTTTGACTGGAATCGAACCTAGGAGTCCTTCAGTCCGTGAACCAACGCTCTTACCCACTTAGCCAAGCCGGCTAGGGCTGCTCACCTTTCTTTTATTGGTTCACATGCATGTGTGCATATGGGTGCGTGTGCACATGTGTAAGTGTGAGTGTGTATGTGCCTGTATATACATGTGAGTGAGTGTGCATGTGTGTGATCTGATTCTGCCATGGTGTTTAGGCAACTGAACTTTCTCCTAAGAATAAGGAGTTATATGATTCAGAAGTTTAAGGAGACGTTGCTTAGTATGATAATTTCATAAAATCTGCTAGGGGAATCAATGGTCTCACACCAAGGCTCTTGAGATGCAAGAGATGCGCCTCTGACCTTGACTTAAAATTGTAAATACGTCCTTGCATTTTTTTCAGGTCACAGTACCTTTGCCTAAGCATAAGCTGGTCAACTCTACAATAGGTAGGAGCATAATTTTGCATGATTTATACTATGAAGCTAAAGTGTCAAATGACTTACTTATGGTGCTTGGCTCTTCAGGGGGCAAATTTCCTGAATATATTTCTCTAGTGGGTCCCTAGGGAAGCACCAATATTGCCTTAGGTTTCCAAACAAAATGAAAAATGTTGCTGCCTTACCTTTTCCTATCAGCCTTAGGAAAGAGCAGCCACACCTCAGGGACGCCAGGGAAGTCCTTCCACAGGGAATTGAGACACCGTGATGCAGAGAAACTCAGAGACGTTATTACGTACTAGAACGTTTATTAATACTTATAAGGTGCAAAAAAAAGAGAGACAGTGATGTAAAATGACAGGCATCTTCATCAGAGGTCTGCTTTGCAGCCCAGGAGCATGGTTGGTCTCAGCATCTTGTTCTACAAGGCTGAGGTCTTGGGCTCCATCGCCTCCGATGCAGAGCAAGTACCTGGTCTTCAGTAATACAAGATGCTCTGATCAGTGTTTGTAAGTGCACACTGTTGGCCATAGGAGGCTTGGCTATCATCCCTTCCAAGGAAACAGATCACCACCACCTCTACCTCCACCAGCACATTGAAAACAACCCAAAGCACACACACTCCTGATGCTTTGTACAGAATGGCAGGCAACTCATAAGAGTTGGCCTGAAGGTGAACCCACACGAGAGGCACGTGACAGGCAGTGGCCACACGACTGACTCCAGGAAGAGAGAGAGCAGCAGGGATGCTCCATGTTTAAGGAACGAGAGCGTGTTCAGACGGAGTGAGGAACTTCTAACCACTCGCTTCCTACCAGATCTGACAGGCTCTTTGCCTGACATGGTTCTACAGGTGCAAATGTTAGGTTTACCTTGCCATGTCCCCTGACACTTTGATAGGGGCTTATCTCATGCTGGGGGTTGCTAATTCTTCCCAAACCTGGGTTTCTGGGACTGTTTATTCAGCAGGAACCTACAAAAGTCTGTTTTCACTTGATGGATGAAATGAATCCACAGCATCTTTCATCATACATCTAATGCCCTGGAGAGAATACAGCAGCAAACCAGGCAGACAAGGTTCTTTGAGGCCTCAGTACTCTGTACAGTGCCGGGCACACAGTGGCCCTTAATAAGTATTCATTGAACGAATACACGAGTGATGACTGGCCTGTGGGGGTCGAGGTCACAGTAGTGTCTCTTCTACAATGCGTTGGGTCTCTGGAACGACAGACATCTGCCTCACCTGTTAGCAACAGTATTTACATTTTCTTGGCCAACGTTATACTTGAATTTGATTCACATACTAAAAATTATGGACCGTTATAAATATCTTGGATTTCCTCTCTGGGCACCTTTTTCTGGCCAAATCTTTATAGTAAATAGATGTTAAGCCACACTGTACTATCCCCAACTTGCCTGCAAAGATTTACTAATATGAAATGGAATCGTCTTATCCAAGTTACAAAAACAAACAAAAAAAAGTTATGCGATGGTTTTGCTGTACAAACAAATGCAGGATGGTATTATTCACCATTGTTTTAACCCGGTTCAGTTCTCAATTCCACTATTGCTTCGAACCTTCACAAATTGTCATTTTCCTTCCATTCTCCATATGACGGAATTGTTTTTCAATTAATAATCACTTCCACTCCTTATAAAACATGAGGTAACACTCTCATCGGTTTTCATCCACAATTGTCACATCATTGCGTAAGAAATCCTCATTTTCAAAGAAAAATGTCTAACAGCACAGTGGGAAATAAAGGAAAATCTCATTTTACAGGTAAATGGAGTATAAGTGGTGGATAATTGAGTAGCTTATACATCGTATCCTATTATTGTCATTCTCAGTGGCTGGATGCTAATCAGTTTAACTGCCTTTGCGCTATATATTTTTAAATGTGATTAAAACATACAGTCTCATAGTAAATTTAAATGGCTTATTAAAGGCATTTACAGGGCAACGGTATCATATGTCAAAGATGAATGGTGTTTCTAATTTGCTAGCCACTTGGGTCAGGTTTACGTTAAGCAGGAAGCATATTTATACAAGTAATCGTAACACAAATGGTCTCTTGGGAAAAGCTGTTGGTGAGGGTTTAACATTTTTGAAGTATGCTTTTGTTTATCTTCTAAATGGGCATTTTATAGGCAATGGGCCAAAGCGCCTTAAATACATGCTCCTTCACACAGGCATAACTGGGCCGATGTGCCTGAATGCTACAGTGTTGTTAAGCATGAGGAGAGGGGGTGGGGGTGGGAAGGTTGAGCCACCTTCATTTGACTGACATCCTTTCAGGACCACAACTGAACGAATGCTGGGAGTCCGCAGCAGCATCGACACACGGGGAGCTTGTTAGAAATGCCAAAACCGCACCCAGTCCCATTGAACCAGAATCTACATTCAAACAAGCTCCCCCATACGGTGCGTGAGCACTGCCCTGGGACCCCAAAGCCTCTGCCTGCGGGTGGCCAAGCACACGTCCCTTTCTCTTTCTTCCTCGCTTCTAGAATCATCCTCTTCAGAGGACAACCAGCCCTCGGCTCCGTTTTCCTTTCTTTCTCATCACTCCCACACCCACGCCCAGGACCCAAATGAATTTACCAGCATCCGATGCCCTTGAATCAAGAACCCACTTCTCATGCTGGCCACCTGACATCACCCAGCGACTCCCTGTTGCCTGATAACCTTCGGAAAGTCAGGGCACCGTAAGGACTTCCAAGGCGCTGCGTTCATCTGCTTTCCCGTGCCTGAGCCTCCCATCCTCCGTTGATTCCGCACTGAGATCCCTTCCTTCTCAGCCGCCACCAGCATGCAGTCTCCCCTTGCCAGTGTAATCCCTTCCGTTCTCATGAAAGGACTTCTTCATCCCTGTTTCTACTCAGGGGACGCAGCCTCCCTCTAACCTAGCCATCAGCTTCTCTCTAATAATCGTGGGGGATCGAAAAGACAAAGGGTGTCCTGCCCGCTGTTTGGGGGAACTTTACTCGGTGGAGGGAACCGGACGCAGTTACTGAAAGACCCACTCGGCAGCCCCCTGAACACACTTCTTTTGGCCCCACCTTTGCCTTGAGAGGCTCAGCCTGCAGCAGGTGCCCAGAGGCAACTGGACCTCCAAACCAGACCCAGACTGGCCAGCCGATTGGCCCCTAGAAGCAATTTGGTCCCCTCTGTTCCAAACTGTGTCGGGGTAAAGGGCTCTGCAAGAAAACAAACTGGGCATTTTAGAAGCGCGTTGCTTACAAAGTCAGGCTCTGTGGGCCCGGGGTTAGCGCAGCCAATGGTCAAGGGAACAATCTGGGGTCAGCCGACGAGGACCCCTTCAGGCTCCTCTGGAGTGGTCAGCACCCAGAACAGACCTCTTTAATCGGAGGAGACTGGCAGGGGGAGAAACAAGATTGCTTTCTGGCCATAATGCGTCCGAGGACCACGCTTGCAGCTTCCGTTCTTCTTGAGCCCAACGAACCAATTCTTTTCTGCGTGCTTCTTGGACGTGTAGGTGTTGTAGTGGTTCTCCTCCAGCCTTTCCAGGAACAAACATTCCTCATTGGGTGTTTGCTACAAAGATACAACCGAAAGAGAGGAGGGCTGTGAGTGAGTGGTTTTAGGCAGGGTTCCTCGGCTTCAAGCTGTGTGACCTGGGGCAAATTACCCAGGCTTTCTGTGCCTCAGTTTCTTCTTCAGTAACATTGAGATAATAATGGAGCCTATCTCCCTATCTCCGGGGATGGTAATGAGGACTTAAAACAGGACCCAGCACATAATGAGCCTTCAATGTACACCTGCTATTATTGTAAGGTCCCCTTACATTTGTTGTCCTCAGGACCCTATAGTCTGCCCCTGGGGAAATCCTGAATGACTGTAGGCACCCCAAGGGGGGAGGGGGCTGGGCTTCTGTCTCTGTAGAGGCCTGGCACCTAGATAGGCATGGCCATGAAAAACGTCCAAAACAGGTGAAAGCAGACAGTGATGCAGTGAGGGTTGTTAAGTTTGGACTTAACAAATAAATGAAAAACTACTAATATAATTTTTCATCCTGGTGATTTTCATTAACAATAGCAGGATAGTACCTTAGCGTTGTTAAGACCATCAGTGCTTGCACAAAATGTGCCCTAAGCCCAAAACATATCTTGAAACTTAACGCTTTTTAAAAAAAAAAATGGAAGTAGCTTTATCTTCTAATATTTATAAAAAGAATTTCACTTTTAAAACTTAAAATTTTACTTAAGGGGAGGGTGTCGGGGCCGGGGGGAAGAGATCAACCAATGAACTCATATGTGTATATGCATAACCCATGGACACAGACAATGGGGTGGTGAAGGCCTGGCATGGGGGGTGGGGACAGGGTGGGAGAGGTCAATGGGGGGAAAAGGGGGACATATGTAATACTTTCAGCAATGAAGATTAAAAAAATGTTTTTTTACTTAAAGAAAGAAGAAAAGAAAAAAAAACCGCCCAAAGCCCACCCACCCAGATATAGACAACGGTTAACAGGTGATAAGCATCCTTCCTTGCATCGTTATGTACGTACGCACAGAGAGTAGATAAGACCAGATGGATATAGACTTAGGATGCTATCAAAATGGCACACTATGTCTGCTGTTTCAAAAACTGGCAATAAGCCTATGAAAACATTCAATCTCACTAGCAAGAAAATGCAAATTTAAAAACTGATTTAACATGTTGGCAATGATATCTGCAAGGAGAAAAAAGACACGTCTGAGTGTTGGTGAGAGTGTAGGAAACACGCACTCTCCTGCGCTGTTGGTGAGACGTGTTGGTGGAGACTTCCCGAGGGTAGTTTGGCAATGTGTATCAAAGGTTTCAATATGCACGACCTTTGACCCAGCAATTTCACTCCTAGGAACAGTTAGGAGAGAGTTAGAAAGTGTAAAACTATATTTTCAAGGGTGTTCATTGGATATAATGGTAACAAATTGGAAGCAACTTAAATATGCATAGAAAGGTGATTGGTTAAGTAGGTAGTGGCACATACATACAGTGGAATCCAATTCAGTTGTAAATTTATTAAGGTGGAAAAGAGTTCCAACATATTCAATAGGGCAGTTATTATCAATAATTATTTTTTCACTTGGAATGCATCTGTTAGAGAGTGGGAGGAACCCCAGTTATTTGAACTTCCTATTTGTCAGGATTGTAGAAAACATTTATTATATTTGGACAGAAACCAGTTAGGTGAGCTAAAACACTTATGCTGTATATTGACTTGGCTCCAATTCCGAGTCGCATGGTCTCTATTATCTCCTCACCCACAGTGGTTGGGGAGCCCCTTTCCGTTGTGCAGTGTTCTCTGTTTGTGGGCACATTTGCCTATTAGACTGCAAGCCCCCCTGAGGGAAGAGATGGGACCTTGTCAGCCCTCTGTCTACAGCCAGACTTAGAACCTGGCAAGTAATAGGTGCTCGCCAACGAGGTGGTGCGTTGAATTGGACTCCTGAGATCAGGTAGAGGCCTTGGGAAAGTTATCCGTGATTAGCAAGGTACTCCGTAGCAGGAAGCACGCAGCTGCTTATTCATCTGCAGTCTAGAGCAGTGACAACGGGGAGAGACACTGGAGCATTTTAGAACAAGGTGGGACATAGACGTAATAGTTAATTGGGTGACTCTGATGCCTCGAAAGGAACTTAACCAGACGTTGGTGTTTGATGCACATTGTCAGGGGTGGGAGGAGGTTGGCAGTTTGGGACCTGTGTGGGTTGCCCACTCCCCCGTAGGGAGGGCTCACCCCATGACACCCCTCAGTGGGCATCAGGCCCCTGTTCTGTGACAAAGTAGAGGACGGCCACACCCCCCACCTGATGTCTCTATTCCACCACAGCAGTAGACACACAGAGAACGGCTGAGTCAGAGGCTGAGTCAGCAGGCCAAATCGGAGGTGCTGCCTCTGGCCTCCCAGCAGGATTTGTCAGCGCTCGTTATGCATCTGGAGCAATGCCGAGGGCCTGGGGAGTGACAGCTGATTCATGGCCATTGTTTTCATTATTTTCTTTTTTATATTTAGCACGCTTTTCTCCCAGTTACATAGGTGACATATACCCACTGGAGAAAATTTGGAAAACACAGGAAGGCATTCACATATTATAAAGTTAGCTTTTTACCACCTCCAGAGATAAGTGAAGGAATGTTTTGGGATATAGCCTTTTTGAAGTTATTTTTTAAAATATATATGTCCTTTCCACACACACATAAATTTGGATCAGGATGGACTGATGCCAAAAATTGGTTAAGAGTACAAGGCAGAGCTCTGAGATATGTTAGAACTTGTCCTTATCAATGGGAAATATAAAAATGTTGATGCCTCATATATTAAGATCACCGTCTGAATATTTTAGGTGAATTACAGTGACGGCCAGGATGATGGGGGGGGGGGGGGTTTGGAGCCTAGAGAAAATCAGATTTGAGGAGTCTCCCCCAATATTTTTATATGAGTAACAGAAAGTTATAAACATCAAAACTGATTTAAAGGAGAAAAAAGCCATAAAACTAACATATAACCTATGAAATAATGAGGGCAAGGGATGTATAAACTGAATGTTTCATAGCCACTATTGATGGAGCGTCTCCTGTGAGCCAGTCACGCTGGTGGGCGGGTCTGTTCATTGTCTCCCTGCGGCCTCTCAGCCCTATATGCGGGAAGGTACTGTCCATTACTGTCCTCATCTTAGACAAGGCTCAAAAGGGGAGTAACTTGCCAAAGTGGCAGAGGCGTGAGATTCAATTATGAGCCTGCAAGTGAATGACTGATTGGTCAATTGATTTTATTACCAATTGGAAGAACTATCTTAAAAAACACACCACCTACTCCCTATGTAGCAGCCACTGCCTGGCTCCAAACCCTTTAAAGCTGTCCCACTTGATCTGTATTTCAGTAAACAGCTTAGTAGAGGCTACCTGTAACTGATGATCCCATCTCCTGACCTCTAGGGGAGCATGAAGAAAGCTGAACTGCATTCACATCCCAAATTCTGGCTGATGATGGCTTCAAGAGAGGGTTTCCCGTGCCCACTGCCTCTTGACAATTCAATATAAGTTAAAGGGAGCCCCAGACTAAACGCCCCCCTCCTGGCTGCCATCCTGTAGACATGCATCTTAATAAAAAGGAAGAAAGGAGTTTGGCTTGGGCTATGAGTGACAGCCAAGCCTTAATTATCAGTTGTTAGGATACAGAGAAAGGGTCACTGAAATCCAGAAATAATTTCAAGACCTGGGGCCATTGGCTTCAGCTCTCTTTCTCATCAAATCTTTTTTTTTAAAAATATGTTTTATTGATTTTTTACAGAGAGGAAGGGAGAGGGATAGAGAGTTAGAAACATCAATGAGAGAGAAACATCGACCAGCTGCCTCCTGCACACCTCCTACTGGGGATGTGCCCGCAACCAAGGTACATGCCCGTGACCGGAATCAAACCTGGGCTCTATCCACTGAGCCAAACCGGTTAGGGCTCTCATCAAATCTTTTACCAGAGATACCAGTAAGGGAAAAATCAGATTTCCTCTGTTTCTGTTCTTTTCTCACAAAGATCACCATTAACAGAGTCAAACCTATATAAAGCACTAACCAGAAGAGGGATGGAGAAGGCGATGCAGAGGATGTTAGCTACTGAATAAATTCTTCGTGCCTCTCGAGGGCAGGGATGTGGTTCATTCACCTTCACATCCCTGCCGGTACCTAACTGTACTTAGACACAGGAGGCATTTGATAAATGTTTGTACAATTGGACTATTAAATGTTTTACTTAGGAGACCCTTTCAAAGTGTTGTGTGTGACATGTTCACTACTAGGATCTGGGCTCTGTGGTTCTTATAAAAAGCACAGGGGACACGCCTATAACATGTAGTGGGGACTCAAGAAAGATTTTTGGAATGCATGAGTGAAGTGGAACTAGGTATTCTGAGATGAGTGATGGATGACTTACCAAAATTTCAATCAATGTCTCCTCTATGTGATAATACGTTTGAGTATTTTGAGAGAATACCGCAAGAAACTCTTTTATGTTTGTGCCTAAAATAAGGCAGGGTAGAGGGCGAGAATCCTACTGGAAAAAAAATAACAAACAGAGACTAATTGTTGCTTTATAGTGTGTATCACTCAACATAACAAGATTTCTGGAAACCTCAAACCTTGGCCGAGTCTGGAAGCTTGTCAGCCTCATACTTACTGAGCCGTACAAAAGCCCGTCGGAGTCCATGGCTAAGTACTGGCCACTCTCGGTGCTCTTTATATACACCTCCCCCACGCTTTCCGCACTGAGCTGCAGCTGAACTGGAATAAAAATAACACAAGCAAAAGTAAATAAACACCAGGCCTTTGCCAATAGGGCCTGGCGGCCAGGACAGTTAGCCACGGAAAATTCTGCTCATTCATTTCAGAGCCTCAAGGATGAGCCTCAGATTAATCAAAACATAGAAATACAGTTCCTTTTTCTTTGCCCTCCAAAGAAAGCGGTCCACTGGGAATCATGTTCTTGAGAGAAGGAGAGATGAAGCAGGGGCGCCCACCCGTCCCCGTTTGTTACAAAATCATCTGGGGTGCACTTTTCACGGAGCCTCGTTCCTTGCTCTGTCTTTGTCACCTGGAGGGAGAGAGCCACGGGAGGAAGCTGCATTCACTTCCCTGGGCTCCTGGCCCCAGCGATGGGGGTGCTGTAGAGTGGGCCACTGGGCAGCCTGAGTGTGTTCCACCTCAGTTGTCAGCCTGCTTTGAGGTGTCTTTTTACAGCCTGGGCCTTCTAGGAATAGGAGCTTCATGTGGACAGGTTGAGTTAACCCCCCATCCTCTGAGGCAACCCCGCTGGGTAGAGGCAGAGGGAAACCCTGGCTTCTCATTGGGAGAATGACCCACTTACCTGGAATTGCAGGGATACAAAACAGTGGTTCTTACCCGGGGGCGATTTTGGTAGTTAGGGGACATTTGGCCATGTGTGGAGACCTTTTTGGTTGTCCCACCTGGAGTGGGATGGTACTATTAGCATCCCGAAGGCAGAAGTTTAGCAGCATCCCACAATGCACAGGGAAGCCCTTCGCAATAAGGAATTATTCAGCCCAAAAAGTCACTAGTGCCAAGGTTGAGAAACCTCGAGGTTGAGGGCAGGGATGGGAATTACCCTGAGTTACTCTCTCCCCATTTACACCAACTGCCCACTGCTGGGTACCTAAATGGAGTCCAGTGTCATCTGATAATTATTCAGTTGTCCATGGTGGCTGTGATGGTTCACACTTGGGAATCAGAATCAATTTTGGACTCTTCTGGACAATTCTTTGGTCATCAACACCATCGCTATGACTAGGAGTGGAGTCTAGACCAGGGACCAGTGAGCACTCAGTGGTTGCACCAGAGGATGAGTTGGCCTCTCTGAGGCTCAGCTTTGTCAGAGGCCGAGGGGCAGGGGAAGCTGGAAAGAACACAGGGCTTTGGTTGGCCCATGTAGACCCCTCATGACTTTTTATTTTCCCTTTTTATTTAATTTCTTTGAATAAGAACTACATTCCCATGTTTCAAATCTGGAAACAATATAAGAGGAGACAGTGAAAAGTCTCCCCCACTCCGTCCTAGCCTCCCAATGGGGATACAGCAGTAAACAGGACAGATGAGACCCTTGTCCTTCCTCCCAGAACCTCCTCCTGGGGAGACAAAGACAACAAGGAAACCCCTCTGAGGTATGTTTTAGGTGAATCCTTCTACTCAAATTTGGTGCATATATGAGCAAATACATGTTTTGCCTCCTGCTTTTTTTTCTTTTTTACACAAGTGGTAAGATACTAGACGCACAGTTCTGCAGGTTGGGTTTTTGTTTGGTTGGTTGGTTGGTTGATTTTCGGCTTAACAACTAATTGGAAATCTTTCCATTTCATTACTGAAGGATTTAACCTCACTCTTTTTTACCAGTTGGATTGTGTCCCATTATGTGGCTATACTATGATCATCAAACCACTTCCCTATTAATATGCCTGTATTTTCTCATTTCCCTGTTTTCACTTCAAGGGGAGACACACAGTTACATTACCCTACCGAAGATGCAATTTCCTTGTCCTTGAAAGTCCTTGCTACAGAGACTCAGGTAAATGTAGTTTATCTGATCATAGGAAGGAAAATGGAAGCCACGGACCTTCTTTCCCTCAGGTCCTCCTAACTTCAGTTGCTCTGAGAGAACAGGCCAAAGGGTCTCCATTGTGACCTGGGCCCTCCCTGTTCTAGCTTCAAATCACACCACTCGCTTCATCCATCAGCTCCTTCAACACACCCAGCTCTGTGCCACGTCAGGATCTCTGCGCGTGCTCTACCCTATGTCTGGCACCTTCTTCGCCCTGATACTCATAAAGTTGGTCCTTCTCCTCTTCCAGGCCTCAGCCTAACCCCCTCTCCTCAGAGAGGGCTTTCCCACCCAAATAGCCTATGACACGCTATGATACCCTTCCCATTCCCCACCTCACCATTCCTGCCACTGCCACTGCCACTGCCACCTTGGTCCCCACATCATCATCTTTTTCTGCCCCTTGTTTGTTTGTTTTTCCATGATACTTTATACAAAGTACAATTTTTTTTAAAAATCGCTTAGAGGGTTACTCATTTATTTCTGCCTCCCCAGGAGAATGTGCAGAAATCTTGTCTGGGAGAAAGGGCAGGGATCTTGTCTGTCCTGTTCCCAATGAGGTCTCCAGCACCTCACGCAGTGCCCTGCCCTCTGGGGACAGCCAGTATATATTTGTTGAATGAATAATGTTTTGCTAATATTTGCAGAGATGACTCTGCTGGTCCATCACCAATAAGCTGTGAGCTTTGAATTATGTTTCAAACAACGCCTTGTAGAGTGAAGTAAGATGGGACCAAGTTGAGAGTTGTGAGGCTCAAGGCTTCTACCACCCAACCTCCGTGTGACCTTGGCCAAGCTATTTAACCTCTAGGCCACAGTCTCCTCACCAGTAAAATGAGAGGTATATGGATTCAGTCTCTACAGTTTTCCTAGCTCTAACAGTCTATGAAGCAAGTAAATATGGTTGATAGCAATACTGTATACAATAGGATATTATTGGCAATAAAAAGGAACAAAGTACTGATGCATGCCACAACGTGGATGAACCTTGAAAACATGCTAAGTGAAAGAAGCCAATCACAAAGGACCACAGGTTTTGTGATTCCATGTAAATGAAATGTCCAGAATAGGCAAACCCATAGAGACAGGAAGTAAATAGTGGTAGCCAGGGACTGGGGAGGGTAGTAGGGAGAGAGAAGGGAGAATTATGGTTAGGAGGTAAAGGGCTTCTTTCTGAAGTGACAAAAATGTTCTCAAATTGATTGTGGAGATGGTTGAATACTCTGAATGTCAGAAAAACAACTGAATTGTTCACGTTAAATGGGTGAATTATATGGTATGTGAGTTTAATCTCAATAAAGCATTTAAATAAATTCTCCGAGTTTTCATTTATGGTTTTCAGAGAGCTTGCTATCAATTTCTCAACATAATCCTGTATGTTTAAGAGAGACCAATGGAGGGGGATAACCATTTATTACAGCTACAAGGTCCCAGGCAGCGAGCATCCTAGTTTCTATCTTGGTATAGATAGTGTCAAATTAGAGTGTAGGCTCCATAGTCAAACTGCATGGATTTAAATTCTGGCTCGGCTGTGTGTTAGCTGTGTGATCATGGGGCAAGGTATTTACCTCTGTTTCCTTATCTATAATGATAGCACCTGCTTCATGGAGTTGTGAGGATGAAATGATCCAATGCATGGAAAGTGCCCAGGACTGACTATTGTTTTCACCGTGCTTAGGTGACGTCATCGCTCCTCACAGCATCCCCTGGAGGAAGGTGGCACTGGCTCTGTCCTACAGGTGAGAAGACTTAAGCTTGGTGACAGCATGGTTTATCCAGTGGGATACTTATAATCAGGGTAAAACCATGACCCAGGTCTAAGCATTCCAAGTATCCTGCTTTATCCTCTCTTTCATAAGACACATTGAGCTTCAGGTCTGGGAAACATTTGTCCAAATGAAGCTGTACTCACTCCCCTCATGGACTCCCTTGTGTTCAAGGTCAGACATGTGCAAGATGGCGGTGGTCATCCATGATCCCTTCTGTAGCCATAGCATATGGAGTGACGTTAGCCCCTGGGACTTTTTTCCATTGAGCATCCCCATTTGTCGGTATTTAGTTAAACGCATTATAGGTACAACAGAAACCCCAAGGGGCAAATCCTTTTAGGTAATCAAAGAAGATGTTTTCTTAAAATAGACTTTATCTTTCAGAGCAGTGTTAGGTTCACAGCAAAACTGAGCAGAAGGTACAGAGATTTCCCATATACTCCCTGCCCCGCAAATGCATAGCCTCCACCACGATCAACATTCCCCACCAGAGTGGCACATTTGTCATGACGGATGAACCTGCATGGACACATTGTTATCACCTAGGAAGCTTTTTATAAAGCTCTTGATTTCCTAGTTCATTTCTGTTTCTATGCCTTAAATAGTTCCCATTCATCTTGCTGTGGGGTGAGCAAGTTGACTTTGCCGTCTGTGGAGTCCCCTTCTGGCTGTGTGAAGGCCTCACAGAGCAGGAGCCAGCGCTGCTTGGCACACGAGCCAGTTCTCGGCCATGAGCGCCAGCACCAGGGTTGTTACACTGGTGAGAGTTCGTCTCAAGAGTTTCCTCTGTAAATATTATTTCTCCAGGATGTCCAAGTTTCATAGCTCATTTTCACTGAATTTCTTTCTGGCTAAGTTTCCTAAACATATATCCTTCTGCAAGTAGGGCTGGCAGGAAGGAGTAACACCCAGCCCAAGCTGCTCGTGTAACCGACTAGGTGTCCAGCTCCCTAGTGTGACTTCATTCCAGTTTTCCAAGCCTACATCCTCCTGCAGTTGCTGCCAAGGAAGAGTGGGAAGGAGAGAGCATGAGAAAGGGGCTCAGAAAGAGGGAGGAGCTGGCCACACAGCCTGGCTGTAGCCAACCGGAGCTCCTCCCTCTTGGAGCCAAGGGGAAAGCCATTCAGTTAACACGTATTCATTAACCTTCTGTGGTGTGCTGGGAACTGAGCTCAATGCCAGACAATGGCCCTGCCTTCAGGAGCTGATGCCCAGTTAGAGGTACAGATGATCCTATGAATGATAAAACAACACAATAGCAAAAAAAACCCCACTTGTTTTTGAGCTAAAAGCAAACAAAAGTATGGCAACTACAACAAAAACTCTACCCTATTCTCTCATTTATATATATACTAGAGTCCCGGTGCATGAATTCGTGTATGGGTGAGGCCCGGCTGGCCTGGCCCTGATCGGGGCTGATCGGGCCAGGCTGGCCAGGAGGAGGAGATGCGGGAGGTTGGCCGGCTGGCCAGCCCTGCCCCTGATCAGGGTGGAGGGGGAACAATCAGGGGTGGGGCCAGCCCCTCCCCCTGGTCAAACTCTGGTCAAACTCCCGTTTGAGGAGACAATTTGCATATTACCCGTTTATTATATAGGATATAATTTTCTTCCGAGGAGAAGCAGAAAATAATATACAGTGAAAAGAGCAAGTTACAAAATAATATTTAGCCCTGGCTAGTGTGGATCAGTTGGTTGGGCGTTGTTCCATGCATCAAAAGGTTTCCAGTTCAATTCCCAGTTAGGGCACATGCCCAGGTTGCTGCGGCTCAATCCCTGGTAGGGGGCATGCAGGAGGCAGCCAATTGATGTTTTGCTCTCAAATTGATGTTTTTCTCTCTCTCCCTCTCCCATCCTCTCTCTCTCTAAAATCAATAAAAATATTTAAAAAATAATATTTATAGTACATCCTTAATGAAAATTTTATGAAAAATACAAAACAATGTGCATAGCTCATGAATATATATGGAGTAAAATAGAAAAATGTGCCCCAGATACAGATCAAGTTCATATAAGCAGCAGCTCTGGGAAGGATAAGACTGGGGAGGGGAGTAGAGGGAACTTCCCTTTCATCCTAACTCTTCATTTTTGTTTGTTTGTTTGTTTATTAATCCTCACCCAAGGATATGTTTCCATTGATTTTTTAGAAAGAGTGGAAGGGAGGGGAAGAGACAGAGAAAAACATCAATGTGAGAGAAACACATCGATTGGTTGCCTCCCGCACGTGCTTGGATAGGGGCCAGGGATTGAGCCTACAACCGAGGTATGTGCTCTTGACCAGAATTGAACCCAAGACCCTTCAGTCCTTCGGCCAAAGATCTAGCCACTGAGCCAAACTGGCCAGGGCCTAGCTCTTCATTTCTTTAAAAACACAATTCTGAGGCAAGAACAGCCAGCTGGTAACACTGGTTAACTCTGGGTGATGGGGCTGTGGGTGTTGGTAGGATTCTCCTTTGTACTTTTGAGGGGATGATTCACATAGAAAGCCCAGTTCTCAGTCAATGGGCGAACACTGAGCGCTGGCCAACACTTCCATTTCTTGCTCCCGATGACCCCTGTGATGCTCCAGGACCCAGCCCAGGCTTGACCCCAGGGACCATCTAGTTCTAAACATAGGAATCCATAAAGGTGAGACTTCTGCCGGCAGTCAGGGCCCAGGAAGGCTGGTGAGGCAGGACAGGGGTGAGGGACCACTGAAGCCACACCTTTCCTGTTCAGTTTCCTTTTCCAGCACCTTCTACCAGGTTAGCACCAGAACAGGAGGGGCAGCTCCTCTTTATCCCATCAGGGAAGCTAGGACTTGCTATCTGTGCGCAGGAAGGTGGGTGGCTCTAAAGCACCCCAAGCCTGAAGGGGCGAGTACTTTTTGAAAAATGATACGTCACTGAGTCCCTAGGCTCCTTATTGTTCCCCAGTGCTGACCTGACGACTTTGACTTAGCTGGAGACATGCAAAGCACTATTTGAAAAGGTACTCTTGTGTGAGACATAAGTTTCTTAAAGGAATCCAGTTTACAAAGCATTGCAAAAATGTGCTGTAAGAAGGTGGAAGATGTTTGATTGGTGGATTTGTGACCGTATCATCAATAGAATCCAGAGTCCTGCTCCCTTGCTAGGAATAAATACACGAGGGTGTGCAGGTGTGGGAATGGCCTGTCTGTCAAAAATAAATGTCAATTGACTGCAATGTGCAAGATCGCCTTGTGGATCGTGCCCCTCCCTGTCCCCTGCGCATCCTTGGGACCGCTTCACGGGTCTTTACTTAGAGGAACCTACAGAAAGGGGAGGAGCCTTTGAGTGGAGATGCCGGCCCCTAACGAGGTGTTCTACCTTTTCTTCCGAGCAACCGTAAGCCTGTCTCTCTGGTTCCTTCTTCTGCTCCCCAGAGCCTTCCATTAGCTCTTAGCGATAGTTTATTTGCAGTAAGATGTGTGACTCCTACTTTCCAAGGACAGAAAGGAAAAGGTGTTAGGAGCCTGTCGGCGCCTAGAGAAGTGAGCTCTTGGGACCCTGCACCTGGTGTCTCAGCCCCAGGCCGCCCTCACTCTCACCTTCCTGCCCCGTTCTAGAAATTTAAAAAAAAATGAGATCATAACTGGTGCCGTTAGTGAGACAAACGCGCTGAGGGAAGTGTTGCTTCTGTAGCTCCGTGGCCTGTGAGCCCGCTTTCCACTTCTCTCCAACGAGAGGCCAAAAGAGATTATGTGCCTGGTTTATTCTGGGTCGAGACTTCCTGTCCTTTGCCGTGTTTACCCAAAGTGAGGTCAGCCTCATTCAGAGCTCTGTGAGGTTGTTTTATGTCAGTGGCATTTATAATTAAAGCGTAGCCACAAGCCGGGCTCCGCAAAACATTAGAGAAAGACGGTGAAGAAGAAAAAAAAAATGGAGTTTATGGGAAAAAAATTCCAGTGGTTTGGAATACATATATATCTGAAAAAGGCTTTTCTTAGTGTGTCAAGGCATCTGCTTCCCCTTTAGGGTCTGAAAGGGGTGCCTGGAAAATTTTGTTACAGTCCATGGACTGTGCGATATTAAAAAAAAAAAAGTTTATCTAGAAAAATCCCTCCCGCGTAACCAGATAAGGGGTGCACGGGGAGGAGGGGCCGGGAGCCTTCTGGCATCACATCGACCAAGGTGAGAACCCCGCTGGGAGAGCTCTCTGCCTGGCAGGGGGTCGCTGTGTCCGCGCTGGTCATGTGAAAAGCTACCTTGATTTCCAGCCCGATCTGGTGGCGAGCAAAGTGTCTTTCCCGGTAGGTAGGTGCCGGTCCAGGCAAACCCGAGGAAGGAAGTCTGGCTGCCTGGAAAACAAGGGGCGGGCGGATTTCACTGGAGAGAGGGAGTCTGCTCTTTGGAAAGGGCTGCACAGTAAAGTAGCATTCTTTGGACCTGCCAACTACCCTAGTGCCTTTAGGATGTGGTTTGATTTATAAATATTTGATTGGCACACACTTTGCTCAGAACATTTCCATCTGTGTGGCGAGCGGTGCCGGTAAGCCTGCTCCCCGCGCAGCCTCTGCCGTGCTCGGAGGCGAGGGGTGCAGGCTGCAGGCGAAGGCGGCGGCTTTGGGACTCCCGTGAGCTTAGGATCTCCAGTGAGCGTTCCCCTTAGGAGTCCCATCCAGGACGAAGTCATGGTCCTCGTCACCAGGCAGGAAACTCCAGCAGGAGGAATGGAATCAGACACGGAGCTGTCGCTGCTCTCACGGAGATGCTTGCTCTGCAGGAGAGGGTACCCGAGCAGGGCTTGCTGGGCCAGTCTGGGCACATGAGACCCACATGCCAGGCCTTGGGAGTGCCAAACCTCGACAGTCTCAGAGACACTGAGAGGAAGAGTCACCCTCGGTCTACAGAGCAAGCATAGCAGTTATTTCACTTAACAGTCTTCAAAGATCAGATGGTGAGAGGAGGAAGGCCAGGGGCCCTCAGGGATGAGGACGAGGAGTGTGTTACACACTTTTACAAACATCACACTTAAAAAAAATTCCTACTTTCTTATGAGATGGGTACCCTTGTCATCCTTGTTACTTTAAAATTTAAATTTGTTAATTTAAGTATAGTTCCTATACAATATTACATTAGGTATATTATTTTGAGGTGTACAATATAGTGATGTGACATTTTTATGCCTTACAATGTGATCACCCCACTAATTCTAGTGATCATCTGGCACTGTATAAGCTTATCACAATAGTGTTGATTATACTTCCCTTTACCGTTTTCACCCATCCCGCCATCCCCCTCTTTTCTGGTAACCATCCCTTTCCTCTCTTTTTCAATGAGTCTGTTTTTGCTTTGTTTGTTCATTTGTTTTGTTTTGTTGATTCCACATATAAGTGAAACCATACAGTATTTGCCTGTCCTTGTCTGACTTATTTCACTTAGCATGGTACTTTCTAGATCCATCTGTGTTGTCACAAATGGCAAGGTTTCATTCTTTTTTTATTGCTATGTAATATTCCATTGCATATATGTACCATATCTTTATCCATTTATCTATCTATGGGCACCTAGGTTGCCTCCATACCTTGGCTCTGGTGAATAACGCTGCAGTGAACATGGGGGTGCATGTATCTTTTTGAATTAGTGCTTTTGTTTTCCTTTGGATAAAAATCTGGAAATGGAATTGCTGGGTCATATGGTATATCTATTTTTAGTTTTTTGAGGAATCTCAATACTTTTCCATAGTGGCTGCACCAATTTACACCACCAATAGTGCATAAGTGTTCTCTTTTCTTTACATCCTCGCTAATGCATGTTATTTGTTGACTTTTTGATTACAGCCATTCTGACTGGTGTGAAATGACACCTCATTGTGGTTTTAATTTGCATTTTTCTGGTGATTAGTGATGTTGAGCATCTTTTCATATGTCTGTTGGCCATCTACATGTCTTCTTTGGAGAACTGTCTATTCGTGTCCTCTGCCCATTTGTTTTTAAATCAGATTGTTTATTTTTTGTTATTGAGTTATATGAGTTTCTTATTTATTTTGGATATCTACCCTTATCAGATATATTATTAGTGAATATATTCTCCCATTCAGTGGGTTGTCTTTTAGTTTTGTGAATGGTTTTGTCATCCTTGTTTTTAAAATAAGGAGACTGATGAACATGGAGAGGAGGTGACATCCTCAAGGTGACATGGAACTAGTAAGTGGTGATGGGACCTGCGCCTACATCCATCTGATTCACATGACAGGCTGTGTGAATCCAGTATGTTTATTTAATATGTTTGTGGGGCAAGACCAGTGTCATGGTGTTGATGTCGGGGCAGCAGTGGCATATGGAGAGAGCCTTAATCATAAAGAAGCTGGGGATTCTGTGCGGAGCTTTCCCAGTTACTTGCTGGTCACGAGTGGGCCCTGTTAGCTCTGTGTTCACCGAATGATGATAATTTGTAACCTCACGGGCTTCTAGCTAGGCAGAAACGAAAGAATCTAGTGCAGAGCCTGGCCCTTTCAGGTGCTCAATTGGCATTTATATAATACTAGTGGCCCAGTGCATGAATTTGTGCACATTAAAAGGAAATCAATTAGAAGAAATGTTTTAATATTGCTATTCGCCCTTTCTCTATAATAGAAGTGTCAACCAAATTCACAATCAACAATGACAGATGGAAACAAACACATGCGATTGGTGCCAGCGAGAGTTTTATATGTATCGTGCATGTATGAGTCAACTTAGCCTTTTATAGATATAGAATAAACTTGCTTAATTAGACCTGCTTTCTGATTTAGCTAAACTTTTCCAGCCCAGTGAAGCACCCCAACTTCTCTTTCAGGTAATTGTCAGCAACACAGCAGTAAATATCAACACGAAGCAGATTATTATTGTAGATCATGCAGGGAGAACAAAGGGTAAAATATTTAACTGCAGCAGTGTTTGACTATATTCTGCACAGTGAGAAAACCTGAAGTCATTTTCAAGGTCCACCATTTCTTACTTCTTTTCAGTCAGGTGAAGTTTCTAAGCTTTCTAAATCTCTGTTTTCTGGCTAATGAAGAAAAAAAAATAGGATTCCACAGAGTCTCCTGTCTACCTACTTCAGGACTTCTGTGAGGATCAAATGAGATGAGGCACATGAAAACGCTTCACAGACATTTGGTTAAAGTGTAAAATGTTTCCACGTGGCTATAAAGCAAGTCATGTTCCTGGGCTGAAGAAACTGCACCTGGAGCCACAGTGACCGTTTCTGGGCTGGGGCCACATTTTGTGCCATGGGGTCTTGGCAGCATTGGCTGCAATTTGGTGGGGTGTCGCTCTGGGGTGGTGGTGGGACCTGTTTCCCACTTGGGGGAAGCTGAGTGTTGGTTTGTCTGTGCCAAATGCATGGTGCTGGCCAGTACACATCATGGCAGCTCCTGCGTTGAGCATCTGTCCCCTGGTGGTCAGTGCATATCATCGTGACCAGTCAGGCGGTAGTAGGGACACTTAGCATATTAGCCGTTTATATATATATAGATATTGTGAAATTTGGGTCTATCTACCTCCAATGCAGTTCATTCACTAATCAAATTAATGTTTATTGGACATTATATTAACTGTCAGACAATGTGCTAGCCAATAAAATTGCATTGTTGGACTCTAAGTCCTCATCCACATCGGGGAGAAAACCATTAAATAGTCACACAGTTAAATGTGGAATTACAAATCTAAGGAGAGCTGCCTGGTGCACAAGGCACTCTCAGATGTCTTTCCCTGCACCTGTTCTTCTTCCAGGATCCTCCCTCTCCTGGTGACATCTCCATTTACCCGTCTCCCAAAGGAAAGTCCTGGGAGTCAACATGAATTTTCTGACAACCAGCACCCATGCCCCTTCTCACAGTGGGCAACTCTTGCTCTCTGCATTTTCCTGGCATTTGGAATATGGTAATGGAACAAGTGCTCACAGCCCATAGGGGTACCTGCCCACCATGTAACGTGAGGAGTTGTAAAGGGGCAAACCAAAACGTCTTCTCTACAGGCCCGAGATCCCCACCAGTGGAGACATTCCACTCAGGGCTGCATTACAAAGGCCTGTGCACAAGCACCCCTTGTAGGGTCATGCCACTCCAGGAGGGGCCCTGTGTGAGTACTTGGGGACTTATTCTCCTGGAGGTAGAAGACCAATTTTGAAAACTTCCCCATTTTGCCCAAGGCAGATCCGCTGGTTGGGGACAAAGAGAAGCTGTGAAAGGAGTTATTTTTTACATTGGAGAGCTGGCAGGCATACAGTTCTATCTTTCATAATTTATGTAGATTTGTTTAAATATTTGATTGGCTTTTAGAAATCATTTTTCCTGAAGGAAGTCTTAGAATGTGACTCTACCTGTGACTCTAATCGTGCTCAAACTAATGACCAAGGAATATTAATCATCCCCTCACTAGACTGTGCTAATCAGTTAGTCAGGGATCATCCACTCCATGCCTGTCCAGATTAATTATGTTTCTGAATAATAATCCTTGAAATTCACAAGGGTTGTGGCAGTACCGCCACTGGGCAGAAGAGGGCGACGTAACCACATTCAGCAGGTGCATTCAAGCCAGTGAGTCCTCTGGGCTGCTGGATCTCATGAGTTTTCAGCCTTGTCAAGTACACACGGCAGTGTTATGATTCCCATTCTATAGGTGGGGAGACTGAGTCTCAATATGTTCCACAAGGTCAGACAGCTGAAAACACCGAAGATATCTAAAGTTCCAGATGGGAGGGAATGTTTGGAAGGGTCATGGGGCTGGGGGCTCAAAGCTGCCTTTGCAGAGCACTTGATGCAAAATGGAGAGAACGGTAACTGCCCAGTGCTGCTCCAGTTAAGGGGCAACGCAGGAATGTGAACTCAGCTTTCTGACTCTTAATCCCAGGCCCCTGGTCTGCCAAGGGTGTGTAGATTATCCAGTCCTCCCGGCACTGACAGGTACAGAACCACTCACCCCACTGATTTCTGTCCTCCTTGACCTTTGTTCTTAGTCCTAGAATCAGTAAATAGGCCAACACACCAACTCTGCATGTTGCCAGAAAGGCATTGAATCAAAACCTGAAATTAGAGCCCCTGGCCTTCCTGGGAGGCAGTATGTTTGAAGAGAAAAAAACGAGGGAAGGCCCTAAGTATTACACTGGATTTCCACATGCTGGGTCAAATATACGTAAATCTCGATGATGATGACAACAATAGCAATATTAACCAACATGTGCTTACTCTCAGCCAAGGGACTGTGCCGAGAATTTTCACCACATTACCTCATTTAATCCTCTCAAGAAACCTGTGAGGCAAGAGATATTATTTTATAAGTGAGAAGACTGAGGCAGAAAGGTCAAGTAACTTGCCCATGTTCACTTGCCAAATAGTTAACCCAGCATTACTTGTAGGCAGACCTCCTCATACACACCCTAAGGCTCCCTTATGCTGCATTCCAAGGGCCCTGGCATCTCAGGTGAGGCGACTGGATCCTCAGCACTATTCAGAAGTCCCGGTATTACCTGCTCAGAGTGCAGTCTCTATGTGGGTGATGGAATGACAACAATGAGGACATATGCCATTTGCACAGAAATTCCAGCACGTGGAAGTTGTCATTGTCACCTCTTGTTACCCCAGAATTCAAGGTTTCCCGAAGCAGCCAGCTTAACCCAGAGGACTGCTTCACCAAGGTTATCTTTCCCCTGAGAGTCCGAGGACCAGAGAGCATTTCCATTGGTTCAGAAAACTGGTAAAACTTATTAGAAATGTTTAAAACTTTAGAAAATTAGAGCTCATTCCCCTTATGTTGAGTGGGGCAGATCACACAAATTGTGTAACTTGCCTTTCACCGCAGATTCCAGTCTAAGTCGACTTATTGTCAGTAAATGTTGCTTCTATACCAGCCGTGGGCAAACTACGGCCCATGGGCCGGATCCGTACAGTTGGCATACTAAACAGTCATTTTCGCTCCACTCTGGTGCCTATTTTTCATTGAGGATCAGGCATTCAGAAGGCCCATTTGAAGACAAGCCATCAAAACAAGGCCCAGTACATCTAACTCTGCAGCTGCAAGCCCCAACTTCAGCCTTCCTGCTCCTCACCTCAAGGTGGCTGGGAGGGAAGGGACAGTGACAATTGGTTCATAAATGCCAGCTTCCCTCCCCACTGCCTACTCATCTGAGGGTAGAGAGCAAGCACAGTGCGGTGGTCATTTGTACTTAGATCCTGCTGCATGAGGCATTTTCCATGAATAATGAAGACTATCTGATATATAAACCATCACATCAAAACCAGTGATGTGCGTTCCATTAAAAAAAATTTTTTTCCTCTTAAAGATTTTTAAGGGAGAGAGGAAGGGAGAGAAAGAGACACATCAATGTGAGAGAGAAACATCAATCAGCTGCCTCCTGAACACCCTGCTACTGGGGATTGAGCAACTCCGGCGTGTGCCCTGACCAGAAGTCTAACCGGCAACCTTTCAGTGCACAGAACGATGGCCAACCAACTGAGCCACGGCGGCTCAACCTGTGCATTCCATGTAAAAGCCATCCTATGGAACATTACTCTCCACCTGTGCTATATTCTGTGTCTCCTAATTTCATCCATACTTTCCTTCTCCTGATTCGTGACACGTTTGGCCCTGTGACCCTCTTTGCAGGGACCAGATCTGACTTTTGCCTTCTCTACAACATCTAATGCTTCAGTGGTAACTCAGGGAATTCCCGATTATATCACAGAGGACCCAGACACTAGTTCACACAAACACTCCATCCATGCGTTTGTTCCGGCCCTCCGGTCCAGTTTAAGAACCCATTGTGGCCCTCGAGTCAAAAAGTTTGCCCACCCCTGTTCTATACAGTTAGCATACTAAACAGAGTCGTTTTCCCCCTACTCTGGTGCCTATTTTTCACTGAGGATCAGGCATTCGGAAGGCCCATTTGAAGACAAGCCATCAAAACAAGGCCCAGTACATCTAACTCTGCAGCTGCAAGCCCCAACCTCAGCCTTCCTGCTCCTCACCTCAAGGTGGCTGGGAGGGAAGGGAGTGCCAATTCATTCTCATAAATGCCAGCTTCCCTCCCCACTGCCTACTCATCTGAGGGTAGAGAGCAAGCACAGTGCGGTGGTCATTTGTACTTAGATCCTGCTGCATGAGGCATTTTCCATGAATAATGAAGACTATCTGATATATAAACCATCACATCAAAACCAGTGATGTGCGTTCCATTAAAAAAAATTTTTTTCCTCTTAAAGATTTTTAAGGGAGAGAGGAAGGGAGAGAAAGAGACACATCAATGTGAGAGAGAAACATCAATCAGCTGCCTCCTGAACACCCTGCTACTGGGGATTGAGCAACTCCGGCGTGTGCCCTGACCAGAAGTCTAACCGGCAACCTTTCAGTGCACAGAACGATGGCCAACCAACTGAGCCACGGCGGCTCAACCTGTGCATTCCATGTAAAAGCCATCCTATGGAACATTACTCTCCACCTGTGCTATATTCTGTGTCTCCTAATTTCATCCATACTTTCCTTCTCCTGATTCGTGACACGTTTGGCCCTGTGACCCTCTTTGCAGGGACCAGATCTGACTTTTGCCTTCTCTACAACATCTAATGCTTCAGTGGTAACTCAGGGAATTCCCGATTATATCACAGAGGACCCAGACACCTAATATCAACACACACCAACACCTGAAGTACTAAAGCAGAAGGAAGACATTTTTATTCTTAGATAGTCAAGAAGATTCTTTTCTCCGGAGTTATCGATACCGTCTGAGAGCTGGGCTGGCAGGAAAGCCCGGAAGAGATGCTCAGCTTTTGGCTCGAATCTCTCCGGCTCTCTAGTTTCTATAAGGTCTGGAGAATGACTTTACCCCTCCCGTTACCACAACCACATCTGCACGATATGCAGAGCGGAAGCTGCATAATTTATGAGGTGCAAGCTACGATTCAAACCAGGATTTCACAAACCAATCCCAGTGGAAAGGTAACGCGGAGAGTCGGTAAACTTGAACCTGAGCCCATGTCTTTGTGCGAGGTTTACCCGCCCTGCCCCGTGCGGCTCTTCCCCGCATGGAGCAAACAGGACCCTGACCAGCCTGGAGGAACAGACCTCTCACTACTTACAGAAATCTGAACATCTGAACACTGGCCGCCACATCTGAGCTCAAGGCAGTTGTGTAAGTCAACAGAGAGTTCCTTTCGGCAGGCTGTGGCCCTCACAACTCTAGTTTCCACACCCAGACCCTTCCCACATTGCTATTGCCCTGCCTTTGAGAGTGTCATGCCCGGAGAAGAAGGTACCAATCTTTAGATGTCCGCCCTTCCCCCACCCTTGACTAAGGAAGACACCAGAAAGGGGAGGGGCTCCCAGAAGGATGCCTGGGTGCTTACTGTGCTGGTCGCTCCTGTCCCTCGTCCCGTCCACGGTGCCGTCTGGGAGGATCCGCAGGAAGTGGCCCCCGTTGCTGCAGTAGAGAAGCTTGGGCTTCTTGTAGTTCTCCAGAGGCAGATTGAACCTCTCGGTCAGGGCCGTGAACGTGGTGACTTCCCCCTCAGCCATGGCTCAGCCGCTGCTGGTTAGGGTGCTCTCAGGGCTGTAAGAAATTGAACAAACCTGTAGAACGTTCTTCCAGCAAAGGTGCAACGTACAGGCAGGGAAAGGGAGCCTGGGGGGCAGGGCTCTGGTCGGCTGGGAACCACAGACAGGCCAGGTGATGCCCACAGTAATGGGCCCGTGTGGTGGCCGGCGGCTAAGGAAGGATAGTCCTGGCAGGGGAGGGATTGTCTGGCCATTTCTCACTTCCAATTGGACACGGCTTTGGATCAAGCTGTGTGTTTTTTAGAACTTTAAATTTAATCATTTGGCCAAGGGAAAAGAAAATAATGTGTTGGTCCCTCCTTCTGATCCACACACATCCTCAAATTAAATACCGAAGTTGCACTAAAATAACCCCCGTGGTCTGGCTGGAACCCACAAAAGCCGAGAGGCCGGCGCTGAGGTTTTGCCCTCTATCCTCCCACGGTTTTGACTGGGCACCGCCAGGCCCAGGTGCAGAGATAGCAGAGAGCCCAGGCTCGAGACCGGGAGGACTTGCATGGCGGCCTCCCACAATAGTGACAGCCGAGGGTTAGTGTGTAAAGGAAAATTCTGGGTTTGCCGGTGGGAACTGGGGAGCCGTATGTGAGGGTGTTACGTGGGGTTTTTAAAGGGCAAACACTGTGCCAAGGGAAGTTTTTTGAGACAGATCGTTATGAAGGCTATGCCAGTTGTTGCCTGCTTCCACAGCTCTCCACGCATCCTTGAGGGCTAATGTGTAAAGGAAAATTCTGGGTTTGCCGGTGGGAACAGAACCGGAACTGGGGAGCCGTATGTGGGGGTGTTACATGGGGTTTTTAAAGGGCAAATACTGTGCCAAGGGAAGTTTTTTGAGACATCATTATGAAGGCTATGCCAGTTGTTGCCTGCTTCCACAGCTCTCCACGCATCCTCATGACACACAGAGAGGGTGTCCCTTGTGCAAAGGCCATCTTCATCCTAATTACTGTCTAATGAGACATACTTATGATGACACAGAAACCACCATATTGCATATTATAATCCTCTAATGTTCTCCATGCCCAGTATCTACAAATTGGTAATATATTAGTGTAAAAATGTATCAATTATGCCTCTGAGGATTAAAAAGCAAAGCCAACAAACACTAGAATTTTACAGCATCTACTTGTCCCCACCATGTAGGAGAATGGCGTGCTGGTGACTCAAGGACTGTACAAGGCAGAGGCGAAGAGACCAGGACCCTGACATGGAACCTTCGTAAGTGTGAGTAGATGCTGGTCGTACACATTGGTTATCAGGTGGCCTTATAATAATGATCATCATCATTAGCATTGTATTCTGGGCTACAAGCTGACTCATATAATCCTCACCACCACCCTTTGAAACAGACACTAATATCCCCCCCATTTTATAAATAAAATGTAGCCAAAACGTAGAGATGTTCAGTGGTCTGTCCAAGGTCAACAGCTGGTACGTGGTGTCTCTGAGCCTCCAGACGGGGCTCTTGAAACAAAACCCTAACGCGCCCTTACTCACCAGGAAAAGGTTCGGTGACCTCACTGATACTGCAGTGTTCTAGTCATCCCGCCCCCTCCACGGTTTCCCTCTCTGTGGTTTCAGTTACCCACGGTCAACCGTGGTCTAAAAATATTAAATGAAAAACTCCAGGAATAAAACATTTCCTAAGTTTTAAATTGTGCAGCGCTCGGAGTAGCCTGATGAAATCTCACACCGTCCTGCTCCGTCCCTCCCAGGACATGAATCTCCCTTTGGCCAGCTTATTCCTGCTGGATACACACCCACCTGTTGTCTCTTAGTGGCCGTCTTAGTTATCAGATCGATTGTTGCGGTATCATAGTGCTTGTGTTCAAGTCACCCTTACGTTATGGCCATTCACCTAACTTCCACTACAGTATATTGGTATAACTGTTCTATATCATTATTCATTATTGTTGTTCGTCTCTTACTGTGCCCAATTTAGAGATTACACTTTATCATAGGTATGTATATGTAGGAAAACGTAGTATACAGGTATAAGGTGTGGTGCTGTCTGTGGTTTCAGGCAAAAATTATTTACTTGTGACCCAGACGTTGGTTATCACCATCACCAACAGCCTCGGCTTTCGCCCCCATGCCAACCTTGCAGTGGGGCTCCTGGTGTCGCTCATTCCCCAGCGGAACCCACATCACTAGGTGTTAAGGAGCCCTGGGAATGTCACAGAAAGCCAGCCAGCCCCCTGCATTCTCCACACTCACCATCCATCCACCCATCCCTGGAACAGCCTCATGGAGCTACTCCACAGAAATTAATTCCGCTGTAAATGGAGGCAACAGTTTGGACAGTTTGTCCTGGTGACTTTGGAATTAGGGATCATTTTGGAAGCGTCCATTTGTTTTCTCTGCTCTAGGCATTTTAGTGTTTCTGGTACATCTGCTATCTGCAGCCACATGGGCCAGTCACACTAGCCCCACTTTCAGTTAATAGTTTGATGTCCCTCCACAAACCCCCAAAGAGAATTTTGCATATTCCATGTAAACATATATTTAAAGTCAGACCATCCCAAATACGCTCTTCACATATGGTAAAACTCTGTCCAGCCCTTTCACATAGTACAATAACAGATAGAAACTTAATTCTGTTTACATTGATTCCACAGGGAAGACGGCAGATTTTACCTTGCACAGCACGTTGCATTTCCTTCTCAAACCCTCATTCTTTCTTTCAGACCCTTTTCTTTCATCCGCAAACCTCTATGTCTCTGTGTCCACCTCTGTTTTGTTTTGTTGTGTTCTTTCCTCTTTCTCTCTCAGTCTCTCTCTCAGCCCTTTTCCCACCCAGCCTCTTCATCTCCCTCTCACTCCACTTGCTTCTGGATCCCTTCTGATATGAAGCAATTTGGTTCTTCCAAACATGGCCCTCTTCACCCATCACCTCCCCATTAGCATAGAATAATTACAAGATACCCCTTCCTTCAAATACAACTAAGAGATCATTAATATTCTTTGTTTTTATCAATTTTTTCCCCAAGCACTTACTAAGTTATGTCCTTAATTTTTGCAGGAGATAATAATTATATACTAGTGTTGCCATTTAACTGTAGAAATAGCCACTTGTAATGTCAGTCTTCGGTGGGCAGACTTTTGTTTCTTGTTGTGCCTGGGTTTTCTCAAATGGAAGTCCCACGTGCCCCTGATTGTGCGTGTTAAGGAGGCCGCCCTTCTGGATCCAGCAGCCATGGAGAGTCTCCATTAGGACATGTTCTAAGTGTTGGGCATGGATTTGGCTCTATTTGATTCTTGCTTCCATCCCATTGGGATGAAGGGGAACAGATGCACAGAAGGCGGACTGAGGTTGGAGGCACCAGCTCTGGCCAAGGACTGTACTAATGCTCCCCCTCCCGGACTTCATCACTGCGGGGCTCTCTCCAGCTAAACCACCTCTGCAGGGGCCAGCAGGCACCCCTCCTTCCTGATTACAGGGCAGCCTACGGTTATGCCAGGCTGAGACTCTGCTCTCTGCCTGCTCCCCCAGGAGGAGGGTCGGTAATGGGGTGGTTTACTGGCTTCAGATTGCTCCCGTCACCCCTCAGTGCAGATCCATACCTGGAAACCCGATGGGGACCTGCTGGCTCCTGAAAATAAGCCTCGAGTCAACGTGAAATTGATAGACTGTGGAAGCAGCATTTATGAATCAGCTGACACTTAAAAAAATAAAATCCCTTTTGTTGCTGAAGGAAACCCCAGAGACACGAAAAGCCCCCCCCCTTTTTTTTTTTTTGCCTTATTACAGTTTACCAATATTTTAAGCAGTGGTTGGTCCACAGTTTCTTGCCAATCCAGTATTTGTTAGAGGATAGGAATAAAGGAAGTCTATGAGGTGATAAAACCATTAGGCAGCAGCCTTAGCAAGCCCTTGGGGATTTACACGAATTGCTCTAATAAATGAATCCATTAACTCCATGAAATCAGGCATTAAGCACAATGGAAATTTATAAGCTCTGCTTCTTGTTATTACTATCTTCTTGTTGGCTGTTGGGGGAAGGAGTTATGTCTCTCTCTCCCTCTCCCTCTCTCTTCCTCTCTGTCCTTCTGTGTGTGCATGTGCGTGTGTGTGTGTGTGTGTGTGTGTGTGTGTGTGTGTGTGTGTGTTGGGAGATGTCAAAGATCAAGTGGACTTCATGCCATTGTTGTGTGCTAAGCCCAGCCCTTTGAAATTTGGGGCACTAGTGAGATTTGGGGAAAACCTGAAGATTTTCTTGACTTATTAGTGACACCAAAGTGAAGAGAACACCAAGCCTTTTGGAA
This sequence comes from Myotis brandtii, assembly GCF_000412655.1. Classification (NCBI taxonomy): domain Eukaryota; kingdom Metazoa; phylum Chordata; class Mammalia; order Chiroptera; family Vespertilionidae; genus Myotis; species Myotis brandtii. The sequence continues at coordinate 4,420,777 of NW_005370597.1, forward strand.
CATCCATGTTAAAGGCTGACATATTTTGTCAGCTGTAGCTTTTGGAGGAGAACGTGAACTCTCACACACGAACAGGATGCTAAGTGTACACCCTTGCCCAGGAATACACAGTCACTTTTCAATGTGGTACAGCCCCTTCGATGCACTAATGGGCTCTGGGAACCTGGGCGAGTCATTCACTCCTTCCCAGATGTGTCCCCTAACATTCCCCACCCTGCCTGGGCTCAAAAGTCATGACAGCACTTGGAAAGAATAGAACTATGACCTGACCGGTAGGAGATATGAGTAACTGGTTATGTTGAACCAGTCAAGGCTTGATGTGGTCTAGGTCAGCCCTGATTGAATGCTTAATTTAAAGTAATTTTTAAACTGGTATGAAACTCTAATTTTTTAGTTCCTCTCATATTTGGCAGAAATTAGCTAAGCTCCCCAACCCCCCCCCCCCCTCCCCAATCATTTAAGCCACCAAGATAGCAGAGAAATGAAGGAGGCAAAGGGAAAGCAGTGTTATGTGTGGCAGAATCCCAGTCACCATTTCAGACTCAATCCTCAGTTTACCCACAGTTATTGAAGTGACATTTGTGAAGCCTGCTATGGGAACAAGACATTTGTGCTCAGTTTGACTCTGGCCACTAAGCTGGAAGGGAATACTCACAGTTCTAAAAATCAAGGGACATCAAATGCTGATTTTTTATTTTTGTTTTTATCCCCTGTCACTGCTTACACAATGCAGAGTACCCATGAAGGGAGATATTTTGCAAAATATATAAAGCCACTGAAGGTAGATGCACAGGCATCTGTTAAGGTGGTAATTGGATGTGTCCGCAAACCCAGCATATGTAAAACAGGCCTCACCTTTGGTTCCAAATACACTTTAAGTCTTCCCTCCCTATCTCTATGAATGGCATCACCTCATAACTTAACTATTCCTTATAGATATTAATTAACCTAGGTCTTATTAACTCAGAATGTGAGCTAATATTAAATATTAAAGGTAATATCAAATATTAAAGGTAATTACTAAAGAAAAGAAAAGAAATAGAATTCATTAATTCAACCAGCAACTGGCAAGGATAAGGGAAATGAAACAAAATAAATAAAACTGTACTTATTCAAAAGAATCCAGGGAAAGAAATAGAAAAATTGCTCAAGATTAGGTGGTAGAAATTAATTCAAATGTATTATGATCACAATAAATGTAAATGGGCTAAATTTACTAGCTACTGAATTTTTAAAAAATTCATCTACACTGATTTCAGGAGACATATTTAAGACACAAAGGTACAGAAAAGTTAAAAACAAAAGGATGAAAAGTAGATACCAAATGTTAACAAAATTAAAAGTTGATATGGCGATAGTAATATCATACAAAGTAGGTCTAAGGCCAAAAGAATGATTAAGGGTAAAAGGCATCACTGCATAGAGATAAGTAGAATAATCAACAGAAAGATATAAAAAAGCCTAAGCTTGTGGGATAATGACAGAGCCTAAAAATATATAAACAAAAATTGACAAATACATAAGGAGAAGTTGACAAATCCACAATGGTGGTGGAAGATTTTAATATATTTCTCTTGTAAATAATAGAGCAAACAGACAAAAAATATTAAGGATATAGAAGATTGAAATACACAAAAAGCTCAATTGAATGAAATGAGAGAACTCTGCACCCCAAAATTAATGAACACCATTCTTCTCAAGGCCACTGGAGCATTTATAAAAATTGATCATGTATCAGGTCATAAGGCAAGACTCAACACAAATAGAAGAATCCATTTTGTCCATACTATTCTTTGGGTGGAGTGGAAATCACTCACACCCCTCCTATTGGTGACAAAACCCTTTCTTTTGTACCTTTTTAATGTCTCCTAAAATCATCTTCCTCAGTCCCACTGTGGCTGCTTTAGTTCAGATGCAACACCTTCTCTCACCTGGGCTGCTGAGACAGGCAGCAGTGGTCCCCTTCTTCAGTACAGCTCTCTTTCAGTGCCCTTTGACCCTGCTGCTAGTGGCCTTTTAACACATGATTCTGACCATCCGTCTCCTGCTAAAGATCTCTGACTGTGTCCGTGGGTTCCCTGCCACCGTCAGGATAAGTATAACCCAGACCCCATCATGACGTATGAAGCTTTCATCATCTGCTCCTTGCCTAACCCCGTTGCCTTTTCTCTTACTGACCTGTTTTTCTACTAGTCCCCCCACAGCCTCACACCAGCAGCATTCTTTCTCTCTCCCTTCCTCCACCTTTCAACCATGGCCTGGCTAAGTCATACTCACCCTTCAAAAATTTATCTCAGATATTCTCTCCTCCAGAAAGCCTGTCTGACACGTTCCCCCAATCTAACTCCCTACTCTTCCTCCACACCACGCGTACCAGTTTAGATGAGTTTATTCCCTAATGCTTCCATAGCCACACTGTATTTACTCTCATACAGCACTGGTTGCAGTTGCCATACGGAGTCCCTGTTTAAATTCTTTAGTGGTATCCCAACAAGGCCTGCGGGGCTCTGTGAGAGCCAGCCTGGCTTCCTCCCCTGCCTCATCTCCTACCACACTCACTTTCTAAATTAGCCTTTCATTTCCTTGAAATCACTGCCTCCCTCTGCTCCCTAACCCTTACCCATGCTCTTCCCTCTCTCTAGAGCACTGTTCCTCTTCATCTTCTCTCTACCCCACCCACCCTGTTAACTCCTACTTTTCTTCAAGTCTTAGTTCAATTGCCAAAATCCTTGAGGAAGCCTTTCCTGACTTTCCTTAACTGGGTCAGGTTCCTCCAGTTCTCATAAGACCATTTAACACCTCCTCAGAGCTCTTACTTCAGTTTTTAATTACACATTCATTCTTTTCGTTATTTAATTAATGTCTCCCTTTACGTCGGTCTTGTCAGTTCCATGATAGTATAAATCAATGTCTTGCTCACTATGGTATCCCAGTGTCTGGCAAAATGCCTGGTGTCTAATAGGCACTTGATAAATATTTGTTGAATGAGTGAATGAATATAATGTAATTATGTTTACTTGACTGTCTCCTTCATTCGTCTCTAAGACCTTGGGCTATTCTTCCCCCCCTCCCCACCCTACCCTCCCTAGACCTAGCACTTAGCAAATGCCTGCACAGAATCAGTGTCCTGTGGGTGACTGAATACCAGGCCAGTTCCTTCTCAGGGTCCTAGTGGAAGCATGTTATCAGGAGACTTAATCCTCAGGTATTAATAGAAAAACTAAGCCAAGAGCCTAAATGCATTTTAATTGGGTTAAAATTAGGCTAGAATATCCCATCCTCGGTTAAAAATAGGCCCAACCCTGGTTCCCGTCTTGTAGAAGACACTTCCTTACATCTTCAAAATAAGTATTATGGAAATTAAGAATCTAAAGGAAGATTTCAGACTTTTGGTCTCAAGTCTAACCTTCTTATCTGACCCAGAGAACGTCTGTGTGGTCTGGTTTTACTATTTTTGCCAGGGAGTGTCAGGCTGGCAGGGACCCACTTTACACCCTCTGGTGAAGGAAAGTCTGCCTGAAGAGGGGGCGACAGTGTGTTCTTCTTTCTCTTTTTCCTCTACTCCACCCTCCGTGATCTGTACCAGGTCTGAGGTAGGAACATACCATGGCTGACTGGCCTGGGATAGCATCTCAGCGTGCTGTCCCCAAGCCAGTTCTATTCCCCGAGCTGAAATCTCATCTTCCAAAGTTGGCAGTAAACCGTGGATGTGGCCTGGGATGGACTTGAGAGTGGTGTGCAAGTTTGTAAAAGCCAATTATTAAATATTCAGGAATTTTTGCGAGCCAGTTGTTAAACCATTAGTAGCTTGATATCAGCCCTGGTGAGACTATTTACACCACAAAAATTGGCAAATACTACAAATCAGGGCTTTTTTTTTCTTCTCAATTTCTATCCTTTCTTTCCCTTCTGTTATTCTCCCTACCCTCCTCCACCACCCCCCTTCTTTATTTTCTCTGGTAGCTGGTTTACCAACATACTACTGAACTTGGGTTTGAGTCCTGGCCAGACACTTGCTAGCAAATTACTCAGTTTTGAAGTCTCAGTTTCCTCATCTGCAGAATGAGGTTTCATAACAGCAGCTATTGCACAGAATTGCTTTAATTGTTACGTGATAATACACAAAAAGTGCTGAGCCCTATACTTGAAAACTTGTAAGCATTCCATAGATGTTAGTTTGGTTACCATACTCCACGTATCATATTGTTTAGTTTTGTCAATCTGCACTATTCATTTTGGATTGAACAGACTTGATTTTAAACATTGAGTAATATTTTGGCAATATTTAAAAAATATCATTTTCTATATATAGGTTAGAAATTTTCATTATCACTTATATGTAATGAATGTCTCTTCTCATTTGCTTGGGTGCTAACTAGGATATATTAGGAAAAACAATATTTCATCATTTTTTGTGTTACTGTCCAGGATGACAGAGAACCTAGGGTTCAATAGTCTTTCTTGTCTGTTCTTTAATTTAAGATCCTTTTAATTCTAAAGAATCCCAAGTCACTGATAAACTGTGTCCTGGCTTCCAGAATCAAATATTATTTGAGGGAGATCAAGATGTCATACTCTAGAACAGTGATGGCGAACCTATGACACGCGTGTCAGAGGTGACACGCGAACTCATTTTTTTGGTTGATTCTTCTTTGTTAAATGGCATTAAAATATATAAAATAAATATCAAAAATATACATCTTTGTTTTACTATGGTTGCAAATATCAAAAAATTTCTATATGTGACATGGCACCAGAGTTAAGTTAGGGTTTTTCAAAATGCTGACATGCCGAGCTCAAAAGATTCGCCATCACTGCTCTAGAATGCCAACAACTTTTATTCAGTACCTGCCATGGGTAGAATCCTGCAGATGTCCTGGAAACTTAAAAAAGAAAAGAAAGAAAAGGAAAAAGGAAGGCCCGAGATTCCTAGTCCACAATTAAAATATGCAAATATCTCTGAACACTAGAAGTTCTTTCCTAACTCAAACTGTGGCAGAACATGACCCAAACTCTCCTCCGACTAAAATCTGTATTCCACTTTGTGTTAATATTTCTATAACCCAGTGCAGAATTAGTAACGTGTTTGACTGATTATAGGGTACTGTCCCAAACCTCACTGGAGTTGTTCCATAATATACAATATGTGTACCATACTGCCTTTCTAAAATCTCCAAAATTCTGATTCGAAAATATACCTACCCCCAAGGCTTTTCAGATAAAGGGATTCTGGACCTGTAGCAGAAATCACAGCGTCTGCCTTGAAGGACTTTACACTCTGGCCATACGAGATTCATCAAGACATGCTTCAGAAAAGAGGGACATAGAAGCCTGGGCCAAGTAGCTGGCAGGAGCGGGGGTGGTTATAATCCAACTGTAGCACCCAGCAGCTCTCCTACCCTTAGCTCTCACACCCCGTAATGAAGAGCAGAAAATCTGAGCAGACAACTGCCACCCCTAAGGATCTCCTCCAATACCCTGAATTTCCTCCCTTGATTCTGCATCTTTAATTCTCTGCAGTCTGGCTCATCTACTCCTAAAGCACTTCTCCCCGTCTCGAGCATTGTTCAGTCGGAGGTCAGGAATTCTTCCAAGTGCTTAGGGAAAACAGCCTCCACTCCGAGGAAAAATGGTGCACTCCCTGGCAGTGGCGTGTGTGCTCTGTTCTGTCTGAACTTTAATGCTCACCACCTCCCGCC
>NW_005370597.1:4426491-4432435 GCF_000412655.1 Myotis brandtii
TTCAGCCTCTCCGCCATCCTGAAGAGCTGCACACATCTTAATGGAAATATCCTTCCTGCAGACCGATGCTTCCTGCCTCAGGGCCTGGAGCCAAATGCAAAGTGATTCTGCAGAGGCGCTAGCAGCGCTCGCCCCTTCTTCCAACCTCTCTTACTGATGTGGCTCCAACAATCTTTTGAATCTGTTGTCCAGGTTACAATCTTCAGAACAAGCTCAGCAAGGACATTTCTTTCTTGGAGTCGGCAGACCTTTCAGCTCATAGGAAGATGGTCAGTTTGCTGGGTCTTTCTTATTTTTCTTATCTCCTGACCCAGAAATGTTGGCTTCTCCAAACTCAGTCTTTTGAAGTATGTGTTTGTTATCTCTCTGAAAATGCCAAGAGCTTGTTGTTCTTTATGTTTCCCAATAGCCCGCTTTGGACATACCAGAAATAATAAAATATGCCCATAAATAATGAGATAGTAACCTTTTCTCCAACATTTACTATGTGTCTCATACATTATTTTAATTCTCAAATAAATTCTGTTAAGTAGACATTGCTTTTTTTAAAATTTCTTCCTCTGTTTATTTATTTATTTACTTATTTATTATTTTTTTATTTTTTTTTAGGCTGGGAGGTAAATGAATAGAGTAAAATTTTCTATTCAGTCACCTACCCTAGCTGGTTCAATGTCCCAACGTGTAGTGAACAGAACAGAGATGCTGTCCTGAACTGAACTCGAGGCCTTTGCTTTCTCAGCCCCCACTCTGCAGCCCAGGACCAGCGGTGCAGAGAGCTTCAACCATTTCCCTAAGGCAGTGGTCGGCAAACTCATTAGTCAACAGAGCCAAATATCAACAGTGCAACGATTGAAATTTCTTTTGAGAGCCAAATTTTTTAAACTTAAACTATATAGGTAGGTACATTGTTATTAACGTAATTAGGGTACTCCTAAGGCTTAGGAAGAGCCACACTCAAGGGGCCAAAGAGCCGCATGTGGCTCGAGAGCCTCAGTTTGCCGACCACTGCCCTAAGGTCACACAGCGAAATGAGTGTTAGAGCTGAGATCTAAAGGGAGGGTTTTCTGACTCTAGAGTCCATGATTTTAATTGCCAAGGAATGTGGGAAAGAGAAGAGAAATCCATTGGACTGAGTAATCCTTAGCTTCTCTATGCTTTTTGCCCCACCAGCCTCCATAACTCGCACAGTCCTGTTGACGGTGTTCTAAAGGAGATACGTGTTGTCGTTGGAGTCTGCATGTTACTACCTTGGCACACAACCATCCTCTTTCACAGCCGTACAGTGACCTCTTGATTGCCACTCTCTTGCTTCCCCTGAATGACCCAGCGTCACCCAAGTCCATCTTGACTTTTGTCACACTAGAGTCACTTGCCATTGATCATTAAAGAGCTGGGGCCAGGCCAGGGACCACTGGAGGTGTTGGTGGTGGTGGGGTACTATGTGAATGGTCCTACTAGGTTGGAAACACCATGAAAAAGGCAAGTTCTCACAACCTGAGAGTCATATACCTGGGTTTTGGCTTCTGCTGTTTCATTAACTCCTTGTGTGACCAGGCAAGTCATTTAATGTTTCTGACCCTCTGCTGCCTCATCTGTCAAAGGAAGCTGCTACGAGTACTGATGTGGTCACGGGCCACGAGGAAAGAACGAGGCAGGCCCAGGAAGGGCCCTGCATACAGAGAGTGTCTGGGAAATAGAAGGAATTGTTGTTGAAGTATCAGTGTGTTGAATATTGACGTTTTGATAGCAATTGGGCTTTCACAAAGCATTTTATGTGAGTAAACAAGCATCTGCGGGTGCCTGTTGTGTAGACACTACATTAAGCGCTTTATAATCATTTTGTATTTGCTGTACCTTCTGGCATACGGGTAGATGCACCCGTTCCCTTTGCTCCAGCCGAGAGAACTGTCAGCCGAGAGGCTGGGCAAATCTGTGGTTTAGCTGCGAATGAAACCCTCAGCCCTGAGACATCAGGTCGCCCTCTGTAGGCAGCCCCATTTCCAGGAGCCCCAGGCTCACCAAAACATCAAAAAAGAAAGAGGACAGAACTCACATTTCTGCCAGACAGATGATATCCAGGCGTCTCTGGAAGAATGGTTAGCAGTCCTGGTGTGCGGTTTCAGGTTTTAAGGTGCTTGGATACAAAGGAGGAATGTAAACTCCACGGAGCTCATTTCACATGTCAGAGTCTATTCCTGTTCTTGAAAGTGGGCCCAGAGGCCCCGCTTCGGCCCGGGAGCCACATTCCTGCAGAGGCATTGAGCAGCACGCAGAGCAGGACTCCAGCGGGGCAGGGCCCAGGGTTGCAAAGGGACCCAGTGAGAGCCACAGCCAAAGGGCAGGAAGAAAACAGTCACCTGCCCCAGAGCCAGCCTTCTAGTGACTAGTTTCTGGAGCGCCTACATTAGACTAGTATAAACCTTGCTTCCTTTCACATTTTTTCTTTTTAAGGACTCTGGCTAATTTTAGAGGTTTTACTTGCCAACTCTCTCTGATCTCACATGAAAAGTCCAAAAGCGGCCATTCTCCCATCCGCACTGTTTGCCGTTTCAGCACGCCCGATGGCTCACGTGGTCCCGTGGCCACGTCACTGGTAGTCCACACACGGCTCCACACGCAACCCAGCTGTAGGCAGGGACCGGGTGGGTTTATGGGAAGGAGATGGTGTTTGATAAGGGATGAGCTGAAATCTTGTATCCAAGAAGCTAAATAAGAAATAAATCTGCCTTGGGTATCTAGCATCTCCAGGGTGGTGCACATTGCAGACAAGATGACACTTATCAGAAAAATCACTGGGATTGGTAGATGCTGATAACCACGACAGCACACTCATCTGTCAAACTTGGCCTCTCCAGGGAGTTTTCCTTCGTTTTGGCAGGGAGCTCCAAACATGGTTTCAACTCCTCGTGATTTCCCTCCTGGTTTATTTCTTTCTTCTCACTGACCTTTCCAAGCCATTTATATTCCCCACTGTCCACTCCTCCCCTCTCATGTCTTTTATATCAAAGCACCACTATATGGGGTGGGGCTGTTTGAAAAATGGCGAATTTTTACGTTATTGGCCTTCGAAAGCAGATTAGGCAACAAAAGTCAGGAGAAATGTCAGGGTGACTTCTGCCATGCTTTTGAACATAACTGCTCTCAGCTTTTAAAGATTCTACATTCCTGGGCTCCTCCTTAGTTCAGAGGGCTCCTCTGGAATTTGATAAACCTAGACATTTAGATGGGCCCGTGGGGTAGGGCAGACAGAAGGCAGGACATTTCCTAATGTTTTTCGTGGTGCTGTATTCTTGAACCCTCAGTGGTGTAAATCACCTTTCTATAGGTCTGTTCATGAAATAAATAAATAGGTGTTGTACTTCAAAATTGCTCTCCATAGGAGTTGTGAAATTTCACATTCTGTAGGGAGTTTAATTGATTTGATGTTCAAAAATGTTTAGCACTGAATTTTCAGCAGCGTGACTATGATGAGCTTCCCTGAGTCTATGTCGGACCCACCGTATCTAGGATAGTTCTCATCATTTCCCCATCCTCTACCTCAGACCCAAATTGTATCTTGTGTAGCATTTATGATTCCACTTATGTGTTTGTTTACTTGTTACTGTTTGTCTCGCTCCACAACACCACACACACACACACACACACACACACACACACACACACACACACACACAGATCTGTAAGCCTCACGAGGACCCAAATCAGGTTTGTTTTGCTCACATTATATGTCACCACCTAGATCTGTGCCCGACACATAGTAATTGCTCGATAAATAATTGGGAACAAATGAATTTAAAAAGTCTGTTCTCAAAAAGCTGTTGGGTTTTGAAAAAGTAATTTACCAAAAATTAATCCCTATGGAAAAGGGAAATAAGGTTAGTTTCCCTTTCCTGCAGATCCTTTTCAGTTTGGTGGGTAGTGTTTGTCTGAGAATTGTGTTTACAGAGGAGGGGGTCGGAATCACTGGTTATCCATATAGTGGGGAGAAGGAATAGTGTGAGGCCTGCCACTTTCCCCCCTCTCTTTATCCATCCTTTCTTTCTTCCTATATTTACTAAATGTTACTCAAGTATATGCCAGGCATAGTAAAATAGGGGTAATAGTATACCTACCTCATGGATTGCTGTGAGGATCAAATGAAATCATTGTATTTAACAGTTCTTGGCAAAGTACCTGACATATTAAGAACATGGGAAATGCTAGCCATTAACATTATCATCAGAAATATTTATGGAGCAACTCTTATGCGCCTTCTGTTTCAGACTCTCCAGAATAAGGAGAAAAGGTAATGTCTAAATCACCAGGGGCTTGTGGTGATTTATGTCATCAGCTTTCTTTCCATAATATCTGTTTTCAGAGCAGAGGGTTATATGGCGGCCTCTTCATTTTACAGGTGGGGAGGGTCAGCTAGCCAAGGACAAGTGGAGGAGAGTTTTGAATGAAGACACAATGCCTACTACTGATACTTTTCCTTTTACCTCGGGCTCATTGTTTGACTTGGCCCAGCACTGTTACCGATCCTGTCTTTTTTATTTTATTTTATTATTTGATATTTGTTCATCATGGGTTGGGGTTTTTTTCCGCATGAAATTTGACTTTGTAAAAATATTGCATTGAAATACCATTTCTGAGTAAATTTTGCACCTGAAGCAAGTACCTCCCTCATCTCACCCTAGTCCCAGCCCTTTTAACTGGTCTAAGTTTCTCTAACCTCTCAATATTGAGCCCTTGGACTCTAGTAGAGTTAGCAAATTTAGGTACTTATTATCCACCCTGTGCAGTTCACCGTCAGCTCCTGTCTGAACTTCTGAAACGGCCCCCTCTTTTGTTCTGGGCTCCTCCGATCATTTCTATACACAAAGCCAGAGGGATTTTTAAGAAGCCTACATCAGATTGGCCACTCCCTCTTTCGAAACCTGCTGTGCCTTTCCATTTTCATGAACCCTTACCATGGCCTACAAGACACCATCCGGTCTGGCCTTACCTCCTGCCACTCCCTCCCTTTGCCCACTGCATACCAGCCACTGTCTTCCCTGGGATCCTTGACCCAGTGTGGTCTTCCCCACACGCTGCCTTCATGCAAATTGCTCGCCTGCCAGCAATGCCTTTCCCCAACACGGTCCACTGCCTTGGCTCCTACTCACCTTTCAGAGGGCAGCTGACGCACCACCTCCTCAGGTCTACCCTCACCTCCTGACCTGAGTTCTGTCCCCCCTCTGCCTTCATTATTCTGTTTTGTTGCTTCCTGTTCTCTTCCTTTCCAACATGTCCCATCATTTGTAATTCATTAAATCTCCACCCACGTATTTACTTGTTTGATGTCTATCTCCCTCACTAGACTGTCAGTTCCCCGAGGGCCATGTTTAGTCACCACCTTCTTTCTCCTCGGTCCCTAAGCGCTGCCTGGCACAGAGGAGTTGCTCACCTATCTGTTGAATGAATGAGGGAGGGAAGGGAATGAGTGAACAGATCCGTCTTCAGCCTGTAAAGTCATGACCTAAGGATGCTGCCACACACTAAGAGACTTACTTCCATGTCCCATTCTGCTTTCTGTCGCAATGAACTTTGCTCTTCTAAAGCAAGTGTTTTTCCACTAGATTATTTTTATAGAAAAAAAGTGAAGCAAATATAGAGATAATTATTGATTCTCACTCACGAAGTTCCTGCTCCCTATCACCAACATCCTCCTGAAAGCCTGCTGCTGGATTCCTGGGGACCACAGGAAATAAGTCCGCTGAGCACTTGAAACGCTGTTACGAAAATAGACCAGACTTGACCTTCCTCCTGTGGAAGGGCCTCTTCCTCAGGGAAAACCTTGCAAAGAAATTTTATCTGCTCTTAGGTGCTTCCTTCTGCAGTCATCCTCCCAGCGGCATTATCTGCACATGCTCTGAATCCTGTTCTGAGATTGTCCCCCCACAGCCTAGGTCACCGCCTGAGCAAA
>NW_005370597.1:4432483-4437648 GCF_000412655.1 Myotis brandtii
CATTTATAACTTGACTTTACTCAATACATTAGGATTTTTCCTTATTAATAAACATAAATCTATTCCTCCATTTGTAATGGCTGCATAGGGTTACACTATGTGGACATGCAAAACTATGTTCATTAATCCCCTTTCATTGAGCATCTAGGCAGGGGACTGTGTGTCAGTATTATAGACATGGGTCTGGGTTGGGCTGGCACCTGCAGCCTCAGCATGCCTCCTGGGGGATTCTGATGCACACCGGAGTGTGAGAGTCCTGGTCTGGGGTAGCCTTCCCCCCGCCCCCCCCATCAAGATAGAGGAAAGGAATTCAGCCTGGAAGGGAAGGGCCAGCTTGATTATTTTCATCCCTTTAGCAGAGTCATGGAAATATCTCCAAATCTACTCTCCTTGTTTTCTTTAAAAGCAGGAGCCCAGGGGACACTGCCCATTTTGATGTGTTTATTTTTTTCTCTTTCTTTCCATTACTCATATTTTCTTTACTGAATTATTGTTTGTCCCTGCTCGGGGGGAAGAAGAGAAAACAGGTGAGGCGACATGGGTGCAGGCTCCAGGTGCTCCTCGCCCTGCTCCGCCATGTGAGGCAGGGGCAGGAGGGCTTCCTGTCTCTGCAGCGAGAGGCCTGGCCTCCAGCAGGCACCCCAACACGTCTTGACTTAATTTGGGTGGGTGGCTCCAAGGCTCTGGTTTGCTGGTTATGGTGGCACCTGATGGGAAGGCCCAAATCTCTCTACACTGGGCTAGAAACCAGTTTGGGAGAATTAATGGGCATCTAATCACAATATACAAGCCCATGATAAGATGAAATCAGGCCTCCAGGGTGAGGAAGGTCACATGGCTCAGAATTTCAATGAGGTTCTGTTATGTTTCTGTTTCTCTCTGCCTCCTATTTTATTGGTAAAGTTGTTCCCAGCTTTTCAAAGATCTGAGTACTCCTTCACTCACTTGACACATATTTAATGAGCACCTACTATGTGCCAGGCATGAGGAATATAGTGGGGAACAGGACAGACCGGATGAGGCCCTCTTGAAGTTCACATTCCAGTGGGGAAGACCCACCATAAAGGGATTCCCAGTGAACTGAATGTCACTGTGGTAAAGTCCAGGGCACCATGGGAGCCAGATAATAGGTGACCTATAAAGCCTGGGAGATGGGAAGACTTCCTGGAGGAAAGGACATTTATATTCCTACTGAAGAGGGAACAGTTATCAGGAAGAGCATGTGCAAAGGCCCTGAGCCTAGAAAGAGCATGTTTCATTTGGGGAGCTGAAAATGATCCACCAGGGATGAGAAGAGAGGGCTGTGGTTGGAGACGCGGGCAGGGACCTATGCAGAGCCCTATAGGTCCTTATCTACCGGACAGTGGAAAACCACTGAACAATGCAGGCTGGGGTGAGACCTGGTCAGAAATGCGTTTTTAAAAAGTCACTCTGGCTGCTGCATGGGCAAGTATTGGAGGAGAGGTGAAAGCAGGGAAACTAGATGCAATGGTCCAAGTAAGAGGCAGCAGGACCCAGGGCAGGGACCTATGCAGAGCCCTATAGGTCCTTATCTACAGGACAGTGGAAAACCACTGAACAATGCAGGCTGGGGTGAGACCTGGTCAGAAATGCGTTTTTAAAAAGTCACTCTGGCTGCTGCATGGGCAAGTATTGGAGGAGAGGTGAAAGCAGGGAAACTAGATGCAATGGTCCAAGTAAGAGGCAGCAGGACCTTAGATAAGACAGTAGATGTGGGTGTGGGCCAAAGGTGCTAGCCACTCCGCACAGCCTCCGCCAGGGTATCTGGGGTAGACGGGCCCAGTGGCCTTCTCTCAGAGAGACAGCGGCGTTCAGCCAGTGCACAGTCCCAGGAGAAGAGCTAAACTGGGATTTAAAAACCCCGCCACCAAATATGCCGGGAAATAGAATTTCCAGGTGAGATAGTGCTGCTTTGGGAGTGTGGGCTTCTTCATCTTCAACAGCAGGTTTGGAAGTGAAGCACCAGCGTCTTAACAGATGACAAATAGTGCTATGGAGCCGGAGTTCCTCTCTGCCTGACCTGCCGGGCTAGGCAGTAAGGACTCTTGTCCCTGCTCTTCTCCATCCTGTCCTGACTCACCCGATGACTGGACAAGTCGTCTGTCCCTCGGCTGCATGTGTCTGACCTTAAGAACTGAAGTTCCGAGTCATTCTACCTACAAGACGGTGTCATCTCTGGGAGTTTTGAGGGCAGGTCAGACACTCGGAGGAAAGCGGGGGGGGAACAGCAGGCTCTCATGTGCCTCCTGGCCTTATGATTCGGTGGGGCTTGGTGACACCAGAAGAGATGGCTGGGGTCCTCTTCAGGGCACTTCATTCATTCACTCAACAAATGGTTATTAAGAGTCTGTTCCTGTCCCCATTCTCAGATGGTGAACAAAGTCCGCAGCCTTCCTGCCGTGGAGCTTATATCCCAGCCATTTCCTGAGGCACGACCAGTGGCCCACCCTGCCTCCAAGCTCTCCTGGTCTTAGTATTGAGTAAGAAGGCCCAAGAGTTCCCTGGCATTGAATCCACCTGGCCTCTAACAGAACTGAACTTCCGGTTTGCAAATGTGCCAGGTTCACTCTCACCTCCAGGCTTTTGGACTTGCTTTTCCCTTGGCCTGGACCTCCCTTAGCCAACATTGCCACCTGCCCTACCAGCCCCCAGGATATTCCTACTTCTTCAGACTTCACCTCAGATTTTCTCAGACATAATTTCCTGTCCATCGGCCCCAGGTCCGGCCCAGCGCCCCAGCCAAGTTCCCCTAACCCCTCTGTATTTCACTGGAGCTATTACTGGACTGTTTCTCCCCCTTGACTTTGCTCCATTAGGGCAGAGTCCTTGTCCATGTTTTTTCTCCAGTGTCCTGCACAGGCTTGGAACATAATATGTGCTTAATAAATATTTGTTGAAAGAAGGCAGGGTGGGCAGGGGGAGTGCTGATCCGTGCTATGCCGTGCAGCTTATTAGTTTTGCTGGAAAGACACGCTCTACAGTTAGAAGTCCCTTCAGGAACCAAAGACTGGGAAGCCATACTAATTTGCCATATTGAACCCAAGTGTGTGTATCTTTTTTTAAAAGATCCTTAAATTAATTTTTAGGAAGGGAGGGAGGGAGGGAGAGAGAGAGAGAGAGAGAGAGAAAGAAACAACATTGATTGGCTTCCTCCTGCATGCCCCCTAATGAGGATCGAGCCTGTGACCCAGGCATGTGCCCTGACCGGGAATTGAACCGGCAATCTTTTGGTGCATGGTCCGATGCCCAACCAACTGAGCCACACTGGCCAGGGAGAGATATTAACTTTTATAATAGACACTTATGTATTGTTTAACTGTTTACTTTGTAAGTAAAGATAAAATCTAAAGAAGAATGAAAAAACAAAGCAAAAAAGCAAGGGTAGAAAGAAGTTCTGAACTAGGGGTATGAGGTAGAGCATCTACTGTTACCCCTTGGCTTCCTGGGTCACCACATGGATGCACTTGGCAATGACATCACCTCAGTTCAGGATGAGGAACGGCCCGGTGAGAAAAGGGTTACGTGGAGACAGAGAAGGAAAGAGAGGAACCAGGTGCTTTGCTTTCCTCTTGGCTATAACTTATTAACTAAATTCAAGTTCGTTTTCCTTGTCCCCTTGGACTGAGGGTAAAGTCCGGCTGGAGGCCTGAGTATAGTTCTTTGGGGCCTTTTCAGGGTCAGAAAACTCACATGCAAGCAACTTTGTTTACATCAGCAAATCCAGCTGCGTTGTGTAAGCACTTGACTGGCCCCTGACTCCCAACATAAAACAGATGTCTGGGCAGCACAGGGAAAGCACGCGGGGCTCCTGAACTGGTAGGACTTTGTTTTGATGAGCTGGGAAAACGACAGGAGAGGGCTGGCACTGGCTGTGACAAGAGTTGACAACAGCAGTGACCAAATAGACCCAGCTTTGTGCTGGCTTCAGTCACATGGGCTCCGAGAAGAGATGTTCAGAGGGGACTGTAAAGGCCAGACTGCATTCTTTCTGGAGAAAGCCAAATCACTGTGTGTTGAACCATGGGGTTTTGAGCTGCCTTTTGACCGGGATGTGGAAAGAGTTGCGGTCCCTTAGGCCAGAGAAGGGGAAGTGGGATCAGAACCAAGATTCCACTTGGCGCTCAGTCCTAGAAACTGCTCTTCTACTTTTGTCTGCATAACTTGTTGAATGTCATCCACATGGTAGATTGTGGAATAAATCTCTCCCTAATAAGTAAATGATTGCTTGATTAGGTTATCATTATGTTAAACATTTTTTCAGGTAATGTTTACCAGCTAGAAATATTAATAAATAATGAAAAACCAAGTCCTCCTCAAAGAACCAGGCACATACCCTATCTCCAGTGCACCCCAGGGAGCATCATGTCATCTGACCACTCATTTGAACAAAGTAACTTGCATTCCCTATCATGCTCTACTCTACTGATATTCGTTTAGTAGATTTGCAAAATTGCATCCTGTGGTAAAATTCTCCCTTGAGGAAAGTGATGAAATTAAAACAACAGTTATTTAAGATCTTCAAAACTGTGAATTTAAAAGATAATACCTATACATCTGCATTGGAAAAAGACTACAGATTACACACACGCACCCGAAAATGTGACAAC
The DNA here is from genome assembly GCF_000412655.1 of Myotis brandtii. Taxonomy (NCBI): domain Eukaryota; kingdom Metazoa; phylum Chordata; class Mammalia; order Chiroptera; family Vespertilionidae; genus Myotis; species Myotis brandtii. The sequence continues at coordinate 4,437,112 of NW_005370597.1, forward strand.
AGCCATCATTGGCTGGTAAAGTTACAAGGATTTTTATTTTCTTCTTTATATTTTTCCGTATTTCCCTAGTTTATTTAACCAGTGGCATATATTATTTGTATAGTCAGAGACATTTTTATCTTAAAAATCCATTCAAAATTACAATAGCTAAGATCTGGAAACAGCCCAAGTGTCCATCAGTACATGAGTGGATAAAAAAGTTGTGGTACATTTACACAATGGAATACTATGCAGCAGTAAAAAAAGACATGGAGGGACCTTTGAGACTACATGGAGGGACCTGGAGAGTATTATGCTAAGTGAAATAAGCCAGTCAGAGAAAGACAAGTATCACAAGATCCCATTCATATGTGGAATCCAATGAACAAAATTAACTGACAAACAAAACAGATCCAGAGACATGGAAGCATGCAATGGACTGATGAATCCATTGGGTAAAGGGGGTGGGGCAGCAGGAAGAGATTAACCGAAGAACCTATATGCATATATGTATAACCCATAGACACAGACAATAAGTGCTGTGAAGGCCTGGGGTGG
>NW_005370597.1:4450423-4459990 GCF_000412655.1 Myotis brandtii
ACTTTCAACAACAAAGATAAATTTTAAATACTAGATATACCTCTTGCTGCAGTCCAGGGGTCAATAGCCTGAGTTAATGCTAAAAGTTTCTCACTTAAGGCTCCCTCTAGGAAAATAGGGCTTTTTCTCCTTGGATAGAATTGGAAATTTCTCAGTAGGGAGCAATAGCTGACCTTAAGATTCAAAATGGTGCCCATGAGAGAGGTAATAGCTGGGGTTAGGCTTCCAATCCCTCATCATGTACTTAGTATAGAAACAATAGTTTTCTCCCTCTCTAATGACCATTTTTAAAATCTGATCCTCACTTCTTGTCTTCTGTCATCAGACTCTTAGTTACAATAAAGTAGGTCTCCATTTGCATCCCAGCTCTACAATTTGCTAAGATCTTGGCCAAGTCATTTCTAATCTTTGTGCCTCTGTCTGCTTGTCTGTAAACTAACAGGCTTATTATGAGGATTAACTGAAATAATGCATCTAAGCACATGTGAGCACAGCCATAAAGGTTGGCTATTATCATTATCCCAAACATCTTTCCACTATTATGTGGAGAACATCTCTTCTGATTTAGGTGGGCCCTGTAATATAAAGGTATATACTGAGAACAATGGCCTCAGGAACACTAGCATGAAAGGAAAAACTTAAAGCATTGTTCCTACTTACCTGCTGTCACACAGCTGGTTTCCCCACAGAGGCCTCGAAGTCTTTGGTTGAGCAGCAAACCTCACTCACCAAGGAAACCCCTGCGAGCCTGGCTGCCTGCCTCAGCTGCTTGCCTCAGTCAGTCAGCTCTCTCTTTTAGCTGTTCCTTTTGGTTTCTCTGACTCAGAAGATCTTAGGTCATTCTGAGGCAGCCTCCCCACATTCCCTACTTCTACCTGCTGTCCTGGGCATTTGTCATCCTTTGACTGCCCAGCCTCTGAAGCCCCCCTCCCCTACTTGAGGGATACCCACCCCTGCAACACACACACACACACACACACACACACACACACACACACACACACACGTCTAGTTCTGGCTGGATCATTCCTGCAGTGTGATGCTAGGCCACTACGCCTTCCCAGTGATTCTGTGGGCAACGCAGGTTCTCTAAATTCTCTTTCTGCTTACCTCAGTCAAAGTCAATTTTGGCTGTTTATAATTAAGAAACCTAGCCTAGCCAGTTCCTACTTGTCCTTCATACCTCCTTTGGCATAAATCTTTCAGCTGTTGATCCCCCAAACTTGCTGAGCTTTCCATGTCATATCATTTATTACACTGGTTATAGCATTTTGTTATACTTGTCTACTTATCCTCCCCTAGACTGTTTGCCCCCACAGCCATTTAGCTCACTGTAGTATATCTATCATGGAGCAGAGTGCCTGGCACATAGTAGGCCCTCTGCCAATATTAAGGTAATGAATGAGCCATTAAACCTTACTATACAGGCGGGAACCAGAACAACCACAGTAGTTCCACTTGGAGAACCAGCTAACTCGCCAGCTTCTGGATAACCTGGCACCATTCCTAGTCTGATTCCAGGGAAACGAGATTTCCTTTAGCCTTTTGGCAAGGAATAAGATATTCCAGCGGCGTCTTGAGTGGGAGAGTGTGATGTTGGCCCCGTCTTGAAGTGGGTGAGTAATCCCCCAGGCAGCACTTAGCTTTAAATCCTGGCTTAGAACGTGGTCATCTCATGAAGCTCCCGGCTTAAAATGGAAAGTGGCATTACTCATGGCGAAGAGCAGACAATAAAAAAACATGTAGGTGGGGCCTGACACAATGGAGTGAGTATTCTCTAGCGGTGATGAGCATCTCTGCCCTGAGTGCTCGAAGGACTGGCAGACAGCTCAGTCATGGTCGGGCTTTTGAACTACACCTCCGACTTAGTTCATCACCCAGCACCTCACTCTCTGGGGGTGTTGAGAGACATTGAGTTTCTCACCCTCCAGCAGGCATGGTGGTAGGAAATGTCCCTGAATCAACATCAGAGGTGGCATAAAATGACGGTTATAAACAGACTTTGGCACCCAACAGATCTGGGTCTGAATCTCAGCTCTTCTACTTACGAGCTCTGTCACCCTGAGCAAGTTACTTAACCTCTCTGATCCTAAGTTTCTTATATGCAAAATGGATTAAATAGTAGTACCTACTATAAGGCCATGGGAAAAGTGAATCAGACAATCTGTATAAAGCCCTTATCACAATTCCTGGCAAGTAACCAACACTTAGTAGATGCTAAGTGCTGGTATTTTGTTGTTGTTGTTAATCCTCACCCGAGGATATTTTTCCATTGATGTTTTAGAGAGAGGGAAAGACAGAGAGAAATATCTATGTGAGAGAAACACATTGATTGGTTGCCTCCTGCACTCGCTCTGACCAGGGCCCGGGCCAGGGAGGAGCCTGCAACCAAGGTATGTGCCCTTGTCTGGAATTGAACCCTGGACCCTTTGGTCTGCAGGCCAACGTTCTACCAACTGAACCAAATCAGGTAGGGCCTAAGTGCTGGTATTGATAAGGTTATTTTTACCATCCTCCTGCAAGAGCCTCCATATCTTCTCTATCCTTTATGTTTATACAAATGCTCCTCAACTTCTGATGGGGTTACATCTCAATAAACCCATTGTAAGATGAAAATATCGTAAGCCAAAATACACCTAATCTACGGAACATTCATAGTTCAGCCTAGCCTACCTTAAATGTGCTCAGAACACTTACATTGGCCTACAGTTGGGTAGAATCATTACACACAGTGAATACGCTATAGAGTATCAGTGTTGACCCTCGTGATCACATGGCTGACAGAGCTGTACCCACTGCTGCTACCCCACATCATGAGAACGTACTGTACTGGATATCCCTGGGCCCAGAAAAGATCAAAATATAAAATTTGAAGTACAGTTTCTACTGAGTGCATATCACTTTCACACCATCATAAAGTTGAAAAGTCATAAGTCAAACCATTGTAAGTCAGGGACCGTCTGTATTACTCTGTTAATCTCACTCAGCCTTCATACCCTTTCTTCTTCATCCTTTCCTACTCACACCCTTCTGAGCCGAGGTCACACCCCGGCCTCCTTCCAAAGTCACTACTCTCCATTTCTATCTCGTCTTTCTCTCACATTCTAGGTGCCCATCAGCTTGCGTACAAAGACCCCACTACCCAATATCTGACCTGTCATTGTCTCTTTCCCACTTCAGAATCCATGGCCTGACACACGGTGAAGCAAAATGCACTAGAATAAATCAGTCTGATTTTAATCAATGCTCATGGACAGATGGGGCATAAGGACGTAAAATGATCAGGATTCAACACCAGTTTCTGGTGCCCCAGCATAAGGTACGTGCGCTAACAGAAAGCAAAGTGGACCAAAGTGCAGCTGATCAAAACTGGGCATGGAGCCGCAGTGGTGCTGATTACACTGTAAGCATTTTTCTTTGGAAAGAATATGCGACCAGCTTTTCTAATAATGGGTTCTTTAGTGAGTTCATAAATAAGATTCAGATATTTCTAAAAAGAATATACTCTTGGCCCCAAGCAGATTACGGACAGTACTCTATGGAGATACACAATGACGTACATGTGTCAAGGCTCTTAGCATTGCACTAGGTGGTTTCATGCCAATGACCAGAGACTCAGCAATCAGCAGGTCCTCCAGGGTTAAGAAAACTTCCCACCTTTGATCACCAATTTCTAGGTTAACCTCAGACTATCATCTCAGGACATGTCCTAGTCACTCATTTATTCAAGACATTTAATGAATAGCCTTTCATGTGCTGGGCACATTTGTGGATATCATGGAAGATGTCCTAAGGGACAGGATGCCAGTCCTGCCCTCCAGGAACTTACAGCCCAGCAGGGGAGGCAAATATACACTGGGTGGGGAGGTGTGATGAATGTTGCAAATAAGACATCACATTTTAATGGGAGTTCCCAGGAGGCACAAAGCACCGAGGATGGAGATATAGGGGAGGAGCGGTTATTTGAGATGGTTCGTATACATGATTGGGGTCTCAAAAGGCCAAGATTGGCAGGTACACTGGACAGGGGACACTACATGGGCAAGGAACAGAGTTGGGGAAATGCAAGGTGAGAAGAGGAAGCAGTACACTTTGAATTAAGGATGGCTTATATATGATGAGTTCATGGGAGAGGGAGGTAAGGCTGAAAGGATAATTTATAGCCTGGTCTTAAAACACACTTCCTGCTCAACATCTCCACATGGATGCCCAATAATTATCTTAAACTTAAGATGGCCCAGACAGAACTGTTGATTCCTTCTACTCAATTTCCCAGCTTTTCTTTCTCAAATATTTCAAAACTTAATAAATGCCCCTAGTGCCTCAGCCCCCAAACAGAGAAGTCATTCTTTTTCTCTCCTTCTCACTCCATTCAATTCATCAGCAAGTCCTATTAGTTCTATCTCCAAAATATATCCTGTCTGACCTCTTCCATCATCTCCATTACTGCCACCATGTTCCAAACCACAATTATTTCTTATCTGCCTCCTTGTTTCAATTGTTTGCCCTCCTACAGCAGATTGCTTAAGTCAGATCACACCCCTTGCTGCTTAAAACCTTCTCGTGACTTCCTGTTGCTCTATCCATAGGAAGACTGTGTCCTACAGGCTCATGATCAGGCTCCAGCCTCTCCATGGCCTCCTCCCACTCGTTTCCTCCCTTGTTCATTGTGCTCCACCTACATCATTGGCTTTCCTTCTTTTCCTTGAACTCACCAAGCATGGACCTGCCACAGCATTTTTGCATTTGCTGTTCCTTCTGCCTTAAACACTGTTCCCTCAGCCTGAAATGCTTCTCTTTTCTTAGACCTTTGTGTGTCCATCTCCTCAGGGTTCATATTTCAGCTCCAATGTCATCTCTGCAGAAGGATCTTTCCTGAAATTCTGATTAAGCTGCCCCTTCACAGATTTTCTTTATCTCAGAACTCAAAATTTTCCTTTGTAGCACTTGCTGGAAATGTTCTCCAGTATTTGTTTATTTTTCTATTTTATCACCACCATTTCCATTAACATATAAGTTCCATAAGGCTTTGTCTTATTTACTACCATCTCTTCAGTCTTGAGCACAATCCTAGCCCAACAGAAACTCAATAGTTATTTATGGAATGCAGATGCCTGGGCCACATACCCAGAAATTCTGATTCATTTGTCTGGGTTGGGACAAGGCAGAAAAAAGAGGTAATTTATTTGAAAAAAAATTTTTTTTTACCATATACACATTTTTGCTTGTCCCCCGCCCCCCCAATATTCTGTTATTTATGCCAAATAACACCATCCAGAAAGTCAGTCAGTTTAAAAATATGACGGTAAGCTTTACCATATCTATTGTGAGAACGAAGGCCACTCTCAGCAATCCAACTGTCGACATCCCAGAAAATGGGATGGGACACACAGTTATTGCAAAGGGCCTCAGAGGCACCCTGTGACGGAACTTCAGTCACATCAATGTAGAACCCAGTCTCCATGGAAAGAAAAAGAAGAGGCTCCGGGTTGACAAATGGTGGGGAAATAGGAAGGAACTGGCTACCGTTCACACTATCTGCATGTACAGAACAGGATCAAGGGTGTCACACTGGGCTTCCATTACAAGGTGAGGTCTGTGTACGCTCACTTCCCAATCATTGTCATAATCCCAGAGAATGTTTCTCTTGTTGAAATCAAAAATTTCTTGAGCAAAAAATATGTCCACAGGGTTTGGATGAGGTCAGGCATTGCTTGTTCAGTAACTCAAGCCCAAAAAGATAAGTTAATTCTTGAAGGAAACAATATTGAATAAATGCAGCTGCTTTGATTCAACAAGCTACAACAGTTAACAACAAGGATATCAGAAAAATTTTGGATGGCATTTCTATTTCTGAAAAAGGAACAGTTCAGCAGCCTGATGAATAAGGTCTAAGTTGTCCAGCTATAGAATGAGCGAGATGCCAGATGATTCCTCATACTTATTTGTGATATTTTATTTTATTTTTTTTAATTTAAATTTATTGGGGTGACATTGGTTAATAGGATTATATAGGTTTCAAGTGTACGTTTCTATGATACATGATCTATATAGTGCCTTATATTCCCACCACCCAAAGTCAAATAATCTTCCATCACCATATATTTGGCCCCCTTTACCCTTTATTACTCCTCCCCCCTTCCCCCTGGTAACCACCATACTGTTGTCTGTGTCTATAAGTTTCAGTTTTACATCCCACAAATGAGTGAAATCATATGGTTCTTAGCTTTTTCTGACCGACTTATTTTGCTTAGCATAATATTCTCAAGGTCCATCCATGTTGTCTCAAAAGGCAGTATTTCATCTTTCTTATGGCTGGATAGTATTCTATAGTATATATGTACTACATCTTCTTTATCCAATCATCTATCGAAGGACACGTTGGCTGTTCCCATGTCTTGGCCACTGTGAATAATGCTGCAATGAACATAGGGGTGCATATATCTTTGCAAGTAAATGTTTTTGAGTTTTTCAGGTAGAAAAGAAGAGGAGTTGCTGGGTCATATGGTAACTCTATTCTTAGTATTTTTAGGAACTGCCACACTTTTTTCCATGGCCATATGCACATTTATTAAACCATGCTATAACTGGCACAATCCCCAGTTGGTTCTGATTTGCAGAGTTAAGAACCCCTGACCTGGAGAATGGAACTCTCTCTAGCATGTTGCTACCCAAAGTGGGGTCCTTGGACCAGCAGCATAGATATCACCCAGGTACTTGTTATAAATGCAGAATTTCAGACCCCACCCCAGGCTTACAGAACCAGAAGCTTCATCTAGCAAGATGCCCCAGGTGATCCGTATGCATATTATTAAATTTGAGACACACTGGAATACAGAATTCCCGAAGAGTAAGTGCATTGAATTTGGCAGGCTGAGCTTGCTGTATCTGCAGGACATTGAAGTGGGTGTGCTTCTCAGACAGTTGGAAATGTGGTGCTAAAGCCACTTAGGAAGAGAACTCAAGAGGATATGAGTATCTTCACCAAAATGCTCATTGTGGTTGGAGCAGGGGCTTGGTGAGATCATCAGTGGAGAGAAGAGGACAGAATTGGTGGGCGTGGGGACTCCCAATATGGCTGTGAGAGAAGGGGAGCTGAGTCGAAGAAGAAAAGGAAGAGACTGATAAAGAATGCTTATGGAAGTCAGAGCAGGAGACAGGGTCAAGAAAGGGGCGACCAAAAGTATCAGAATCTGCAGAAGAGTCAAGAAACATAAAGATCAAGAAATGATCATTGAGTTCTGCTCCCACAGATGGGTGGATGGGGAAGCCAGGAGAGGGGAGGAAATGCTTTAGTCAGTGTTGAGGAATCGGAGGCAGCGAGTCCACATCACCCTCCTGGGAAGGACTGTGGTCAGTCACACTAAGAGAAAATCATGTCTTGAGGAAGTAAGAATGGAGAGAACTGGAGAATGGAGAATTTTCTCAAATGAGAGACCTGAGGATGTTTGTCAATAAGAAGAAACCTACAGGAAAGGGACTGGATCAATTGAAGATCAAAAGATAATTTAATTGTAAGACTAGGTCCTGGAGAGGGTGGGGAGAATCAGATTAGATTTCCATGCTTGTTAAGGTACAGACTGACCTAGGCAGGCACAAATAAAATAACATCGGGCTGCCTTCAGGGAAGGAAACGATGACCAGGGACGGCAGGGTCGGCTTTCCTTTTATTTAAGAAAAACAAAAAAGAAGTAGCGAGAAACACCTGTGTGCACTCTACCCAGATGTAACAAATGTTAACGTTTTCTCAAATTTAGTTCAGATTTTTTATAGAAAAGAAATAGAACATTAGAGAGAAAGTTGAAGTTCCCTTTATTTCTCTTTTTCATAATATTTCTATCTCCTCCTCCAAGGCAACTACTATTATGGTGTGTGTGTGTGTGTGTGTGTGTGTGTCCAAGACACACAAGCCGTGTGCTCTGTATGTATAGTTTTACAATTTGCTTTTATTCACTCAACATTATATCTGAGACTATCCATTTTGATGTATTATCTGTAATATTTGTTGTACAAGTAAATTATGTAAGTTCTGACTGTTCCAATTGCCTACATTGTATTTGCCTGCATTCTCTAGGGATGGACACTTATGCTGCCTTTAGCTTTTCACTATTATCCAAACTGCTGCCATGAACACCCTTGCACATGGAGAGGATTACTTTTTACTGTCCACTCTTTTGAACTATCTGGTTTTTTTCTTTTTACCATATTCATTTATTTTATTTTAAATAATTCTTTATTGTTGAGAGTATTACATATGCCCCTTTTTTCCCCCCTTTGCCCCCCTCCAGCTGCCCTCATCCCCCCCTCCTCCTCGCCCCAGGCCATCAGTACCCTATTGTCTGTGTCCATGAGTTAAGCATATAGGCATTCAAGGTCTTCGGTTGATTACCTCCCACCCATCCACCCTCCCCTGCCTTCCCTCTGAGATTCTGCACTCTGTTCCATGCTTCCATGTCTCTGGATCCACTCTGTTCATCAGTTTATTTTGTTACTTAGATTCCACATATGAGTGAGATCATGTGATACTTGTCTTTCTCTGACTGACTTATTTCACTTTTTAACAGGTGATTTAAATACAAAAAAAAAATGATTTTCTTTTAAAGGCCACAGATTAATGTTTCTCAAAGTATGATCCAGGGAACAGCAACATCAGAATTATGTGGGACATTGGTTATAAAATGCAAATTCCTGGGCCCTGGCTCAGACCTACTGAATCTACATGGTAATAAATCTTCCCAGGTGACTCTTAGGCATCCTCCAGTTTGGGAAGCAGATAGGTGGTGGGAGGAGGAGTGTGCAAGGGGAGGGATGGAGAGTAGCATTGATTGACAGCTCCCTTTGCCAGGCACTGTGCTAGGCATGACATTTAAAGTAGGAGGGAGAGGAATCCATGAGGATTTATCAAGATAACATGTGCAAAAGGTTCAAAAGGTCAGCAAAGGTGAACAGTCTATGGAGTCCACTACTTAGTGGCTGTGTGCCCTTGGGAAGTCACATAACCTCTCTGAGCTTCAGTTTCCTCATCTACAAAATGATGATATAATACCACCCACCTCAAAAAAAATTCTGTGAGAATCAAATTACTTAAGGCACATAACTTGCATATACATTTTATAGTTTGGTTCCTAGCCTCATTATTTGAAACTATGGCCGAGGTTTATAGTCACTAGATTTTGCTTTACTATCACATTACTGATAGAGATCCTAAATAGGTAGCCCTCAATCACTCTATTCTTCTCATGGGAAACTAGGATCAACCCATACCATCAGCTACAAGACGCAGGTTCTGAAATGTACTAAAGTGGAACATGGGAATTTCTTATGTTGGTGGGGGTGAGGGGGGCTAAGTCAGAAGGATCAACATTTTAAAGTGTAAATATATAGCTGAACACACACGCTCATTCCTAGCAGGCACACGGCGCAAGCTATTCCCCCTGGGAGCTGAGTGTGTGTCAGTGGAGGGGCCGTGGTGCATCACTGTCCACACCTCCTTCCCACAGGCACCCTCATTCAGGCAGGGCCCGGGCTCAGAGGGGCGAGGGGACCAGAGGCGAGGGGAAGCCGCTG
>NW_005370597.1:4460026-4524279 GCF_000412655.1 Myotis brandtii
GTAGACCAATGACCACACCATGATAACCAGAGGTGTCCAGCGCCCTTCCTTCCTGAGTCTCCACCTGCTTCCTTCCTGTGACTTGCTTCCGCCAGCAGGAGCCTGATGTGTCCCTGCAGCCGAGGGGAGTGGACAGGAGCCTGGCTGAGCTCACACACGGAGAGCTCCGAGTCCCAGCTCCGCCTCCCGGAGCTGTGCCACTTAACCTTATTTTTAAAAAATTAATAGACTTAATTTTTTTTTAGAGCTGTTTTGGCTCACAGCGAAATTAAGAGGAAGGTAGAGATTTCCCATAATGCCCCCCGTCCCACACGTGCACAGCCTCTCCATGATCAACATCCACACCAGAGGGATGCATCTGTTACAGTTGATAAACCTACACTGACACCTCAGGATCACCCATACTTTACATCAGGGTTCGCTCTTGGTGTTGTACATTCTAAGGGTTTGGACATGTGTGTACCATTTAGTATCATTCAGAGAAGTTTCACTGCCCTAAAATCCTCCTTGCTCCACCTCTTCTCCCCTTCTCTCCGCCCCCTCCCCTTCCCAGAACCCACTAATCTTTTTTACTGTCTTCATAGTTTTGCTGTTTCCAGAATGTCATGCAGGTGAAGTCATACACTATGTTGCCTTCTCAGATTGCCTTCTTTCATTGAGTAATATGGGTTTAAGTTTCTTCCATGTCTTTTCATGGCTTGAGAGCTCATTTATTATTATTTTTTATCATTGAATGATATTCCACTGTGTGGACATGTAACCATTTTTTAGCCTCAGTCTCCTGGGCTGTAATACAGGGTACTGGGTAGTACAGACGGGGAGAATTCGTGATAATGCTCATCGTGCAGGGTCAGTAAGCGCTCTCGGTACCGGACACTGTACTAGATGCCTCTTCCTGAGCTATACCTCATCCAGTCTTTCCGGGACCCTGTGACTTGGGTACTATGACCAAACCCATTTCACAGATGAAAAAACCGAATCCCAGGGAGGTTAAGGAATTGCTCGAGGCCACAGATCCTGGAAGGGACTGGTCTGGGATTCGAACCCAGGCCTTCTGACTCCAGGTCTGAGTACTGGGGCTCTAACCTCCCAGGAAGGTTCTTAACAGTGTCTGGCACATAGTGAAACATGTCATCAAATGTTGCCCTTTATTATGGTTAACATTTTTGAAGTAGAGCCATTGAAATGGTAAGGTCACAATTCTTTTCGAATGAGAAGTATTAGGCACTGACATGTTCAGAAATTACCCAGTGCCACCCAGCAAATGGGCTGAAGAACTGGCGCTAAAAGCCGAGGGTAATGGAGCCTCCAAGTTGCTCGGAAGAGAGGACTGACTAATTTATAAGCTAACATTCATTGGGTGCTTACTGGATCAGTTATCTCACTCATGCTGCAACAAGTCATTTTAGGGAACAGAAGTGGCCCAGGAATACCAGCCCTGCTCCCCATACTCCCCTGCGTCTTCTCCCATGTTGCCTTTTCCCAGCCCAGCTCCCGCTCCCCATCTCAGCTGTGGGCCAACATTGAGCCTTGGGCACATGTCACAGCCCAGACGCAGCCCAGGAGCCCAGCGTCTGTTCAGCGTCTGGCATGAGGTGTGGGTGCCGTGGCAGCTGCTGCAGCCCTTCCTCATCGTCCCCGGGCAGGCAGCCTCACCCTGGGCACCCCTGCTCACCCCTGTCCCCTCCACTTCCTTCTGCCCTGGATTTCCAGACAGAGTCAAAAATGGGTTCACATCAAATAAGATGTGTTTTCTCCCAGGGTAATTTTCCATTTATAGCCAGCCTTCTTCGGGAGGCGCTGTCCTCCTTCCTCTGTCTCGGTTTTTTTCTGGGTATTTGGGGATAAACTCTTGGTGGTTGTTTTTGAGCCTTGTGGTCAGCAGCCCAGCCGGTCACTCATTCAGAATGTCTCCAGAAAGCCCATGGTTACTCTTATAGGAGTTTATGCTAATTTCTGTGGCCTCTGAGACCCCATATGTGACCTGGGCCAGCGTGGCCCTCGTTCACAGACTCATCCTGGTGAGATGATGAGGATGACAATTACAGCTGATACTGACAGCACACTCCTTAGTGCTACAGGGATTCACTCCCTCCCACAGGGAAGACCAGTGATGGCGAACCTTTTGAGCTCGGCGTGTCAGCATTTTGAAAAACCCTAACTTAACTCTGGTGCCGTGTCACATATAGAAATTTTTTGATATTTGCAACCATAGTAAAACAAAGACTTATGTTTTTGATATTTATTTTATATATTTAAATGCCATTTAACAAAGAAAAATCAACCAAAATAATGAGTTCGCGTGTCACCTCTGACACGCGTGTCATAGGTTCACCATCACTGGGGTAGACGATGCTCTGATCCCCTTCGCACCGATAGGAAATGCGTGCACAGAAATGAAGGCCGTGGCTGACGAGGGCTTACATGGGATTGGTCCTGCTGACCTCTCTGGCCCAGCCACCCAGCTCTCCCCCTCCAGTCCCAGGCTCTGGCCCCAGCTTTGCTTTGGTCCCTTGATTACAGCCTGTGACCTCCTGCCACAGTTCCTCTGCACATGCCCTTCCCCCCACCACCCCCCCTCCCGCCTGGACCACTGTTCCCTCCACCCTACCGCTCATTTGCCCTGATCCATCTTTCAGTCACCACTGCAACTTCTTCAAGGACGTCCTGCTGGACCCCCAGGCCAGATGCCCCATTAAAACTCAGGTGGTAGTTATCATCTGGTTCTTTTTCCAGACCATACATATCTCCACGAGAGCGGAGGCCGTCAAGTGCTGCCTTGTACATGATTCTGTCATTGCGCTCACCTCACTGGACTGAAAGGATTCATTTATTCATCCGTCTCATCCCTTGGTCTGTGAATTTCCTGAGCGCATGTCTGGGTCTTTTTCTAACACAGTGCTCAGGTCAGTAAATATTTGCTGAGTTGAGTTGAATGAACTGGATTTAATTGAATAGTGTAACTGGGAAAAGAGCACCTGAAAATTCAGAACTTTTGATGGAGTGAGCCCATAAAATACAATCGTTCAGAACCATGGCTTTGGAAACCAGGAGTGGTTTTGGAGAGAAGGTTAGCTTTTTTAAAAGCCGAGTTCGCGGGTATTTTGGATAGCAGGCTAGAAGGATCCATGACTTTCCAAAGAAGCATCATATTACAAGAGAAGCGGGGAAGAAAGGATGTCTGCCTCTCCAAGTTCATCTAAAGTTTAGTAAAAGTCAGAGAGAATATAAATAACCAGTGGATCTCATTGGGAGCTGTGTTGGGACTTGACTTTTCACAGCCCTTGACCTTGCGTCATCCCCTTATCTGTCTGGGATGCCCTTGCCGGGTTCCCCAGCTGTCATTGCTGTCTGTCTTCAACTCCACAAAGGCGGTGGTCGGGTTGCAGGAAGCACCCCTTTTTGGGGCCGGCCTTTTCCAGGACCTGATGCCCCTCTGCCTGGGAAATGGCTCCCACACCCCAGTGCGAGAGAGAAGGGGCCGCGCTTGCCTGGAGGACGGGCAGGGTGAGGAGGGAGCTGTGGGCTGCAGGCTGGGCTCCCCCAGCAGGGTTTGTGAAGCCTGTGCCAGGTAACCGCAGGCTGCCACATCCAAACAGGGCCCGGCCTCAGCGCTGCCCACCCTGGCTCCAAGCAAAACAGGCAACTATTTGGAAAAGCTGTTTTCTTTCATTCTGCCTCCTCCTTCCTATCCTAACAGATTATGAGCGTCTTGCTTGGAGGATTGAATAGCCCCTTTTAAGAAGTTAGAAAGAAGCCGTTTCTGAATTGAGAGGAGTAAGCTAGTTAAATTTAATAGGAGCAGGACGCGAAAGATTAACAGGTAATTTGAAAGCACCTTATTGAGGCTCCAATAACCCATTATGACGCCCTTAGATTTCCAAGCATTTTGCAATAAGTACACTGCCTAGTTATTACACACGATGGATTAAAGCGACACTGTCATCATCTTGTCCCTTACTGTGATCCTGCTCCTAGCACATTCCCTGGCACATAATAGGTGCTCAGCAAATATTTGTTAAATGGATAGAGGAAATATGAGGCTGACTGAAGGTTCTGACTGCATTCTAGAGTGAATAGAAAACCTCAATCTTAACCATGTTTTGCTCAAATGCATTGGGTGAGGACACCCAGAACTATCTGCCCTTCTCCTATGGCTTCCAGACCTCGTTCCCACCTGTCCAAAATCATGAATGCATTCCCGACAGTTAAAAGTAACTGGAATCCAGTGACTTAACTCAGATCTAATGAGGCTATTTTTTGAAAACAGTAACCAAGGAGTCATTTTTAAAGAGGAGACAAGTTCTGTGAGACCTGAAAAGATAGCACAAATGTTGAAAAAGACCATCTTGGGGTTTCAGTGGCTAAGGCAGATGTGTTGAAGTTAGAATTGGAATAGCTTTCTGGACACTAAAAATCAGACTTGTCATGCCTTGGTGGGCGAGGCCCGGGCAGGTGCAGGGGAGCCCGAGTCCAGAAGAGGGCGCTCTGAGCTAAGTGTGCCGCCTGCGGGGCTGAAAGCCAGGGCCCCTGCAGAGAGGCTGTTGAGGCCTCCTCTTAGTTTCTCCTGCGTGTTTTTGTGTTCTCTGTAGGATGAGAGAGGGGTTTTCCCCTCTCAGGTGGCAAAGAATGATCTTCTGAAAATATAATTAAACCGATGATTTCACAGATTAAATACCAAATCCCAGGGGTATAATCATGTTTAAAAAAATAAATTTAATGGACTTTAACCTTTGATCTCCCTGAAATCTGTGAACAAATTTCCCACACCAGGACTCTTTTCACATGTTTCATTGGGCCCTAGGGAGTCACTGCCTTCTTCAAATATTGACTCTAGGCCTAGAAGATGGATGACCAAAGGAGGGTAGAGGTAAAAGTTCTCTCTCTCTAGTTATTTGATTCATGACTAAGAGTTACCTATTCATAAATACAGCCCTACCCACAACATCTTTTTTAAAAAAATTTCTTTATTGATTAAGGTATCTTGATTAAAAAGAAAGCTGTACAGGGTGGGGCAATAGTAGGTTTACAGTTGTGAGTATGCAAAACACAGAGTTTATTCTTTTATTATTATTTATTATTGCATTAGTTTCCACATGAACAACTGTAAACCTACCTTTGCCCCACCCTGTATATTTGTCAGGTGGAGATCCTTTAAAGCTTTGTTTTCCATTTACAAGCTTCCTTACACATACATCTTCCCTGCATTTTTCATTCCCAGGCTCGAGGGAGGAGCAACTTCAGCAAGTCCTTTGAGAAAACAGCACACTGTGTGCAGATCTGTGACTGGCAGGTCTGGTGTTAAGAATTTGTCCCGTGGAAGGACTCACCAGTGGCCAGAGATCAATGAATGCAGTTCACTGCAGCACTGTGTGCAAGAACAACAACCTGGAAACCATGTGGCATCAATAATGAAATGAGAAAGTGAATGCTACAGCCAAGCAAATACTGGGCAGCCGTGAAAAAGAGCTGGATGTATATGTACATAGATGAGTGGGGGGAAAGAAGCTCTAGAATAATATGCATGAATTATCCCTTAACTGATTCTAAAAATTATATGTCATACTCCTTCCACCAAAACTCTCCTTAGAAAAGCTAGGCCATGTTCTCTGACAAAACCAGGGTTGTAAACATATGACCCAGGGGCCAGAGGCTATCTGGTTTGCTGGAGCCACCACTGGTTGTGGTTGTTCTTAATTGATTTGACATTTACCATTTGGGAGATTTTGCCTAGAACTCCCGCTGTCTGGCTTCTCTTTAACCACCAGAATATCTGGCCCATTGCACCCACCTTCCTCATGGCTAGAGATGCTGCAGCCTGAACTGGGGTCTCCGCACCCCTCTCTCATGGACTTTCCTGCATTTAATCCCATTCTAGGCTGTTCTACTCTATCTGGTTTCAACAGTAGCACTGGCTTCTGGGTCTTCTGTCTCTTTAACTGCCCTTGCTTGGCATCCTGTCCCGGCTTCTTTCCCTTTAGCTACCCTTTGCAGTCCAGCATCCCTCAGAGCCTGTCCTCTCAACAGTGTGTGCACTCTCTTTCTCTCCCTGGTGCCCTTGTCTACCTCAGATTCTACCCATGTCTCCCAAATCCCAAATTGCCTCTGCCTTAATTAATGACAGGATGGTGGTTACAGAGTATCCCAAACAACTGACCTTAGTCATATTCCCTTCCCCTCACTGCCCACAGGCATCTCCTAATGATTCAACCTAAATATTCCTTACATTTTTATTTATTTCCTTCCCTGCCATCAATGTCTTGGGTCAGGCCAACAAAATCTTGACCCCTATCCCAGGCAAGTGCTTCTAATTTTTCTCTGTGTAGCTTCTTCTCCTCACCTCATTCACAACATCTCCAGCTTTGTCCTCCCAAACCACAAATCTGATCATGTCCCTTTCTTGCTCAAACATCCTTCATTATTCTTCACTGCCTGCAGGCCAAAGTACAAACCTTCATTCATTCAGTCAATAAATGGAGCACCCACCCTATGTCAGGCCTTGGAGATATTTTTATGAAAAAAGTTGTGGTCCCTGTTCTAATGGAACCGCATTGTACCTGGGACTTTACAGACCACACCACCAAATTAAAGAACAAAGAAAGACAAATACAGGGTCAAGGAGCCAAGAGAGGGAATAAAAAGTAAAGCCAACTTTAGAATAAATGGTCAGGTAAGATGCCTTGAAGAGGCAACATTTAAGTTGATACATTTAAGAAGAGAGGCGCAGAGAGATCTGGGGTAGTTCATTGCCTCCTTCTCATGCTGAACTCTCTCCACTCCCCTTCCCTATCTACTCTCACTGCATGCATGCTGAACCAATGTTTAGTACCCGTATATACTATACTAAGGTGGTGCTTCTGCCCCAAGTGTGAACTTCTCAAAGGAAAGAACTGCCTGGTTTATTTGGGTCCCTAGTGCCTGGTATGTGGCAGGCTCAATAATTGTGAAATGAAAAACTAAATGGATGGATGGAAGGATGGATGGATGGATGGATGGATGGATGGATGGATGGATGGATGGATGGATGGATGGATGGATGGATGGATGGATGGATGGATGGATGGATGGATGGATGGATGGATGGATGGATGGATGGATGGATGGATGGATGGAGTGGGTGGATGGGTGGGTGGATGAATGGGTAGAGAAGTGGGTTGGCAAATGGATGAGTGGAAGCACATATGCTTTGGGCTGAGCTGAGTATAATGTCTTTGGAAACAATTGCATAACTAGCAAAGCTGAGGCCTTGAGTTTACTGGAGCTGGCTTGTGCCCGGGAAGACTGGCTATGCAGAGTTCTCACTCGGGTTTCCTACTTTGGTTACATGTCATGTTTCTATTTAACCATCCATATTATTGTGAAATGGGAGAGTTTGTTTTTTCTACAAATACAGAACAATAACCTTTAAAAATTTTTCTTCAATAAAAGCTCTTAGTCAGCTCTTGCTTAGATTCTACGGGGAAGTTTTAAGCAGGAGAAGTGAGAGGCAGCGTACACAGTGCCACGAGCACAGCCTCAGCAGCTAGATCACATGTTCACATACTTCTAACCACTTACCCACAGAAGATCCTGGAAGCCTCACCAAGCCCTTGATTCCTTATCTATGAAATATGACTAACAGCAAATGGTTGTTGGAGAATTCATTGGCACATGTAAGAGTGAGTACAGCACCTAAAACAAAGTAAGGGCTCCAAAACTGGGTGGTGCCACTGTTAAAGGAGTGATGTTTCTCTAGCCTGGCCCACCCAAATGCCTCCAGACGCTTCTTAAAAATCATAGCCAGCCCTGCCTGCTTGGCTCAGTGGTTGAGCATCCACCTATGAACCAGGAGGCCATGGTTTGATTCCCGGTCAGGTCACATGCCCAGGTTGCAGGCTCGTTCCCTGGTGGGAGATGTGCAGGAGGCAGCCGATCAATGATTCTCTCTCATCATTGATGTTTCTATCTCTCTCTCCCTTTCCCTTCTTCTCTGAAATCAATAAAAATATATTTTTAAAAATCATAGCCAAAGGTGACAAAGGAATGCACTTTGAGCTGTTTTACTGATTAAAGAAGAGAGATTCTCTTGCCCAGATGCTCGCTGGCTCCATAGCAGGCCCTAGAACTGGACACAGACCAGCCACACTCTCAGACTGAGGTCAGGTTCCGACCATGTCCCTGCTCCCACTGCCCTGTGTGGGCCTAGTTCACTACTGTGCTAACCAGTCCAAACAGGCCCAAGTGGTAGGCCACCGGCTTTCTCACACAACATGACTGCAGTTCCTCTTCGCTTGTCTGTAATCTGGGCTTCCTCACAAGACCTCACCTGCTAGGTAGTTGAGAAACAGCTTCAGTTTTATCCAGTGCAAGAATTTAAAAAGCCTGTTAAGTCCTGCTCTGCCCCTGAGATCCTTCCATCTACGACCTCTCTCCCGGCTCCTCTTCTGAGTATCATCTCGCTGTAAGAGCAGTGGGGTAACTCAGCCTCTCCCTGGAGGAGTCGAGACCCTCACTCAGAGGCCTCTGGGGCCCAAGGTCTTGGTGTGGAGCCCTTTGACTGCCCCCCGTAGCCTTCATGGCTCAAGTTGAGGTCCTGGTCTCTCATGGCTTGGTCAGGGCCAAGGGCGGCTCCTTGGCTGACCAGCATTTGCTGGCTGTGGGCCCCGCTGGGTCTCTGCCTCCCCACCCAGGTCTGCCCCTGGCCTCTGGCTCTTGTCTCAGCATCCGCATCACACGGGAACAGCAGGAACCCCTGAGTGCAAACTACACCCACTTGCCACCAGATCACACCTATCCACCCTCTCAACTCTCTGGGACTCCCCATGTTGCAGGGCCAGCTGCCCTGCCCTCAAATGCCCCCATACAGTGGTAGAAACTGCACAGTCTGTCTGCCAGAGTCGCCCTCACTATGCTAAAGGGGAGCTCCAGCAATTTCGCAAATGTCTCCGCAAATCTGGGCGGTTGAGCCAACTGTCCTCTCTCTTTATTCTATGTTCCCCTTCCTTCTCAGGCTCCAGGCAACAGGCCTCCTGGCCCAGCCTCTAGGAAGGGAGGCTCCAAATGGAACATGGTTTAAAGGCAGCAGGATAGAGTGGGAGGGATCAAAATACATTGCTTCATATTTGCAAAATATTCTCCCTCATACAACCATTCCCTTTCCAGGCCTGTCATAGCTAATAGAACCAATGTCTTTCCAGGCATGTTTCTTGGCTTCATTCTTGGTTATGTTCATTCAACAGTGGTTATTGAGCATCCATGATATGCAGGCACTTTCTGGGAATAAGGCATAATACGGATGTTGTCATCTGTACATGAAAAGATGTTTAGCATCATTATCCATCAGGAAAATGCAGATCAACTGTGAGATATCATTTCACATCCACTAGGATGGCTATAATCAAATGCTGGATAATAACAAGTGTTGGCAAGGATGTAGGGAAATCAGAGTCCTGGAATTGCTGGTGGTGAGGTAAAATTGGTGAAGCCACTTTGGAAAATATTTTAGGAGTTCGTCAAATGATTATTCATAGAGTTACATATGACCCAACAAACCCACTCCTATGGATAGACCCTAGAAAAATGAAAACATATCATACAAAAATGTGAATACTGTTGCTATGAACATTAATGTCCATCAATGCATAAACAAAATGTGATATACCCATACAATGGAATATTACTCAGCTATTAACAGGAATGGAGTACTAAGAACATGCTACAGCATGGATGAACCTTGAAAACATTATGCTAAGTAAACGAAGCTGGTCACAAAATACTATATATTGTATGATTCATTTATATAAAACATCCAGAATAGGCAAATCCATAGAGACAGAAAGTAAATTAGTGGTTGCCAGGGGCTGGGAGAGGAGGGAATGAGATATGACTGCTTGCAGTGGTTCTCAACCTTCCTAATGCCGCGACCCTTTAATACAGTTCCTCATGTTGTGGTGACACCCAACCATAAAATTATTTTCGTTGCTACTTCATAACTGTAATTTTGCTACTGTTATGAATCGTAATGTAAATATCTGATATGCAGGATGTATTTTCATTGTTCGCGACCCACAGGTTGAGAACCGCTGGCTTAGAGGGTGTGAGGTTTTTTAGTGTGATGAAAATGTCCCGAAAACAGATAGTGGCAATATTTGTACAACACTGTGAATATATTAGAGGCCATTGAATTACACACTTTAAATGGGTGAAATGTATGATATGTACATTATATCTCAATAAAGCTTGTAAAACATGTTCTCATCTCAACCTCTAACCAACTCTTCTTCCCAGTTTCTTAGCGATTCTAGGACAAATATGAATTCAACTTTTAGTCATTTCAAGATTTTCTCCAACACACTTAGCATCTAAGACTAGGTGGCTAGACATCAATTTAATAAATTTTTTTACAGTCATTTTGTAGGAGAAAGTAAGCTCCAAGAGAGCTTGAATTTTTGTTTTGTTTATTATTCTATCTGTCATGCTTAACCAAGTGCTGGCACACAGTAGGGTCTCAGTAAATATTTGTTGAATGGGTGCCTTCATGGAGCTCCCATCCCAAATGGACACAAAAGCCCATCAATGCCTGCTAGTCATTCATTCACAGAGCATATATTTATGACAACAGCCTTGCCGTGTAAGGAGTGAATGAGTGAAGCAGACATATCTGCCCTGGGGGAACTTAGAGCAAAGAAAACTATACTGAGCTGGTTAGCACTTTGATCAAACACTGAAAAGAAACATCCAATAAGGGTTTACAGATACTGAAAGTGTGAATTTTGTTAAAGTTCCCCTTAGTGGGACTTTGTGGGAAGTTAGGCTGAGTTGAGACAGTCATGCAAAGAAAAAGGAGAGAGATTGTGAAGGATAGAAGAGGAGTGAGAAGAAGGGTCATGGGGGGAAAAAGAGAGTGGGCGTGTCCCAATAGAATAATTTTGCCCTTTAAGAGGCATTTCCAAGCTGTGATTTTAATTTCTTATTGAAGTGGGGAGTAATATTGGGAAAGGAAAGTGCCAAGTCCCATCCTTCATCTCCAGTGCCGGGAAGTCTTTGAGAAGAGACGTGAAGGGAAAGAGTGACTCAGTGGCTGGGAGGGGAGGGAGCAAGGGTGTTTCCAAGAGATGAGGAAGGTTTTGTTAAATACAACTGCCTTCTTCACGATGGAAAACTATGGGAAGGACAGCCAAGAAGTCAAGACAGAGGGCGAGGGGATACGCGATGATGACATAAGTTGGAAACTAAGAGGCCAGCTTGCAGATACAGAGCACACAGTGGATGATGGAGATCTTGAGGTTAAAAATTAAAGCAAGAAAACTTGTCCAGTTGGCTTTTTCCACACATACAACCTCCTTGTTTCCCCCTTACTTTTATTTTAACCAGCAAGGATGCTAGAAGAACTTTAATGAGGAAGAAGAGTGAAATAGGGCTGGGAAGTGATTAATACACAAAGATGGTTCTTAAACAAGCCAGGGTGGAGCCAAAGAGTTAAGACATGGGAGGAGGCAAGGAAGATGTGGGAGAAGAAAGTTCAGGGTCAAGGATGATGTTACAAAATCTGGCACAAATCACCAGCTACAGTTTGGAAAAGGGGAGAAATGGGTCAGAAGAAGCTTATGAATTAGGAAGTGAATGGGCAGAGCTGAAAAGATCATCCTGAACTTGTAACCTGAAGATGCATCCCCAGAGTTCAGGGGGAGCTTGAGACTCAGAGTGAACCCAGTCACAGATGAGGCTGTGAAGAGGAACAAGGCAAGGTTTTGTTTTCTCTGGAGTCAGGTGCCTCCATTGTGTTTCTGCTTGGCCCAGCAGGCTGTCCACCAAAAGGAACAAAGGACAAAGGTGTCCTCCCATCTCTTTCAATGGCAACGTGGTTAAGGACAGGAATTTCGGTGCAGGAGGTTACCGAGGACAGATCCAGGCTCGCAGCTCTCTAGCTCTGTATCATTGACCTTGGGCACAGGCTCTGCTGCTCTGAGCCCTGTGTCCTCATCTGTATTGCAGGGGTGTTGAGAAAGGGCTGATGTTGAGAGGAAATGAGATTGTAGAGGCAAACCTCTTGGCACAGAATAGCACTTAAAATATTTCACCAAGCCTCAGAGGCAGTTTTCTTTTGGTATTTTAACAGCTCTAAAACCAGGATGTACAGCATTTTTTTTTCTTAGTGGCACATAAAATAATGGTGTATCTTACATATCTTACAATTTATGGTGTTTTAGATTTGATAAAATATGGAAGTAGACATCCAGTAAGTGGCGGTTGAGGTGTTGTGTGGTTGTGTTTCCTGTGCTAGATTCCTGGCTCATGTCTGGGGTTTCCTTCTGCTCTTTAGGCTGGTTGGGCCTTTTCTCTGGGGGTCAGGAGCCTGGGCCCTGGAGTCAACCCCACTGAGGGCAAGTCTTGACTCATCTACTACTTGCCATGAGACCTGAGCGAGGCAAGGCATGTTTTTCTCTTAGAACCTCATTTTCCTCTCCTCCACAAGAGGGATAACAACGTTACCTTCACTCATAGGGTTATTGTGAAGATAAATGAGATAAAGTTATGTAAATTGCTTACTTAGCATGGTGCTGCATTGGATAAACATTAAGTGAGGATGATACAAATAAACAATAAGATTACATAACAAGATGGCATTTCCTAAAGAGGGGTGCTATTATTCCCGAGGCACCTCAGGAGCCCCGCTATAAAATATCCACCTCTGACTCTCAACGGGGAGGGACCTGAGAACCCAAATCAGCCCTCCTGAGCTCATTGGTGTCTAGGACTGCAGCCTCCCCTGCCTTCCCTTGACCCCCTCCCTCTTCCCCACCCCTCCCCTCCCCACCTCTGCCCTGCCACCCTCCTTTCTGAGCTAGCTTTCCATCTGCCCAGCACTCTCCTCCTCAGGACTCTGGACACGTTCCTTCAGGAACTATTTACCTTGGAAAGAAGGTTGGCTGCTGCCCCTGGAAAAGGCCACCACAAACCCTGGCTGGGGTTTTCTCAAGCAACGAATGTCCCAAGACCTCCCCCAACAAGGCTTTTCTCTGTCCCTTCATCTTCCTGTCTCCTCTGGTGCCCTTGGTCGCTCCCCCCAGCCCTCTGCCTCTGTTCTTGCTGGAGTCCCCTGAACACACAAGTGACCTAAATGCAAATGGCATGTTTTTCTCAAAGCCTCTTACCTCTGCCTAATAAGCCTGTGTGTCAAAATCAATCCAGCTTTCTGTTTGACACATTAATGACTCACACACCCACAGCCTCACCATTTCTTCAGATTCCCCTTGGTCTTTCCCTCCCAAAGCTCTCCGTGGTCCTGAGAGCATTGCCCAGCCTTCCTTGGCAAGCACAGCAGACAGGCGACAGGCTTTGCTTGGGGAAACTGCAGTCTCCTGGGTAAACGGGCTTTGCCAAGTCCATCCTTGAGCGCTAATCGCACCGAAGATGGAACTCCCGACTTTTCCCCAGGTTGGCTCTCTGGCAAACCTTTCTTTTCTGAGGTGAGACCCCCTTCTGCAACCTACCTTTCATAGCTGTCCTGCCTTGCCACATCAAGCCCAGTGTCAGCCCAAACCAGACTTTCATCTGTAACTTTGCTGGCTCACCTTCAAGGTCTGGTGTCACAGGACTGGATCAGGAGCAGCATCTGGGCCCTGCCCCTTGGGGAGGATGTGGAAATAGGACTTGTCGCTGGATGTGTAACACAACAGAGTGACGCTCGTGGCCGAAGGAACGTGCCAAAAACTCTCAGCTTCTCAGAACTCCTTTCTGCTCACTTAAAAATCTCAAGGACATGCTGCAAAGTGCTGGATGGGGTGGTGTAAGGTTTCATGAAAAGCAGCAACAGCGTGGCACCGTTGAATCAGGGTAGAAAGCATGGCGTGTTAGACAAGATCCCCCACATTTACTTAATTATCGGTCTGTCCATCTGCCTGTCTGTATATCTGCTGACCTATTCAGAAAATAACCTGGGGAATTTAAGCCAGTGTATGGAGGACAAGGTGGCATATAAAGATATCTACATGATCGCAAGACAAGCCAAACTCCAGCCAAGTGAAGAAATTAAGAGAGAAAAAGCCACCCTTCCTTGTCCCTCCTGAGTCATTGGGGAGAAGCAATCAAATGGCAGGGGTGGACATTCTCCCACTACCAAGGTTCTATACTACAGGCCTGTTCTTTTGGGGGGTCTCTGGAAGGTCAGAGTGCCTGATACTGTCAGGCTTTGGAACCTGGCCATCACTCCTACAGGCTCTCTGGGCATAGCTCTTGCCTCGTTCATGCCCAGAAAGGAATGAAGGAAGCACCCTGGCTGGCCTGGTGGTGGTTGCCTGGGTACAGCCCTCTGGAAAACCAGCCCTTTCCCTTTGCCAACCTTCCCATCTCCGTTCTCCCCTCTGGCTCTCTTCTACCTCCTTGGGATGCCACAGAGGTCCTGCCCACCTGAGCTCACAAAGGCAGGTCTGTCTGGAGCAGAGCAGGGCAGGCCCACGGGGAGGGCCTGGGCTCCACACCACTTTCCTTCCTTAAGGAAACGAATGGGTCCAGTCCAGTGAGGCGGAGAGAGGGTGTTCCCCTCATTAACTAGCTCCTCGCAGGCGCAGGCAGAGGCAGTGGCTGTGTGCGAAAGGAAAGTTTTCTGCTTTGGATTCCTGGTCCGACAGGGCTGTGTGCATGAGGCACGTCACCACCCAGATCAAATCAGATTACATTAATCTGGATTCAACTAGCCTTCATCTAATCCTTTGCCACTGACTCAGTCTGAAATGTTTAGCTTTCTTTTGAAAAGTGCCTCTGTTTCCTAGTTACTATGTGTAAGGAAACAAGCAGCCACCTCTCAGCAATTGCGATTTGCATATGACCTTGAGGAGCCTGCTCTGGGCTTCACTGTCCCCATTACTCCACTGAGCCACCCCTATTGAGGACTTTCAGCACAAGGGACCTGACAAGACACAGTAAGGAAATAAAGGGGGAGTTGTGGTCCAAAGCGTGGGCTCTGACGTCATGCTTCCTGGACATACGTCCAGAAAGTCAGTTCACCTCTCTGAGCTTCAATGACTCCACCTGTAAAATGAAGCCAGGGGCAGTGCCCGCGCCACATGTAGGGCATAAGGATGCAACGAAGCAACGCCAGTAGAGCACTTAGCATGCCACCTGGCATTCACAGGTGCCAATGCTGGATTGCCTTACAATGATGTGTTATCTATGATTTTTAGAGCTGTTTTTATACACTGTACACATATACTCAGATTTTTCTGAGCATTTTCCGTAGTTAGACAGAAATGGAAAAACCTGGCCTGGCCGTCAGAAGTACTTTCTCATATAGGCTCCCCATGATGGCAGTTTAGAGAAATCCCTACACAATTCCACTAAGATCATACACATATTTCAAGAGCCATGAATTAGGAGGAAAAAGTTTCCCAACACTCAACTTACAAACTCAAAGAGCATCTGTTCACTTAATCATCTATCATATTTTTCTGACCCTCTGAACAGGCCCTGACAGTATTGAGATTAAATGAATATACTGATTTATTTCTCACCAGCCTGCTGTTTGTAAGGAAAACATACGTTCAAGAAATGTAGTCAACATGGTTCAGTGAGCACCTACTCTGTGCCAGCAGGGAATCTGTGTTAACAAACGGCGTATGCTACATGGGTCAGATTAGTTCCTCCTGTGGTCTCTGTTTTCGGGGTTATATATTTTTTACTTTGTTATATAAAACTGAGAGCAATTCAGAATTGATGCAGACAGTCCTGCTTTCTTTGCCTGCTTTGTTTTTATTTTAGGGTAGACAGTTATAAAACACAGCTGGCTAAATGGAAAGGAAGGCTACATTGCTTATGCAGCTGTGAACAACAGAATTTAAATATAGTCTCTCCACTCCAACAAACCTGGTTCTTGGCAAGAAAGGGAAAAAAGACTTAATTGTTTTTTTTTTAACACTTTAGACTTCAACACACACACACACACACACACACACACACACACACACACAAAGGTAATATAGCCAGAGCATATGTTGAGTGATTTTTAAATTCATTTCCCTTAGACCCCGCAGTGTAGGTTGGGAGGGAGTTGTCCAAAGCACTGTGCTTGTGAGGAAATCTCCCTTCACCTTCATAACAATAGTCATCAGTGTTTCTGAGCATCTGTTCCGTGCTGGGCAGGTACTCAGGAGAGCTGTAAGGTTTTTACCTCCTTACATCCTCTGAGGTGTGTGCCATTTACACATGGGGAGACGGAGGCTCCAAAAAATGAACTTGCCTGGGGCCACACACTGCTTAGAGGTAGGATTGGAATTTAAACCCAGTTGTATAACTTCAGGACCCATATTTTAGCCACAACTGAGATTTTTCTTAACTCACTTGCATTGTGATAGAATTGCACCAAAAATATATTTGAAAGGTGAGTAATGACAAGGACCTGAGAAAATGGGAAGTACTCTAAATGACATCTCTTAAGATGTAAGTGATACTGAAGGATACATGCAAGAAACATGCTAGTTGGCCTACCCAGGAGAACCCTAAAATTAAGTGTCTTTCTCCTTTTTGTATTTCAGTATATTGTTTAATGTTCTTTTGTCTTTGATAGTGATAAAGCTATGCATAAATGATTTGAGGATATTCAATACAGCATTATTAATAACTAGAGGCCTGATGCACGAAATTCATGCAAGAGTAGGCCTTCCTTTCCCTGGGTGCTGGCATCAGCTTCCCTCTGGCACCCGAGACCCTGGCTTCCCTCCCAGCCCCAGCTTCATCTGGAAGGTCATCCGGAAGGACTTCTGGTCTAATTAGTATATTATGCTTTTATTATTATAGATAGTGACTACAAACTGAATATCCAATAATAGAGAACTTACTAAATACATTAGAGAGGAATGTGCTGCCACTATTAAAATTTCTATCTTAGAAGAATTTTTAGAGGAATGGAGCCCACCCATGACATAGTGCTAAGTGAGGAAGTAAGTTAAAGTCTATAAATACAGTATGATTCCACTTTTTTGTATACACACACATATGCATAGATAGGGAGGTAGACAGACAGACAGACATAAAAAACACAAGAGGAATAACTGGAAAGGCATCAATATTACCAACATTTTAACAATGATTATCTCTGGATGATGGATACATTTTCATTTTTAAAAATTTCTTAAATTTTATTTTTATCATTGCTTACATTTCCTATGATGAAATATTACTTAAGTATGTAAAATAATTTTTAAGTAACACATTCTCATTAACAATGTCATTACATGTTGGATGATCTCCTTCAGGTCTTATCTGTGCAGGTTTAAAAACACAGTAGTGATGAAAGCAGACAGCAGCCAGGCCTGGTACATAGTGAGGCGTCGCTCCAGTGGAGGCCAACTGACTCCGCCTCTTTCACCACTGATGTCATTGACTTCCCTCTCAGCCTCAGCTCTGACATCAGTAAAAAGGATTAAGCGTGGTACCCACCTTATCAGCTTTGTGGAGGATTAAATGAATTACTTCAAGTAAAGTGCCTCAAAGTACACAACAATATTAGCTGCTATTATTATTATTGTTGTTGTTATTATTATTGTTATTACTCTATGTAGAATGGCTGCATTGCTGGATGAGTTCATGTTCCATCTCCTTCCTCCGGAAGAGCAATAGCACAGTTGTATTTCTCTTGGAGAGCAGGGACCACTGTTCAGGTCATTCGGGCACATACAGTCACCTGTGAGTTTTGCACGTAGGTGAGATCACTCAGTCACAGCCATTTGGCCTCATACCCCAGCCAAAGCCATAAAGGACAGAGAGAGCTGCCATGGTTCAAAGAGAAACTGGAGTGTTTATGCACCTTTAGAACACCAGGGGAGCCAACATTGGATAAAGATCTTAATTGTGTTTGGAAACCTAATAAACATGACTAGTTCCAGGCAATAGGATAGCTCCACTCTATTGCTTATCCTGGCCAACGCTATAACTCTGGGCCGGAGTGTTCTATTCTGTTTATAAGCGTGAGATACTGTGCTATGAGCTCTTTGGAAGGAGAATGTCTAGTAGCAGGCTAATTCCTGAGAGAGCCAGCCTGTTTCTCGCTGTGGCGCTGCTTCCTCCAGCCTCCGCCGCCATCACCTCCTTTCTGCATGACTCCCAGGTCTCCCAACTCATGTCTCTGCCATCCTCCTGCACTCTTAGAGTCAACCCTCTGCCCGAGACCAAATGAGGGTCTTCACATGTCAATCCTGGCATGTCCCCTCCGGATTCTAATCCCCCAATGGCTTTTCACTGCACTCAGAACACATTCCAAACTCTTTGCACACCTCTTCACCCCCATCTTGACCCCCCTCCCCCCGCCTTGCCCACTCTGCTTGAGGTATCCTGGCCTTCTGTTGGATTCCAGGACATACACTCATGTCCACTTCAGGGCCTTGTCACATGTTCTTCCCTCCACGAAGATTGCCTGCACCCCTCCTCTCTGCAGGCAGGGCGCCCCTCATTATCCTGGTCTTCAGTCTGTCACCTTAGAGAAGCTCTCTCTGTCCACCTATTTCTAACAGCTTCTCTTGTTCCAATGCCTAGTTTGTTACCTTTATAGACTAGATCTTATCACAATTTCTACTTATTTTATTTACTTGTTGGCTTACTGTGCGTGCGTGTGTGTGTGTGTGTGTGTGTGTGCACGCTTTGTCCCCTCTCCACTGCCCCAGTAGAATGTAAGCTCCTCTAGGGCAAGGACCATATCTGCCCTTTGTTTTTGAATTCTCGGGGCAGGGCCCCTCAAGGAGAAGGTGCCCAATAAATATGAAAGGAAGAGAGGGAGGAAGGAAAGCAGTCTCCAAAAAGGGGGCTACTTTTCCAGGCTGCCTAGTTTCCCGTGAGTGTGGGCAGTGTGTCCCGCTCAGGCCTAGCATTACTGTGCAAGTTTAAAAATAAAACCCTGGCTGGAGTGGGAAGCCTTTAAAGAGGATGGGAGAGAGATAATGAGAAACATGAGCGGCCAACGCAGGCCCAGCAGGATGTGGGACTGGCCAGGAAGGGAAAGGAACCTGACCAGGGGGAAAGTACTGACTTGGGGCTTTGATTGACGAATGTCAGATGTGCTTAGAGGTTGTTGTGTTGTTTTTTTTAAAGGTGTTCTTTACAATTCCTAAAACGGGGGCCTCTACACCGACATCTGACTGCCATGCCATCAGAAGAAGAGGGAGAGGCCTGGAGGTAACAGAGGTGACGCGGCCTGATTTGGCTCAGCCTGCCCTAACCTTCCCCAGGGTGCATCCCAGCGTGGGATCCAAACCTCCCACCACAGTGAAGCCCCAGCCAGACATCCCAAGGTGTAGCCGCCTTCCAAGGGCTTGGCTCGGTTCTGGGGCAGTGCAACGCGGGGAGGGTCGGGTCAATGGGTCACCAGAAACAACTCGGACATCGCCTTGGAAACGCTCTCCCCCACTCGCACTGCCTGTACTCGGACCCACCCAGAACCAGCTGTGTGCTTAACCCTCAGGCCTCAGTGGGAGGTGGGGAAGGCTCTGGGAAGGGTCAGATGGGTCGGGAAGAGGTCCACCTCCTTAACCCGAGACCATCAACCTTCAGACTTGACGTAGTAAGAGGTCTGGCGACACAGGCGAGCAGCAGGCTGACAACCCATTTCTGAGCCTGACCCTGGTGGTGCAGGGAGGGGCAGAGCTGAGTGTGGGGCTGCCAGCACCCCCTCTCCAGACTGTGACAGGGACCCCTGCCCACGCAGCTCTCTGTGCCGCTCTAGAAGCCAGGGGATCTGCTCATGGTCACCTGGTGCAGGGAATATTCACAGCCTCTAAACCAGTGGTCACCACCAGGTTCTCCCCACACCCGCAGCTATGTGATGGTCAGGAGGGCCACATAGGGAGGGAAGGAAACAAACAAGTACCTTGAGAGAGACAGCTGGAGCCTTCACACCACCTCTAGGGAACCTCCACAACCACCCCTGGGAAGGCACTCGCCACTCTCCCTAGAGAAGGAAACCAAAGCGCCAGAGGACCAGTTCCTTACCCAAGCGCACCCGGGGAGGGGCGGAGCACGATGCAGCCCACATGCTAAATGTCGGTGCAATTTCCACAACCCACAGCCGGCCATCCCTTTCATCCCAGCAGTCAGTTTTCAAATGATTTAAACTCAAAGCCCAGGGCTGGGGCCGGGGTGAGAGCCTGAAGAGCTGCACCCATCCCCCTGGATGGGTGGGTGGGAGTCCCAAGCCTTTCTGTGAGCCCAGGAAGAGAAGCCGGCTGAAGTTCACGCTGCTTTCCTTGGTGGTTGGAAACGCCTGCCGTTTAAAGCTGCTGCACAAGGAGCCTGTGTCTGCTCCGCGCTTAAACTCTTTAAGGAGCTTTTGCTGTTTTGCTAGTTCGAGGCTCCTGACATGAGGATTTTAATGCTGGAAAAGCACAGGCTGGTCATTGTCCCTTGGAACAAAAAAGACTAACAAGGAACAGCAGGGCAGTGGGTGACCTTCATGTCGCAGGATCTTTTTTTGGTTTTGTTTTGTTTTGTTTAAATGCATTCATATGGAGGCTTCCAAACAACCTTAGCCAGACTGCAAAGCTTGACAGTAGTCATGATAATTACTACTTTATTGATAAAATACTATGCGCTATGCATTGTGTACTAAAACATTGTGGGTGCTTTACCTGTCTTATCTCACTAAATTCTTAAACCAACCCTGTGGGAGAGCAACATCTAACACTGATAACATGACACTGACATGCATTATAGACTTCCCCTGAATCAACTCACACCTGTATCCTAGGGTTGTTCCCGTCAACAACCCTAGGATACAGGTGCCATATTATCTCTATTTTCTAGAAATGGAGAGGCTTTGTAACTTGGCCAGGGCTGTGGAGCTATTGAGTGCCAGAATTCGAACCCAGTCTTCCCCCAGGGCCCATGCTCTCAGTTCTATGCTGCCAATACATCCCACAGACCGTCACTCTGAAATCATGACAGGGTAATGGGAGATGGGTCAGAATTGGAACTGTCAGGAGAATTCCTGGTCTCCCCTGTCAGCTCTCTTTCCAAACTTGGCTGCTGCTTCCTGAGCCCTCAGCAAAGACATCCAGGACCGACCTGGGAGAAGGGCACCAAGTTTCGTGTGGCCAACCTAGTGGAGATTTTATCCTTGGGAAGAAGCTATTCTGAAGCCGACCTGCATCTCCATTATCACCTCAAACATCAAGAAACAAACAAACACAAAAACCCTCGGATGGAGGCGTTTAGGAGGAACACTGGCTCCTGTGGACACTGCCCTATCACTGCAGGCCAGGAAACCTGGCCCACTCCGACTGTGGCTCCTAACCAGGGAGGTGTTCTCCTGCTGTGTAGACTCCAGGGAGTGATTCTGGAATATTCTCAGCTTTCCCCCAGTTGCCAGTTTCTAAATTCTGATGGAAGTTCTGAGGAAGGACAAGAAGAGCCTCATTTTCTAGAAGCTCTTTATGTCCCCAGAGGTATCGGTACAGCACTTTGCACACATTGATTCATCAATGCCAACTGCCTCTGCTATTCCCATCAGACTGATGATGGGGGCGGAGGCGAGCCCTCTGTCTGCCTGAATGGGTGCGAGGGCCGGAACACCCTACATCAATGACTCCCTGCTGGGTTCTCGGCATCACTTCTTTGCCTTTGATGCCCATCAGCCACACTTTGGAAAAGAGGTTATTTTCAAGAAGGTGAGAAAGCTGCCAGGAGGCCTCTTTGGAAATAAGTTATTCATCTCTCAGCATGAATAATATAACTAAGCAGATCATGGTGTCCTGGGGGCTGTAGCTGCCATGGTCTGGCCCTCGCCTGCCCCTAGAGCTCCGACTACCCCCGCCCCCCCACACACACACACTCACACACACCTGCTTCCTTGGGGATGACACACTTCCTCACACCATGTAACCTTTGCACGTGCTCTTCCCTCCACCTGAAACAGTCTGCCCTCACCCAGTTGATGCCTCCTGACCTTCCAGATCGCACCCCTCCTCTCCAAAGCTTTTCAGACCCCCTGACTGGGTCGGGCCTTCTACATATGCTACTATGGACCACTCAGGAGAGTTACTGTGTGATTGATATTGGCAACCCCATCTGGCCTCAAACTTTCATTAGATTGGGACGAATGAAATTCTGGCACTCAATAGCTTCCAGTCTCTGTTGCAGCCCAGAGTTTAGCATGCTCCGTTGGCAACTCCATCTGGCCTCAAACTTTCATTAGATTGGGACTAACAGTTCCAGTCTCTGTTGCAGCCCAGAGTTTAGCATGCTCCCTGGCATGTAGGAGGTGCCCACAAAAGAGCTGAATGAACCTAAAGTGGTCATTAATGGCCCTCAAGTATCCCAGACTCCACTCTCTCTCCTCTTCCTCCTCCTGCCTCCTTTTTTTTCTTTTCTTGCCCTTCCTTCCTTCCTCTTCATCCTTTCTATTCATTCCTTCTTCCTTCCTAGGCCTTGGGCCTACCTGTAGCTCCAAAGAACATTGTTTAAGCCAACAGAAAAGCACTGAAAGTTAAAGAAAAAGAAAAGTTGCCACAATTTGGCATAATGCATTGGCCTTCAACTTCATCGCCCCCAAGTGAGGGACTAGAGAGAGAACCCAGGTTCCTCCTGTAGTAGTTTTCTGGGGCTGCCATAACAAGTACCAGAGATCCATCTTCTCCCTGCATCTTTTCACGTCATCTTCCCTCTATGTGTGTCTCTGTGTCCCAATTTCTACTTTTCAAACGGACACCAGGCATCCCTAATGGCCCCATGTAAACTTGATTACCTCTTATCTCCAAATAAGGTCACATTCGGAAATATTGCGGGATTAGGGCTTTAACATGAATTTGAGGGGGGACACCATTCAACCCCTAATACCTACCTTCCACTGCCCATTGCCCCAATCCTTTTTGACTTCCTGAATGAGGTAAAAGTAGGAAAACACGGGGACACGTCATCTTCTGAAGAAATTGCATGGGCGTCTGGGAACCGGGGTGAACAAGTTAGGAATGTGAACCGGAGAAACACCCACAAGTGAGAAAGAAGAGTTGACTGGACAAAGAACAAAAACTACTCTCAGAGACTAGTCTAGGGGCTGCACACCTGCGCCTTGGTAACCTGCCAGTCCTGAGTTCGTATCCCTGATCCGCCAGTCACTAGCAGTCAGACCTTTCCCCTCCCGTGTAAAATGTGGATAATAACAGCACCTCACTCACGGGATGGTTGTGAAGATGGAATGAGAGGATAGCATATGTGAAGGGCTTAGTGCTGTGCCGGGTACATGATAACTCAGTATGCAGTAGGTGTGCTGTCACTGTTATTATTATAAGTAGAGGTCTAGTCCAAGAAAAGTGGTAATTCAGGACAAAAGAGATGACAACAAAGAGGCTATCTGCTATGTATTCAGGCCACACGACTCTGTGTTCTCATTAACAGTATTGAAGACAAGGGAACCAGAACAACTGTCAGACCTGGGCGTCCACAATGGTGGTCTGTGGACCAAAGCATCAGAGACACCTCCCGCTACCCAGGAAATGCAGAATCCTGGGTCCCTGAGTAACCCAGCTGAATTAAGACTTCTATGGCAGGACCCAGAAACCTAATTTTTAAGCAAGCTTCCCTATGATTCTTATGCACATTGAAGTTTGAAAACCCCCAGACTGGACCACAGGTCCTAGAGGGGCAAAGGTGAGTCTTGTCCACTAGAAACCCCCACATCTACACAGCCCTAGTGCAAGGTGGGAACGCCTTTCGAATGGAGTCAGAGAAGTGGTCTTGAGCAATTATGCATAAAACAAATTTCTGTAAATCACATTTTGAATGTTCTACTTTGAGGGATTGCATTGGCAAGTCATTTATATCAGTGTAAACTTCACTGCACCCAGACACTAAGTTCTGGATTGTCTATTTCTCCTCCCTCCATAACTGGAGTCATCCAGTCTTGACCTCAGGCTTAGCTCAAGATGACCTCCTACCTTAGGCCTGAGGGATAAGGAGCTCTGGCCCAGCACCCTCTGTGCCTCTATCTCTTGTTAGGCACCATTTCCTCTCTTCTTGAACACCATCACTGTCTGGTTCAGGAGGACCTGAGGCCACCTTGCCTGCATTCATGTCTTGTTCCTGAAGACCTGGTCCCAAAGGCTGTAGGTCCTCAAGGTGGCGATTCTGCCCATGGGCCAAGCTGATGTCCTGTACCTCTAGGCAGGGCTTCAAATCCTGGCCTACTTTCTAGATCTTCAAATATCATCTGCTATTGAATTCCTGTCACCAAACTCCACCTACCTCTTAAGACACCTCCAGTGATTCCCCCAGAACACAGATGGCATACCGGTTAGGAACACAGCCTGGTGTGAGGTGTGGCTCTGCCACTTGGTAACTGTGTGACCTTAGGCAAATGGTCCAGCCCACCAAGCCTTAATTCCTGCAGCTACAACACCCCTATTTCATAGGGTTGTTATGAGAATTTGGTGAGGTCATACACGTAAAGTCAAGCACAGTGCTTGGCACAAAGCAAGGGCTCAAGAAACGCTGATAATCAGCAAATCTCCACACAGCACCTCCAGGCTGCCCAAAATGTGGCTCTAGTGGTCACTCACAGAGTGTCATTTTGGACTTTGGAACAAATCCACCTGTGGGCAGCCTTTTCAGTGCTCACCTTTTAATAATCTATATATATAAACACCTAATATGCAAATTATCCCCGTGGGAGTTCAACTGGTAGACCGATCGCTTGCTATAATGTGAGCTGACCACCAGGGAGCAACTCGGAATGAAGGGAGGCCCTGGCTGGCAGCTGGAAGGCCCAGATTGGCCCTGATCGCTGGCCAGGCCTAGGGGACCCTACCTATGCACGAATTTCATGCACCGAGCCTCTAGTAATAACAACAATAAACAATAATAACAAATACATAGTAATCACTATAAACTAGGCACTGTGCTAAGAGCATTACTTATTTGGTCCTTTCAACAACAAGGTTGGTATTTGATTACCCCATTTTACAGATGAGGAAACTGAGGCACGAGGTCACCAAACTAATAAGAGTCAGAATTTGAATTTGAACCTCAGAGAGTCTGGCTGCAAAATCTACACACTCAGCCGCTATGTTATGCTGCCTTTCTTAAATAATAAAATTTAGGAATCAAAATAATTAGTATTCACACTCTCCCTCTTCTCTCCCTGTAGGCCACTGGCCCGGTGCTTGTCTTTACTCCTATATCTTGGACACCTTCACTTCCCACCTGAGTTGGACATTCTGCCAGCCCAGCTCGTTCTCCCAGGTAGGTCCCCTCCCTTCTCTATGGTTGAGTGGGCTGGATGCTGTCACATCTTGAGTTGGGACACCTTGTCAGTACTCAATAAATATTTGTTGATTAGCAGATCCTTTCTTGAGGAAAAGATACTCATTCCCGTCCAATTTATGTGTCCTGTATAAGTGTTAAATTTACCTAAACCAGGGTATGTCTGTGGCAGAAACGACTGAATATTATATTTCCCATATCTTAAACCGAGGATATTGCCTTCGCCAGGCATGCCTGTTAGATGAGGACCTTCCACTCTGCAGGACCCCTCATCCGGAAGCTAGCAAGCACTACAGGGCTGGCTGCTCCATGAGCTGTAGTAGTTGATTCAGGGTCCGCAGAATGCTTGCCAGCAAAGTGAACCAGCACACACTCTGTCCTGGGATCAGACGTCTGTCTGTCCCTTTGCTGGCGTGGAAGGAGCATATGGGTGTCCATCCACCATCGTCACTGAAAATATGATCATCATGGTTGGTGCTGCCGTAAACTCAAACCACTTAACTGAATTCTGCTTCCTTAAATCCTTTTTTTTGAACCAGGCAAGCCACATATGGGTAAGTGCACACCAGATTTAGGAGGAGTTTACAAGAAGCTCAGTGTTTTCTCCCTTCATTTTTGTGTGTGTTAACTTCGCCGTTGATCAAGTACTTCATTTGCAAATCCATCTACTCCTGTAATAAAGGCAGGCCCTGCAGGAGAAGGGCAGCCCGCCAGCTGCCCTCAGCAGCAGGTTCGGTGATCTTGCCTTCAGACACACAATCTCAGAAGGGGACTTTCCTAGGAAGCCCTCAATGACCAACACAAAGAAAACAAAGGAAAAGGGAATTTGTGACTATGAATCACAGTCTGAACCAAAATCCACACTTGTTCACACTAATGACCCCAGTAAACAGCTGGCCAGCCCTTCGCTAGACACCGCTCTGCAAAGCCCATTTCTTTTCAGCCCTTGGCCACCCTCGGGCTGGCTCATCCCCACGCAGAGCCTGGCTCGCCCTCTGCCCAGACGCTCGTGTCCTCCCACTGGTGTTTGTGGAGTGAACTCATAAACAATCCAATCCCTGTAGCGAAGGGAAGGGAAAGTGCTAGTCACCAAAGCAGAAAGGAAGACACAGCAGGGGGGGTGGATAGACACAGCGAGAGAGAGCACCCTGCTTGCGATCTGCTGGGGCACAGAGAGAGCTCTTGGACCTGAGAGGTGGGATCAGGTGGGCGCCTGCCCTCTTGGGTCTCCGAAAAATGTGTACTTGGTCAAATGCCTGGAATTCCCACCCCAGTACCCGGAGGTCTGAATTTTTCAAGCGCTCCTGTCTGGAAGCCTTGCATACTTTGGTCATGTAATCGCGATGTGGGTGTGGCTTGGCGTACGTGCCAGAGAATGTGCCCACTGGCTTAGCCATTCCTGCTCCTTCTCTGCCAGTGCCTATCTCAAATGAGGATGTGATTTTCCCAGAAGATCAGAAGGCCAGGTGAGAAGTAATGCAGGTGACCGGTGGGGCCCTCAGAATACCACCCTATCGAAACACATGCAGATAATCCTACATGTCAGCCTGGTTTTATAGGAACAGGTTGATTACAATCTAAGGCGCCCACCCAGTGGACAAGCTTTCTGAGGCAGCTGAATTTCCAGGCTCCCTGAGTGGGTGAGTGGGACACACCAGGAGAATGCCAGCCACTCGCTCAGGCCACAGCTTTCGACTCTGCCAACCACAAGGGCCGCATCCAGCACTTTAAGTAAATGAGAACATTCCGCCCCCTCCAGTCACCGGCCCGGCAGCAGGGGGACGGAGATAATGGGGCAGCCTGGTGCAGGATCGTTTTGACAGTCTCTGAACTCCAAGTGCTGGTTTTACGTGCCGGTGCCATTGGCAGGCCCTCCCCCCAGAGCAGTCTGTACCACAGTTTACACCCAGCCAGAGGGGAGCCCCTGGGTGCTCACCTGCAGGCATGCTCT
The DNA here is from genome assembly GCF_000412655.1 of Myotis brandtii. Taxonomy (NCBI): domain Eukaryota; kingdom Metazoa; phylum Chordata; class Mammalia; order Chiroptera; family Vespertilionidae; genus Myotis; species Myotis brandtii. The sequence continues at coordinate 4,487,193 of NW_005370597.1, forward strand.
TTGCAGTGGTATCTGCTTAAAACATCGTACTGCCTTCATTTTCCCCTTTTATCTTCCCTCTCCATGGAGCCTTATACTTGCACTCGGACGGACACACACACACACACACACACACACACACTCACACCCTCACATTTGGATATAACCTGCTCTTGTTCCCCAGAACAGAAGCCTGATTCTTACCTGAGGGCTTGCAGGCTGAGGGCTGTGCCTCTCTCCCTCCGAGGGGAAGGGAATCCGCCTGGCGTCCTCTGCTGTGTTTGTCACTGTCACTGCGCTGCAGTGCTTCCCTGGCAGGCTCAAGCCGGCTCGCTCTCTCTCTCCCTCTCTCTCTCTCTCTCCCCGCAGTTCTGTGTGGGGAGAGGGAACGGGCCGTGGCATGCACACCAGGTTGCTGGTCCGCCTCCAGACACCATGCCACAGAGCCGGCTACCAGTCCACGGGGCTGTGTGGGAGGCAGGGAGGCAGTTGGGGGGCGGGGGGACCTGAGATGTCAGCCTTTGGGTCTCTCCCTGGCCTTGTTTATCAGCAGAGGGGACCTGCCTTTAGACAACCACCCACAGAAACGCACACAGAGCTCTAAGCGCTCCCCACTCTGGACAGCTAGCAGCAGGCCCAGGAACGCGGAGCTATTGGCCAGCAGGGAAGGGAGGCCGAGACAGCAGACAGTGGCAGCAACCATCCGGGTGTTGTTTTAGCGTGGTTTGTCTAGGGGCAAATGGCTGCACTGAATGGACTACTGGCCCGTCTGAGCAGAATCCTGTTTATTTTGAGGCCTCGGTTGCCAGGGAAACAGAAGTCGCGGCTCTGAGATGCTTCTCTGGAATCAGAGGGCTGCTCTGTCATCTGGCATCGCTGCACAGGGTGTAGGTGTCTGTGTGTGGCAGAGTGTGTGTGTCTGTCCGTCTGTGGCATTCCCAGAGCCAAGCCTTGCAGAGGATGTTTTGCAAAGCCACGCGAGGCAGTGGCCATCTAGGTTAGGGCTGCAGAGAGAATATTCCGCACCAGTGGTCAAGCCTGTCCCTGCTGCACCAGGCGGACCGTCAGGTGAGCCCAGCTGCAGGGGTGGAGATTTCTTCAGAGGACCATGCACACCATCGTTATGCCATGGCCAGGAATGGGGTAAGAAAGGCAGGAAGCGGCCTGTGCAAATCACTCTTTGGCTAGGAGGTGGGGACTGAAGATGGGCTGAAAGGCATGGACCAGGAAGTGTCTTTGAAGAGACCAAATGGAAACAGGATGAAGGGTCCCCTCCTTGTTCATGTGAGCCTGCAAATGGCTGCACCGAACGGACTACTGGCCCGTCTGAGCAGAATCCTGTTTATTTTGAGGCCTCGGTTGCCAGGGAAACAGCAGGTCGCGGCTCAGAGATGCTTCTCTGGAATCAGAAGGCTGCTCTGTCATCTGGCATCGCTGTACAGGGTGTAGGTGTCTGTGTGTGGCAGAGTGTGTGTGTCTGTCTGTCTGTGGCGTTCCCAGAGCCAAACCTTACAGAGGATGTTTTGCAAAGCCACGGGAGGCAGTGGCCATCTAGGTTAGGGCTGCAGAGAGAATATTCCGCACCAGTGGTCAAGCCTGTCCCTGCTGCACCAGGCGGACCGTCAGGTGAGCCCAGCTGCAGGGGTGGAGATTTCTTCAGAGGACCATGCACACCATCGTTATGCCATGGCCAGGAATGGGGTAAGAAAGGCAGGAAGCGGCCTGTGCAAATCACTCTTTGGCTAGGAGGTGGGGACTGAAGATGGGCTGAAAGGCATGGACCAGGAAGTGTCTTTGAAGAGACCAAATGGAAACAGGATGAAGGGTCCCCTCCTTGTTCATGTGAGCCTGGGAGGTGTGAGTGTGAGAGTTGTGTGTGTGCGTGCGTGTGGGCAAGCCTCCCCACCTGATGAGTCAGACAGACAGGTACAGCTTGACCTGTTGGAACTGGAAACATGCTCTCTGGCCTCTCCCTCCTCCGGGAAGCTGGAGGTGGAAGCTTGTCCTCCACACTCATCAGGGTCACCCGGGAGCCTTTCCTGTGCCCTCTGCAGGGCTGAGCCTCGGAGAAGCTCGTCTCACCTCCTGTGACAGAGAGCTAGAGGCACACCCATCACGTGACTGGGATCGTGATGAACAGCAGCTCTCCTAAAAGGGACCTGAAGGAGCAGAAAAAGGTTGTTTCTCCAAACTTTATTAACTGGAACCTCCATGAACTGCCAATTACTTCCACATAGTCAGGTACTGACAGTTTACTTTGAAAAATAATAATCTTGCCCTGGCCGGGTGACTCAGTTGGTTGGAGCGTTGTCTTATGCACTGGAAGGTCGCAGGTTCGATTCCCGTCAGGGCACATACTCAGGTTGTGAGTTCGATACCCGGTTGGGGTGCTTATGGGAGGCATCCAATCAATGTTTCTCTCTCGCATCGATTATTCTCTCTCCCTTCCTCTCTCTCTAGAATCAATGAAAAACATACCCTCAGGTGAGGATTTAAAATAATAATAATCTCCCTGAGTCTCTGCATGATTCCCATGGGCCTTCTGAATGATAGAAAGATAAAAATATTTCGGATAATTGTCTTCTCAATATTGGAGAATTATGCTGCATTGGTGTGTGTGTGTGTGTGTGTGTGTGTGTGTGTGTGTGTGTGTTAACTCTTTCACCACGTGGAATGATAGATTTTTAAGTGAGGAAACACCCTAAAAGTCCGAGGCCAGGTTGAGTGTCCCCAGGGTGCACCCCTGGTTAAAGTCCTCCCTGTGCCTGAAACCAGGTTAACACCCTTGAACCCGCCCACTCTATGGGGTTGACCATTCTTGGGCAACTCAGCTCTTCAGGACTTGGAATTTCCTCCCTCTTCACAGAGATTAACAAGATGCTCGTAACCACGTCTTCCCTGCAAGCTGGCAGGATTATTGTGACAATCAAACGTGCTAAAGTGTGAGAGCACCTTGAAACTGCAAGGCAGTGTAAATCATTACTGCAGTTTTGTTTCTCCATTACGTGCAGCTGCGAGATGCTGTTAAACACAAACAAACTGCGCAGCTCTTGGGCAAAGGATCGCCCCCTCGCTACAGAGAGAAGAGAATTTCCTTACTGCATATCAGGTGTTCCTGTCCAAATGCTGGGAAAGAATGGCGCCTTGGGTCCTTAAAGTATTTACTGTAAGAGAATTCCCTTCAGTGTTGAAATTTCTTAAATTGCAGTTTAACATCCCTCAGGTTCCCTATTTATTTCAACTTCCAGGTCAAGTATCTAGATTTATCTTTTCAATAATATACATTCAGATGGTTTGAGTCATGAAATATGTTCATGCTTTTTGGCCTCACGGTTATTTAGTGTGGGAAGGGACATGGAGGTTGCCTAGTTTAAAAGTCTGGCCTCAGAATAGCTCCAGCTCCGGGCCAAGAAATAGTCGATTGAAATAATAGCTGTGGAAGCCATGTATTAGGCACCCACAGTACGCTAGACCCAATACACAGAATGTAACAGAAACCCCATCTTCCCTCAAAGTTCTGAGACCACTTTTAATGACCTTTCTGCTGTGAATAAAACCTTATAATCAAGTCCGCTAGCGCTGCAGAGGCTGGGTCTGAGCCAGGAAGAAAAGGACAGATTTGGAGGACCAACAAAAGTCCTAGTAGAAGCCCGGTAGGTTCATCCACAGAGGTGTGGCCTTGGGCGAGTCATCCACGTCTGAGATGTGGCCGCTGCCGAAGGTGAGACTTTGTCCTTCCGCATCCTAAGAGATTGACTCACTCCCAAGCATTTCCACAGCTGCTATTTTAGAAAGTGGCTCTAACCCTCTCATAAGCACTTCAGAAGGATAATAAAAGAGGATGTGGCATTTCCACGATTTTACTTATTCTGGGCTCAGTGCCTCTGAAAATCAAGGACATAAAACAATCATTTTTAAATTTTTTTGTTATTAATCCTCACCCAAGGATATTTTCCCCCTTGACTTTTAGAGAGAGTGGAAGGGAGGGGTAGAGGCAGAGAGAGAGAAACATGGATGTGAGAGAGACATCGATTGGTTGCCTGCCTCTCCCCTGCACTGGACCCGGGTGGGGATCTATCCTGCAACCGAGGTATGTGCCCCTGATTGGAATAGAAACCGAGACCCTTCAGTCTGCAGGCCAACACTCTAACCACTGAGCCAAACTGGTCGGGGCAGATGACCACTTTTTAACTGCACCAACAAGAAAAAAGAATCAGAGCATGAGAGAATCAGCAGGGTTCAACATGTCCCCAATAAATACATTTTCTTTCTCTCCAGGTATAACATATATAAGCCCTGGCTTCTTGTCCTTGGATCTTAAAGCTGACATTCAATATTCGCTGTAAAATTTCTCCTTTGTTCATCCTGTTTACATAAGTGATACAGTTAGGTGGAATGCACACCAGACACAGTGCATTTTCCTTCTAATCTCATTTGACCTTGATGGGACTCAACAAATCCGCATCAGCTGACAGGAGAAATCAGACGCTGCGTGCCACTCTCTCCCTCCAGCGAAGGATTTCTTCTGTTTATGCCCAATCATGCAATTAGATGAAGGGCACGCTGGCCTCCTGGTGAACCAGCCACCAAGAAGAAGGAGGGGAACGATCTGACAAACAGGCAGAGGGAAATGCAGCAGACGTCCACGGGAAACTGTAGTAGTTGCCCAAGGAGACCTCATAACCGCAAATATCACCGGAGCTGCAGGGCTGACACGGGGTCCAGCGGTTTCCAGTGGGAAGATGCCTCGCCCTGTCCCCATTATAATACAAGAACAGGAGTCACACCACTCTGTCAGCCCGACTCTCCATCACCCTGTGGGCAGGATGCTTGCAAAGGTCACACCCATGGGAGGTGGGATTCCTCTCTCTGACATTGATCACCCATCACTTATTCTATGTTTCCCTCTATCTCAGTTTTTCAATCTTTATTTTAAAATATTTTATCTTTAAAGAATAGTAATGCGTTGTGCACATCATAAAAATGTACAATACACTGAAAGGTATAAAACGACCCTCACTAACCCCCTTTTCCCCAAAGGTAACCACTATTAACTTTTTTTTTTCTGGATCCTTTCAAGGGAAAAAAATGTCTTTGTACTCCTGAATGTGCATATGCTTAAAAACAATTTCCTATGCACAATGTCCTGCACTGCTGTTTGTTTTTCATTTAATAATGGATCTTTGCACATTGGTCGAGTGCATCCAAGCACCAACATTCCTTGTCTTAATTATTGCAATATCCTCCCAGCTGCCTTCCCTGCTTCTACCCTTACCCCCTACAGTTCATTCCAGAGGGATCCTGCTAAAAGGTAAACAGATCATGTCCCTACTTGCTCAAAACTCTCCAGTGACTTTCCCTTGCACTAAGAACAAAAGCTGAGCTTGCTACCACCACCTGCCTCTCGAAGCCCATCCCCTGCTCACCCCTTGCTCATTGTGCTCAGTCACCCTGCTCCTCATATAAGCCAAGCATGGTCCTACCTCAGAGCCTTTGCACTTGCTATTCCCTCTGTCTACAGTGTCTGCATTTATTTTCTGCCCCTGAATTCTTTGCATGGCTGGCTCTTGCTTACCACTCTGGTCTTGTTTTAGACCATCTCTTCCCTGACCACCTGTTCTAAATTAGCCCCTCTCCACTGTCCTTCACATAGATCTTTTCCTTCATAGATCCTACTACTATCTGAAAATTACTGTATTCGTTCCCTCTGTCTAAAGTGTCTGCATTTATTTTCTGCCCCTTAATTCTTTGTATGGCTGGCTCTTGCTTACCACTCTGGTCTCGTTTTAGACCATCTCCTCCCTGACCACTTGTTCTAAATCAGCCCCTCTCCACTGTCCTACATAGATCTTTTTCTTCATAGATCCTACTACTATCTGAAAATTACTGTATTCAGTTATTAGTTTTCTGTCTCCCCCTACCACACACACACTGGGATGTAAACTTCATGAGGAGACAGGAATTTTATCTGTCTTATCACCATTATAGTCCCAGTCCCTAGACCAGTACTTCTCAAACTCGAATGTGCATCAGAACCAACTGGATTGCTGGACCCCAACCCCAGAGTATCTAATTCAGTAGGTCTTAGGTGGGCCTGGGAATCTGCATGTCTAACGAGTTCCCAGGTGATGCTGATGTTGCTGGTCCAGGGACCACGCTTTGGAACCACCTGTCTAGATAGTGCCTATTAGACACACAGTGGGTGTTGCATATATATTTGTTACACGAAGGCATGGGTCTGAACATAGGATCTGCCACCTTCTTTGTAGGGGCATTTCTACTTTGTAGTTCTATTTCCACTTTCATATTTATTTATACATTCTTTGTAATAGGAGGCCCCCAGTTTTTTTCAGCTCCATTGATTTGTCAGCAGATGATTAGAAACCTACAGTTTGGTTCACGGGGAGCCAGTTAGAGTTGCATCTGGTTCTCCGTCTCAGTAAAATGTCAAACTGAAAGGTGGTGTGACCCTCACCTGACACGTGACAGAGAACTTGACCCAGGACTCATCGATCAGGCCTCCCCTGAAATTGTTTAACAACAGATCTGTTGGCTCGGACTCTGTGTCAGTCGCTGGGAGGTGCTCAGCTGGTCTACATGGACCCCAGGTTATGAAATACAGAGAGCACGGTGGCTTTTTGTGAGTCACAAAAACACCCTTGAGACTCTCACAAGGTCTATAACCCTTTCCCTGTGTACAAACTTTCTCTCTCACTCACTTTTTTTTCTTACATTTAATTTCAGAAAGTTATAAGGCACCCTAAACTCATTTTAAGCCCACATTTAAAATTCTCACTCTAATCATTAGTTAGCTATTTGGCGAAACAACAACACATGCACAAAAAAACCTGGATCCCCCATTTGTTGCTTAAATTCCCGAGGAATTGCAGCTTTAACTATAATAAGACAAACCTTAAAGGAAAATATTACAGAAAAGCATGAGAGGAACTCATCGTTATCATTGTCGAATGGGGAATGCTTTTGGAAGCATGATTGGAAACCCAGAAATGGAAATAGAATAGTGAGACTGAGGCCATAAAATTTTAAATGATCTGTACAAAGAAGAAGGCAAAAAACTCCCCCTAGTTTAGACTGTGGAGAAATCTATGGATCCAATGTTTCCCATCTATATATTTTCCACCTAAAGTGTCTGGGTGGCCTGTGGCCAACTCGGTGAGTCAAGACATAAGCTCATCAGGGCAAGCAGGGTGAGACCACATCTTTCAGTGAAGCCCTGTCACTGGGTTCATGATCTCATTAGCCATGGTTTGGGTTTTTCACATCTTTATTGTGATATTCATATACCATGCAGTTCACCCATTTAAAGTATACAACTACGTGGTCTTAGTATATTCACAAAGTTGTACAGCCCTCACCACTAGTTTTAGAAGATTTTTGTCATCCCCAGAAGAAACCCCAGGCACATTAGCAACCATTCCCCATTCCCCGCTCCAGCCAGACCCAGGCAACCACTAATCTACTTTCTGTCTTGATAGATTTGTCTGTTCTGGCCATTTCAGATGAATGGAATCATACAGCCTGGGTTTCTTTCCCTTAAAAAGCATAATGCCCTTAAGGTTCATCTGTGTTGCATCATGTATCCAAACGTCCTTCCTTTTTATTGCTGAGTAACATTTCATCGCATGGATATGCCACGTTTTATTTATCCACTCCCCAGTGAATGGACATTTGGCACCTCTCCTCTGGCTGTCATGCATAGCGCTGCTAGGAGCATCAGTGTGCAAGTTTTGGTGTGAGCATGTTTTCATTTCTCTTGGGTTTAGCAGTGGTTTTCTTCTTAAAGATTTATCCAAAGAATGGTTCTTACTTTTGGTTTTCACTTGTTTCTATTATAACCCCCAGGAGAAGCAAGCAGGCTTGGATCCTAAAGACTCAGAGCTCCTCTATCCCCAGTCCGGGCCCTTCTCTGCTCCTGTGTGATCTGGATGTGACTCAGTCTCACGGCGACTCAGTTGTGAGCACCAGCACTGGGACCCTCTCACGGGATATTGTGAGGACTCCCGACATCAATCAGATAGGATCTGCTCTTGAGAAGATGCTCACCCACAGGTTAGTATGCAGATACCCGCTGCACCACAGGTGACTGCACCAGCCTTGAGGCCAGTGTCTGGGTGTAGAGGCACAGATAGTATAAAAAATCATTGACCATTTTCTCAAGAGTTTGGCTTTCTTTGATATCAGAATTTGGTTGTTTTCAGAATCCTGCAAGCCACCTCGGAGGAAGGCCTCCTGCCTGGTCCCCCTGGTCTGGGGGCAGGAGAAAGGTCAGGGTCATGCCTAATGATGGGCAGCCAGAGGGGCAAGCCCCCATTCTAAGGCCCACACTCCAGCAACTATTTCCCAAAGACTAGTCTACCCTCATCTAATTAAAAAGCACCTGCTCTCTACAGACCCCGGAGGCACCTCCTTTTGTACAGTCGCTGTGCTCTTGACCTTCTTGTTGGCTCTGGGGTAGGGTGTGACCCTGCACCATTGGGTACATCTAATAAGGACCCCTTGTAGAGGCACTGGGAGCACAGGTGGCAGAAGAGGGATCTAAAGTATGTGAGCTCCCCCATGCTTCCTGACCAATCATTTGTGCCTCTTGCTCTTTAAAAGCAGACACCAGGAAGCTCCACTGACAAACATGTAAATGATTAATTTAACAGGAAATGAGATGGCAGGCATGCCTGGGCTCTAACTCCCATGTCACCAGTTACTAGCTGTATGATCTAGAACAAGTCTGTTCTCTCAGACTCAGTCTTCCCATCCAGTAAATGGGAATAATAGCAGTAATTGCCTGTTAGGGTCATTGTGAGGATTATCTGACACAATGCCTATAGGGACTCCAGCATGCCTTCAGAGTTCAATCAATGTTTGCTGTAATTATCATATTACTTTTTAAATCAGAATTAAGGACCTCAAGAAACCTAGCCATCCTCTCTAAGCTGTTCAGTAAGGCAGGTTTTCTATTGCCCAATTAATTGGAAGCACTTAATCGGGCACCAACTATGCGTTAGACACCACAGAGAGGGCTGGGGGCGAAATTTAATTTTCCCTCAGAAATGTAAAATTCAAGCTGCGAGAGAAACTTAAATGCATGAAGTTCTTCACGAACATGTGCACAGATAATGCTGAGAGTCAGTGCCGTCCTGCTCAGAGAGGGAGACAGCCGAAAAGGCAGGCAGGCCCGATGAGGCCTCAGGGAGGCAGCACCCCTGCCCTTGAAAGGCAAGATGGGTTCACAGCAGCAGAGCAGAGGGAGACAGGAGTGGGGAGGGGAGACCTGCGTGAGCACAGGGTGTCCAGTGGGTCTGGACATGGTGTTTGACCTGGGGACTGAGCCACAGTCACTTCCCACTGCCAGGGGTCTCCCGCAATGCCATGCCCTGGGTTCTTCTACTTACTGTTCTGATCATTGTCCTTACATTGCAACCCCTGCCACTAAGAAGTGTGTGAGGCTATAAGAGAGAAAAGGAGGAGGAGCTGTGTTGGGAGAGCTTTGACTCTTATTTTATTTTAAATATATTTTATTGATTTTTTACAGTTGTGTTGGGAGAGCTTTGACTCTTATTTTATTCTATTTTATTTTAAATATATTTTATTGATTTTTTACAGAGAGGAAGGGAGAGGGATAGAGTTAGAAACATCGATCAGCTGCCTCCTGCTCACCCCCCACTGGGGATGTGCCCGAAACCAAGGTACATGCCCTTGACCAGAATCGAACCTGGGACCTTTCAGTCCACAGGCCGACGTTCTATCCACTGACCCAAGCTGGTTAGGGCAAGAGCTTTGACTCTTAATGGAGACCATCGCACAGAGCAGCAGAGACACAGCCTTGGCTGTCCTGCCCCCTTCTCCAAGCCCAGCACCTTCAGCATCTGTGGGGACCCAGCCCTTCATGGCCTTCAGTCCATGTGGTTTTGGGACAGGGATGACTACAGCCCCAGGGAGGGATGGGCACAGTACCCACACTGGTTCAGTGAAATGTGCCCCTGAGACGGTAGCTAGAACTGCTGTAGAGTGGCCGTGCCAGTAGGGTGTCAGCCTGGACTTGGCTGCCAGCCATCTCGCCACCATGATAGATAAGTCTTCCTGGGAATAGAATAGGACACAGGGAAGCGAAGCCAAAAAATGGGGAAAGATGGATGCGAGATGCCACTGTCTGCGCAGCTGGATCTTAAAACACCAGAGCCCTGGCCATTTCAGTCACACAAGGGGGAACATTTCCCTTTTGTTTGGCCTACATCCCCACAGGCTAGGTTTCAGTCCATTGTTACTAAAAGAATCCTGACTTATTCAGGCAGTTGTCTTGTTCCCACCAGCATTGTGTTGGCCTATCCCTAGCGTAGACATTTGTAGTCCATAGCCGAGGGGCGGTGTGCGACCAGGAATAATGGTACCTGTGTACGAGTGATGGAGACCTCTATACATGTCCCTAAATGCGCAGCGGTACATGTCACGTGTTTGGGAGTGTGCAGATGTGAGAAGGAGAAACCAAGACTCTGCAAAATATCTTTCTCTTCTTTGTGCTTTGACTCTGCGTATAGAATAATTCTCCCTAAACCTTTGATTTAGTTCCTCTTGTTCTCAAACAAAAAAGCATTCCTTGGATCTGTTAGGTAGGTTTTGCGGGGCCCTGAGAAGCCAGGAAGAGATGGAGAAGGGGCTGAGGGGAAAGGAAGCTCCACATACCCCATTTCCGTGTTTTCCCCTTTTGCCCAATTACCACGAGTCAGCTGGCATCCCTTCATTTCCTACTTCATGCAGGGCTTTTAAACACGAAGCATTAACTCTCCTGTAATGGGATTTGTCTAACGATTTCCTGCGAAACGTCTTCGTGGGTCTCAGCAAAGATAATTCACTCGGTAGGAATCGCTTCCTGCTTCCCCCGCTAAGAACTAGACCTACCCCATTCTTTCCGGGAGCAAATGGGCCTCCGACTGCAAGAAGGGAGTCCAGGGATATTTACTCCAGCATCCATCACGGACTCAAGCCTGCCGCAGAGACTCAGATCGGGGAGGAGAAGGGGGAGGGGGTGGGGAGAGCTTTCATGCTGAGGCAAGCCTGAAGCCAGGCAGAGTCCAGGGCAGTCTGAGCCCCTTGGAGAAACGGATGTACTCACCTCTGTGCTTTGGCTCTGGGGCACTTTCTCTCTGGGGCCAGGGCAGCCGCAACAGTCTACAGCGGCCACCCTGTCCTACCAGGAGCAGGGCAGGCCGGCCGCTGCAGCAGGAAGGGAGTTTCCATTCGCCATCAGAAGGGAGTGTCCGTCAACAAAAGGAGGATTCGAGGCTGTTGGATCGCTTGTCTTCTCCCTCCTGCTCCTTCTCTGGTGTGAGTGGAGCTCAAGGGAGCCCCAAGAGATGGGCTGGGTGCCAGCCACACGCCACACCCTCCCCGGTACAGGTTGTTTTCCCTGTCTCGGAGCCTGGAGAGGAGGCGGCAGAGGGGTCCCCAGGCCACCCTCCTGGGGTGCCTGTTGGTGCGGCCGATGCTGGTGCACCCACGGGAAGCCCAAGGACAAGCACTTGCGTATTTATTTCTCCCCCTCCCATGTGATCTTATTTTTGGACTGGACACGAGAGCTATTTGGGGGCTGGCCAGCTGCCAGGTGAAAGGACAGTTATCTCGTCCAAGTTGTCTCCATGCCCCTCGGAACTAGTCCCTGGTACCTTTCCTCACGTTAGGCAGTGGGGAGGGGTCTCGCTCGGAGCCTTACTTTGAATATAGCCAAGCAATTGGCCCAAATGTCTAACTTTATTTCCACTAGTTTACCCCCCGCTTGGAGGTTTCACAGAAGTGCAGTGAACAAAGCAATTGCTTTTATGCCGGAGGTGGCGACACGTCATCTAGTCCACATACTTAGGGCCGTCACGGACACACTGCTTTAGACACTCAGACCCTCTTAGCAACATCGGGGTGGGGGACCCCGGCCCTGGGAGGCACAGTGTCAAGGAGCTAGGCTCCAACATTGACTCCCCTGACTCTGTGTTCCTCCTCCGGCTGTTTCTGCTTCTAACTCATAGGCTTGTAAAACATAAGACATTTATTGAACAGCCTGATTCCGATCCTTCCTCTTCAGACCGGAATGGAAAGTTCGGAGACACTCCTGCCTGGCAAAGTGCCCATGGAGTGCCATGCCCTTCGCCATCATCACCATTACTTACTGAGCTCCTGCCACATGTCCGTCATATGCTGCCCACCTTTCCTGCACTGTGCCCCTCGTCCTCACGACAGCCTGTGAGGAAGGCTGCCTTGTTCTGATTGACATCAAGGAGGCAGAGCCTGGTTCCAAAGGTGAGCCTCCCTCTGTCTGACTCCAGGGCAGACGCTTCTCGCCCTTGGCTCACTGTCTCCTGAAGCAACACATTATTGAGATGTCGCTGTTACTTTCCTTTCATTACAGGAAAAGCAAAAACCTCACGGTTGACTCAGTCCCTTGACTTCAGTCCTCAATATTTTCCCCCCAAACTCAGTTCTCAAAGGGGAGAAAGAGTGAAAGAGGTTTTCATCTGTTTACAGTCCCAGGCAGTGTTTCTAGGTACAGAATGGAGAGTCTCTGGCCTCCTTCTCCCGGTTTCCTGTGAATAATTCACTGTGCAAACAGCACACAGCGGAGAGGACAGGGCTGGGCCGCCCAGGCTGGGCTCCCTACAGCGTTCAAAGTGAGTTGCCCTTTCTCTCTGCTAACCTGAGGGCGAGCCTAAGTTGGAACCCAACGGCCTGTCCAACACTGCCCTCTGCAGGCCACTAGGCTGCATTACCCCCAGGGTGATGGTTTTGAAGACTTTCAAGGGGCACACCAAGGATTCGTTTTAGAGAATCACTGTCCAGGTTCTCGATTTCTATAGGGACTCTCCCTCAAGCTGGCTTGCCTGAGAATGTGTCTGGGTTCACACTCTTCACAAGTCTTGCCAAGTTGCCATTGCACCAAATGTCAAAATCTCCAGGTCCAGGCCCCAAACTGGAAGCTTCCTTTAATAATTTAATTCAGCTCCCCTTAATAATTATTTAAGGAATTTTTTATTTATTTAACAGCCTTGTTTCTTCCATCCCTTGAACTTGAGGAACAGTACTGTGAAAGCAAATGGTAGAAAATATTGGAAAGGATAACAAATTAATAGGTACATTTAAAGAATGATGTCACAGTTTAATTTTTAAATTCCAATATTACAATATGCTGGAAGTTATCTTGAATATATATGGACTTAATGATGAACGTTTAACATATCAACTTGTAAATGTTGGTATAGCTAACATTGCTTTTCAAAATTCTTTTAAAAGGCACAGGAGCAAAAGTGGGTAAAGACTGCTATACCCTAGTGCTGACTAATTACAGGCTGCCTGCCATCCATCCATCCATCCAACACACACTGAGCACCTAATATGTGTCAGGCATTGTTTCAGGCACTAGATATAAAAATGGTGAACAAAAAAATGATAGGTAACATGCCAAATTCTAGGAAGTTGAGTGAGGGACACAGAATAATTTAATAATTACTGCAATAAATGTAAGAATTCACTTTGATAAGTACTTCTAAGGAGGGGTATTTGGAAATTAGAGAATGCATAATGGGGATTTACAATGTATAATGATAATGTATAATGAGGTTGACCTAACTCATGGGGGACGTGCCAGGTGGCCCTAGAGAAGTGAAATCTGGACCAAGAATAAGACATTCAGGAATCTCTGTGAACATCCATGAAGAAAGGTCATTTTAATGTGGGAGAATTGGGTAGAAATGGGATCAAACTTTATGGTCGGTTGTTTTTAGAAAGGGCCTTTGCCCTTAGACAAATACAACCCATATTATAAATCAGTGGTTCTCAACCAGGAGCCATGTTTCCTCAGGGGACACTTGGCAATTTCTGGAAACATTCTTATTGCTGTAACTGGGACTGTACTAGTGGCGCCTACTGGGTCAGGGCCAGAATGCTGCTAAACATTCTACAACGTACAAGACAGCCCCACAATGAAGAAGTGTCCAGCTCTAAAAGTCAGTAGTGTCTAGGTTGAGAAATCCTGTTACAGATGAGGGCAGGGCAGGCCCAACAAGTGTCTACAGTGGATGTGGATTCATTTGTTCGTTTATTCATTCATTCATTCATTAAACAAATCCTTATTCAGTGCCCACTGTGTTTAAGATACTAATACAGCCATATGAGGCACCTCCTAACTAAAATCATGGCCTCAAATGGCCTGTCTTAGTTGTGTTTCTGTCACTAGCCTAAAATTTCCACCATTAGAATGGTAGCAAAACTGGACTTATTGTCTATAGAAAGAAGACATTAATGTATTAATATCATTCACAAAATGGTCACCGAAGCATTGTTTGTACTAGTGAAAACAGCCTAAATGTCTGTTAACAGGGAATGGTTACTAAATTATGGTACAGCTATACAATGATATACTAAACAGCCAATAAAAAGGAAAGAGGCACATCTCTTTGAGATGCTGCTGAAAATAACCATGAAGTACTATTAATAGAAAAAAATTTCAGCATAGCAGATAGAATATAATTGATCTGATCTGTGTTTTTAAAATTGGTTTATGTGTGTGTTTGCATGTACATGCAGTTCCTGGAGAAATTCTCACCAAATTCTTAAGCACAGCTACCTCTAGGGGGCAGAAGAAAACCCTAACATGTTCATTGAGACGAGCTCTCTACCCAACTTCTTCCTTTCGCCTGATTAGATTCTCCCCAGCTCATCCTCTCCATTACTACCAATATTCATCCATCACCACTTCTAGAAATCCTTGAACTTCCAGCACAATATCCATGTCTCATTGTTAAGTCCAAGCGCTTCCATACTTGCCTCTAGCCAGTCTTCACAGGCTCTTCTTGGGCGCTGCTCTCACTGCCCCAGCCCTGTTTCCACCTCACCTCCCTGGAGCTTAAGCCACAGTGAACTCACCAGAACTCATCACTCTTTCAAAACTGGGTCACCCCTGTGGCTGGAAAAAAAGTCCTTTTCTCTTTGTACCAGTACTAATCAGGATAGACAGGGTTATACTGTGGTTATCAATAATCCCCAAATGACAGTGACTTAAAGTAACAAAGGTTTATTTATTTCTCATTCATTGACATTAACATGTCCATTGACAGGTTGGCTGGCAAGCTCTGCTCCGTGTCATTCTCAATCAAGGACCCAGACTGAGGGAAAGGGGAGATATGCTTACTAACACACCAGCACCTGGAAGTTACCTCTACTCACTTTTCATTGGCCAAAACAAGTTTGATGGCCACACCTAGCATTCAATGGGGTGGAGAATTTCAGTCCTCTTATTTGCTTGGAAAGTGGGGAGCCATAAATATGTGGGGAAGGTGAATTCTGTGATTATTGGGTTAAATATTCTATATATGTCCACGAGGTCAAGTTTGCTAATCTTGTTCTCATAATCTCCATCCTTACTCAGTTGTCTGGTCACTTCTGCTTGTGGTTTTTGTCAATCTTAGCTTCAGATTTCTAAAGCAGCCTTGTAAGGTATGTACAATTGAACTTTTTATCATTATGTATCCCTCATTAGCTGTAGTAATGCTTTTTGCCTTAAAATCTACTTTGATATAAATATGTACTATCAATATTAATATATTTTCCCACCATTTATTTAATTTCAACATTTTTAAAACTGTAGATGTTTCTTATAAAGAGTATATAGATTCTTTTACCCAGTTTAATACTTTTTGACTTTTAATTGAAGTATTTTGTTAACTTGCATTTAGTGTAATTACTGATATATTTGGATTTAAATCTACCATCTTGTTAAATGTTTTATTTATCTCACATGCTCTGTGTTCTTTTTATTCTACTTTCCTGCCTACTTTTTTAATGGTTGGATATTCTGTTTTCCCCTCTATAATCTTAGAAGTTGTATCCTTTTTTTAACTATTATTTTAGAAGTTATCCTAGATATCAAAATATGTATCTTTGATTTATCAAACTTTAACGCCAATGGTATTTTTATCTTCTTTTGTAATAATACAATGATCTTAGAACATTTTAATTCCATTTATCTCACCCCCCCCCTCTTGACTTATATGTTCTTGTGTATATTTTAATTTTTTTAACCCTGGGTGGACATGGTTATGTTGTTTTTTACAGTCTAATGCTTTTGAATTCCCTTAAACCAACCTTTGCATTGCTCTTCCTCTCTTCCTGCAGCTATACCCTATTGTCTTACATCATTTTCCTTCTGCTTAAAGAACACCCTGTAGTATTTATTTCTGGTAAACAATCCTGAACAGCCCTGACCAGTTTGGCTCAGTGGCTAGAGCATCGGCCTGCAGACTGAAGGGTCCCAGGTTCGATTCTGGTCAAGGGCATGTACCTTGGTTGGGGGCACATTCCCAGTAGGAGGTGTGCAGGAGGCAGCTGATCAATGTTTAGCTTCTTAGTGGTCCTTCCAGAAGCAGTAAATGTCCCAAAGGGAAAAGAATCCCCAGTTATTGGACTCACCTCCCTGAAGGTCCATCTTTTCCCAGATCTTGGTTTGGCAAGTTTTTCATTATATTTTTAACTTTTTGATGCCTTTTTTATTTTAATTTTTTTTGTCCAGCTTTTCTTACTGTTCTCAGCAGGAGAGCAAGCCCTAATTATCTCACCTGCCATTACCAGATGGTAGGAAATACAAATGCAGGAAGAAGGCCAGGTGTATGCGCAAGTGCACACCTGATGTGGGTGGTGGGTACGGGGTTAACTAGAGAGCACAAGCCTATTTTTGCCTTATGAGAATGAGAGTCTTATGTTGCCAGATTTTTCAATTTTTTGAGAAGTAGGAAATGCAGGCTTTTAAAATGTGAAATCCCAATTTTCAATGGTGCCTTTAAAAAAATTTATTCTCAATAAACCAGACATATCTGCTATCTAACCAGTGGTTGCCAACCTTTCGGACCTCATGGACCACCAGTGGTCCACTGACCACCGGTTGGCGACCGATGTTGAACCCAGCCCTCGGATACCAGTTTGCAATATCTGGCTACAGTCTGTTGATGGGAGAAGAGGGGTGAAGGTTGGTTCTCCTTCATCATGAACTTTAGTCTCCAGTAGTTTGAATGAGAGAGTAAATCCAGTCCCTCAGACAAAAATAGCACTGAAACCAATTTATGTCTTTACAGAAATTTCCAAGATGCTAAGGGGGAGGATGGATTCCAGTCATAGCACCAACAGCATTTCTGAAAAATCTCCCATATCCTCCTCGTGATAGCTCAGCGGCTACTCCAATCCCCTTTAATTTATCTCTTGAATTCCCTCAAGTTCAACCCATCCCTGGCTCTTATGTCTGTCACCTTCTGATCTATTTTGCTTTAGTAGGTAACGCCCTGCTTTTTTTTTTTTTTGTGGACCCACCAAGCCATCCCACCCACAGCACTGCACAATTCAGAATCCCTTCCCACGTTTTCCTACATTCTGCACAGGAAAAGCTTCAGAAGTTAGCTGGCCAAGACGAAATCCTCCTTCACAGGAAGTGGGGGTGGGAGGAACAATGCTGTAAAGACTCTGAAATATGTATTTTTTCCTGTCTCCTCAGCTCTGCCATCTGGGATGGGGTGAAGCCAGGACCGGACGAGGCGTCATTTGCAAAGGAGGCAGAGCCTATTTCTGGATGCTTTGGCACCAGCGTGAGTTCTCAGATGGCTGTAGCTTACACTCTGTTGAAAGGACGGGGACCCCTGTCTAAACCACCACCCGTCCCACAAATGGGGGGTGAGAAGCCAGAAAGAAGAGAAATCAAATGTGGACTTTTCCTGACTTGTCTAATAAAAACAAGTAGGCAAAGCATGTCGCAGAATAGAAAGCACTTGATAAAAATAGCCATCTGTTAAGCTTGGGACTCAAGCTGGAGGTTCTCCTTGAGTATTTCCACAGTAGTATCACAGTTATGGCTCGCTCATTAATGAGAGAGGTTTAAAATGCTGCGTTTCTCCGACCAAAATACATTTCTTTCCCAAGGTCTGATGGAGGAGGTGCCAGCACAAGGCTGAGAGTGTCCCTTCCCTCACTCCCCTACCCCCCTCCCCTGCTGGTTGTGGGTGTGGCTTCACCATCCTCACACCTGCCCTTGACTTTGAGACAAGGGTTGGGCCCCTCTTACACCAGCTTGTGAGAGGAGAGATCTGGGAGAAGGTTTTCTAAACAAGTCAGTGTTGCTGAGTCATGGGGCCTAATTAGTAATGAGTGTGCAATCTTATTACTCCTTGGAGGTGGGGCTCTCTGCCCCTGCTGGTTGTGGGTGTGGCTTCACCATCCTCACACCTGCCCTTGACTTTGAGACAAGGGTTGGGCCCCTCTTACACCAGCTTGTGAGAGGAGAGATCTGGGAGAAGGTTTTCTAAACAAGTCAGTGTTGCTGAGTCATGGGGCCTAATTAGTAATGAGTGTGCAATCTTATTACTCCTTGGAGGTGGGGCTCTAGTCCAGCAACCCTCAGGCAATGGGTAAAGTAGACAGAGGCTGCTGCCTCCCCTCCTCCCTCAAGCAGCTCCCAAAGCGTCTGGGGGGAATTTCCTTCCTTCGCATTCTCCTCCTGCTACTGAGGAGCCTGCAGGGGGTCCCCCTTAGGTTAAGATGGGAGCCTAGGACCTGGCCTTTCTCAAAGCACAGCCTAGAGCCCAGGGAATTACTGTCCTCACGACTGTCATCTCTACTGCCCACCTTTCCAGATCCCAGCTCCTCAATGCCCTGCTTTTGGTTGAGCTTCCTTTACAGAAAGCAAAGCTGAGCAGAACTAATCCTAGGTGAGAACAAGTAGCCAAGTGGCCCCTTTTAAATGGCCTGGGTCATTATTTTTTTATTGATTTTCTTTAAATCGTGGTAAGATACACGCAACATAAAATTTACCACTGTAGCCATTTTAAGTATAGAGTTCAATGGCATTAAGTGCATTCACACTGTTGTGCAACCGTCACCACCCTCCATCCACAGAATTCTTTCATTTTGCAAAACCGAAACTCTGTGCCCATTAGATAATAACTCCTCCTCTCAGCCCTCCCCTCCCCTCAGCCCTTGGCAGCCACCATTCTACTCTCTGTCTCTCAGAGTTTGACTGCTCTAGGTACCTCATGTGGGTAGAATCAGACACTATTTGTATTTTTGTGACTGGCGTATTTCACTTAGCACAATGTCCTCGAGGTTCATCCACGTTGTAGCAGGTGTCAGAACTCCCTTCCTTTTTAAGGCTGAATAACGTTCCATTGTATGGCCATGCTGCTCATCCAGCAGCGCACACTGGGTGCTTCACCTTTGGGCCATTGTGAATATGCTGCTATGAGCATGGCTGCTTTTTTCAAGATGGCTTTGACCTGTTTGTATTTAACAGGGTGCTTTAGGAAGGTCATCTATATGGTGTGCGATGTCAGGGACCTGAAGCAGGCTGTGGGAGCTGTTTTAGGTGGAAACAGACTTAGCGTTCCTCACATCAAACCACGCCACGCTGCACATGGGGCTGCCCCACGATGTATGTTCTGGAATCATGAGTTTTGTATTTCCTCAATGAAAAAGGATACGAGGTTATGCTTAGCAGGGAGAAAATGTCTCTGACTATAAACACATGGCCGTGGGAACTCTGACAGCAGCGGACTATGAGGCAGCGACAGCAGGAGGTAATAGAGTGAAGCAGGTATAAGGCTTTGGCATCAAATCTGGCAAACATGTCCCCCCAACATGGGCTTCAAATGCCTTCCTGTCCTGACTCTTTAAGGCCCTTGCTGATTCCATCTAACCCCTCCCAAGCTCTCCTGTGTCTTCAACTGTCTTCAGCTTTCCCTCCATCAGAACAAAATGGCAAAGCAAAAGCATAGCCCCTCCCTGATCCCACCTGGCTCTCACTCCCACCCTCTCTCCCTCTCCTCTCCTGGAGGCTTGTCTTCACTCTCTGATTCTACATCCCCTCCCACTGGCTCTGGCTTCTGCCCTCAGTTGATCTGGTCTGGGTTCTACTGTGACCTTGCTGGCCTGCTGGTGGGGGTGTCTGGTGGACCTGATCCCAGCCCCTGTTCAAGGCAAGAGCCTGGCATCCTGAGAGTTTGGACAGCTTGCTTCAGAGGCAGCCCCTAGAATACCAAGGATACATATATATTTTTCCTCTTCAAAAGAAAGCATATGGTATTATCCTGGAGAAGGTACATAATTTATGAAACCACATACTTGAAAACATGTGAAAATCATCTTTCAGATTGTGGAGCATAGAGATTAGGAGATCAACTCTATTACCAGACCTCGATGCCATTCCCAGCTCTGCCGGTTGCTAGCTGGGAGACCTTGGGAATCTTACTTAAACTCTCTGTTCCACTTCACCTCACCTTGCCTCTAAAACTGGCAGGTGTAACAGCACCTACCTCATAGGACTGTTAGGAGAAATGAGTAAGATAACCTGTGCCAAGTGCTGAGCATGTGCACGGCTCATAAGAAGCCGTTTATAAGGAATAGCTTTCATTTCTACTTTTCATTGGTGTAAGTTGAACTTAGTATTTACGTTTTCCTTGATTTCCATACCTGTAAAACTTGAATGAGCAAATGTGGTAAGATGAAGGGGTTATTGAAAACTAGTGGCCCAGTGCACGAAATTCATGCACATTAAAAGGGAATTAAGTAGAGGAAAAATTTAAAATCGCTATTTGCCTTTCTCTATAATAGCAGTGTCAGAGATGAAAGGAAAGTAGTAAAATGTATATTGAAATAGTATATAAATTTATGAATAAACAATAACAAAATGATACATTGTGTTGCCAACAATGGCTTCTTTTGGCTTTGGAGGTACTTTGTGCCAATAGTTGGCCTTTAGACATATTCCCACCTCCCCGCTGTCAGCGTCTGTGGTGTGGGTGAATGGATTCCTGGCTGTCAGGGTGCTGACAGCAAACTGACCAATGGCCGATTCTGTGAAGAATGGGGCTCCCGCCGCCCTGCTGTGTGGGTCCTGGGTGCGGGTTCCATGCAGTGTGGGTCCTGGGTGCGGGTTCCATGCAGTGTGGGTCCTGGGTGCGGGTTCCATGCAGTGTGGGTCCTGGGTGCGGGTTCCATGCAGTGTGGGCTCCTGTCAGCTCTGGGGCCCACCGGCGGGACTGAGTCAAGTCCCCACACACCTGTGCAGGCCTCAAAATCACTTGAGACCCAGACCCTGCTGGCCCCACCCCCACTGGGCAAGACCCAGAACTGGCTGGCCGCACACCTGTCATGCCCGGCCCCCCTGCAGCGTCACATCAGCACTGGGTGGGGGCGCACGCAGGCAGCGTGACGTGAGCGCTGGGCAGGCCTGCACATGCCTGCGCTGGGGCAGAAGTCCCCGCCCCCATCCCTGCCCAGCAGCTCCTGCCTCTTGACCGGTCACCGGTCATCACTGGGACACCGTTAGGACCGATTAGCATATTCCCTCTATTATATAGATTCTCTAATTGGTTTCCTAAGGACAGCATGAGGAGCTACAGGGAGAAACATGGCATAGGGGCAAAAGAAAAGGCAGAAGCCTCGAATGAGGATGAGCACTCGTAGATGTTGGAGATAAACCAAAAGACACAGAGTGGATTAGATGTTTGCCTCGTGGTGAGCATCAGATAGGATGAGTGATCTCTGCGATCTCTGCTATGCAAGGACACACACAGATGATGGGAAGATAGCCACGGGAAATCTCTCGGAACTAAAATGAGATAATCGTCCACAGTCTGGCCACCAGAGGAGGAATCTACTGTTTGATGAATCTGATAAAACTGTAGACCTCATTTTAAAATAAGCAGAACTATCCCAAGAACAGACTGCAGGGGACACGAGTAGGTATGTGGGTCTGGTAAAAGGGCTGAAATGTGGGCAGAAAGGGGAGGACATGGCAGTAGAATTGGCACCTGCTGTGCCCCCTCTAAAGGCAGCTGGGCAGAGGCAGAGTCTCGACCTGTGCTATCCAGAGGGGAGCCTGGAGCGCGTGTGGCTCTGGAGCACCTGAAATGTGGCCAGTGGGAACTAAGATAAAATACACACAGATTTCAAAGACTGAGTGCAAAAACAAAAAGAATGTAAATTATATCAGCAATTTTTAAAAAACCTCTTTCTACAGGAGGCTGCCAGGTGCTGGAGACATTCTGCATTTTGAACTGGGTGTTGGCAACAGATGTGTTTATATTGATAAGGAACCATAAAGCTTTACACTTCAGATGTGGGTACTTTACAAGAAGTAAACATCAATTAGAAAACAAGAAATGCAAAATATTTTTTTCCACAAAGCATCCTTCAGACCCAGGTGGTTTCCTCTGATTTCTACCAAATATTTCAGGAATCATGCCAGCCTCCTACACGGTCTTCCAGAGAACACCCCCACTGCTTTCCCTAGATCGGTAGAATCTTGATGCCACCCCACAGCAGATACGACAGGAAAGGGAAATCACAGGTCAGCCCCACTGGCTTAAATGTCAAAATCTGAAGCCAAACGCGAGCAGCCTACATCCAGAGACTTTTAGAAAGGAGAGAAGCTTGGATTTCATGGCAGGATTTCTGTGGGTTGATGTGCTGCCAGGAGAGGCGAGGGAAGGGACAGTGTCATTAGGTAGGTGGGATACACATCTGGTGACAGAGGTTAGGAGGGTCTGGGTGACTATCAGAGAGGGTCCTGGGCTGGGGTCACAGGCTGTGGGTAAGGGGGGTCCCTCTATGAGGACATGCATCTCTGTCCCCTGCCCCTGCAAGGTCTGGGAGGGATGAGGAGTTTGTAAACACCGGCTTGTAGTGAGGAAGGAATGAGCAGGGAAGAGAGCCAGTGCAGCCACCGCCTGCTCTCAGCCAGGCCTTCGCCCCGGCTGCTCAGGCAGGTGCTCACATCAGTGGCCAGCAGACTGTGGAGCACGCCAGCCTCGTCCATCAAACACCAAAGCACCAGCCCAGCTGCTCACCTTCCACATGAATTAGCACTAACTGTCCATCAGGGTTCGTCATTGAAGGTCAAGCTAATTCATTAGAGAGCTGCCATGTGGACAGTTGGTGTATCAGCGATTTTTAAAATACTGATTATATATTAAAACTAGTGGCCCGATGCATGAAATTCATGCACAGGGGAGGGGGTGTTCCTCAGCCTGACCTGCACCCTCTCCAATCTGGGACCCCTTGAAGGATGTCCTACTGCCGGTTTACAGGGATCGGGCCTAAACTGGCAATCGGACATCCCTCTTGCAATCCAGGACTGCTGGCTCCTAACCGCTCACCTGCCTGCCTGCCTGCCTGCCTGATTGCCCCTAACCACTCTTTCTGCCAGCCTGCTCGCCCCTAACTGCCCCCCGCTGCCGGCCTGCTTGCCCCCAAATGCCCCCCCTGCCAGCCTGATCACCCCCAACTGCCCCCCTGCTGGCCTGCTCGCCCCCACCTTCCCTCCCCATTGGCCTGCCCCCCTGCTGGTGGCCTGCTCACTCCAAACTGCCCCCCCCACTGTCTTGATCACCTCCAACTGACCCCCACTGATGGCCTGCTTGCCCCAAACTGGCCCCTCTGCTGGTCTGCTTACCCCCAATGGCCCCACCCCCCACCAGCCTGATCACCCACAACTGCCCTCCCCTCTTGGCCTCTAACTGCCTCTATCTCGTCCCCGCCATCATGGCTTTGTCCAAAAGAACGTCCGGAAGGTCTCCTGGAAGGTCTCCCAGTCTAATTAGCATATTACCCTTTTATTAGTATAGATGATAACAGTTTGACTATAAATGTTGGGTTGAATACTAAAATTTAAGTTCTTTTCTATTTTTTTACTTTTTTAATGTGGCTGCTAGATAATGTAAAATTACACACATGGCTCATATTCGTGACTTGCTTTATATTTTTGTTGGACTGCACAGGTCCAGACAGCCCCGCATTCCCCTTGCCCCACCCAGATCCAATAGGTTTTAACCATGACCTTGGACAAGTGATTTAACCTGTCAAAGTCGTGGTTTCCTCATCAGCAAAAGAGTGGCTGTGAGAATGAAAGTCATTAAAAAGCATTAGTAGAGTGCCTTGCACATAGTGGGCATTGAACAAATGTAAATGAGTTTTCCTGTTGTTATTACACCCAATGAGCCATGGGTTCACCGGATGTCGGTGGCATGATGTATTGAAGGCGATGCTGGAGGAAGCCTTCAGTCTACTCAGTGTGAGAGGGAAGTCTGCCCATCTCTAAGAGCAGCGGTTCTCGGCTGGGGGCAGTTTGGCCTTCCAGGGCCATCTGGTGATTTCTGAGACATGTGTGCTTGCCCAAACCTGGGGGAAGAGGTTTGCTACTGGCATCTCGTGGGTAGAGGCCAGAGATGCTGCTGAACATCCTGCAGGGTACAGGTGCCTACACGTGCACCTCCACCCAGCAGCAGCAGCAGCACCCAGGAAGTTGTTAGAAAAGCAAATTCTTAGGCCCCACCCCAGACCTGCTGAATCAGAGCCTCTAGGGTGGAGCTCAGAAATCTGTGGTTTACCAAGCCCTCCAGGTAATTCTAAGGCACTCAAGTTTTGAGAGGCCTGCTTAGCTGACCTTGTTTCCTAGTTACCAACGCCTGCACGTTCCAGGTCCGAGCAGTAGGTGGCAGTCATATGACATTATTGCAACCCCGGCTAGAAGCTGAGAGGTTGTAGGCTTGCTCCAAATCAACCAGCAACAGAATTGGGTGCGAGGGTGCTTTTGCACTAGACTGCAGTTAATGCCAGCCATCTAATGTCAGGATGGGGCGAGGGGGGAGGGGAGACATGGTTTGAAGTCATTCAAGGTTTCTTCTTGTCACCTGAGGATTTTGAAATTGTTTAGTTGTAACTTGTTACAAAGACATAGTCTCCAACAGGGAACTTAGTGAATAATTTAGTTTGGATTATTCTTCTAAAACATGTCTCACCCTATAAAGTCCAGTCCCCAAAACATGAGAATTAATCATTTCTGCTGTCCCTACACACTTTTGATCTGAATGGCCCCTTGGCCCCTTGTCTGCATGTGGACCAGACCTGGTGAATGATGACACCTCAGGTTTCTTTGGATCTTCTGTCAGGCGGATACAATTAAATTAGTTGCTAAGGGTAAGTAAGTGTATTACAGTTCAGGTAATTTTGCATTCCAACCACAAGGGGGCATTCTCCACTACACCATGGGCATCTATGGTTCACATAAAGGCACTGAAAGATGAGTGATAGCAAAGGATGGCTTGGAGGAGACTCTTACTCTCCCCCCCCCCACCCCGCCTTAAAGTGGCTGAGTGATGTGGCTTTGCAGTTAGACCTCAGCCTTGGACTCTAGAATGGGGGTTCTGAAGGTGTACCCCCATTCATCACCCGCAGCAGCTCATGGGAAGTTGTTAGAAGAGCAGATTCTTGGACCTATCCCAGACCAGCTGCATCAGAACCTCTGGGGCGGATCCCAGTGATCCCTGCTTTAACAAGTGTCACCTCCTTGCCCTCCCCTTTGGGTGACGGCAACACAGGCTCAAGCTTGAGAACCACTGCTCTTTGGTCTAGAGCAGTGGTTCTCAACCTTCCTAATGCCGCGAGCCTTTAATACAGTTCCTCATGTTGTGGTGACCCCCAACCATAAAATTATTTTCGTTGCTACTTCATAACTGTAATTTTGCTACTGTTATGAATCGTAATGTAAATATCTGATATGCAGGATGTATTTTCATTGTTACAAATTGAACATAATTAAAGCATAGTGATTAATCACAAAAACAATATGTAATTATATATGTGTTTTCTGATGGTCTTAGGCAACCCCTGTGAAAGGGTCGTTCAACCCCCAAAGGGGTCACGACCCACAGGTTGAGAACCGCTGGTCTAGAGCATCTTGGTTAATGGCCCAGGACACAAAACCATGTTGCTATCTAATCTCATCACACTTCTGCCAAGAGGTGAAATCTAAGAGCCCACGTTCTTGATGCCCAACATCTTATTCAGGTCACTTACCTGAGAACACCTGAGGACACTGAGGCCAGTCACTCTGCATGACCCTGTGCAGTCCCTGAGCCCTGAGCGACAGGAAGGAGCACTAAGTAAGGCGTCAGCCCTCTACAGCCTCCAATCTCCTGCAGAAGGTGCGATTGCCCCAGGGGACCAAAGACCCAGAGGGCTGAATGGTATGGTTCTGACAGCAGTGGAAGCACAGAGACTGCGACTTTCCCTTCCTGTCCTTGCTCTTCCGGTCCCTCACCCAACCGCTCCAGGCCCGCTCAGCCGCCCACCCTAGGTTGCCCCTAGTTTCCTCATCCTTTCCCCTAACCTCCCATCTCTTATCCCATCCCCCACTACCTCATTCACAAAAGTCTAGTGACAGATCCAGCAAAAGCAAGGACCCCAGACGGCAGGGGGAAAGGACAGAACTGAGTGGAAAAGGACAGATTTCTGTTCAGGGGAAAGACTGAGCACACTCAACCGCACTTGAGTAATTGTTGCTCCTGCCCCGGTGCTGTGCTGGTCTGGGGAAGGAGCCAACCCTGTGGGTGCAGAGTGTGGGAGAAGCTCATGAGGGCAACTCGACCTGAGCTAAGCCTTGGCAGGTGAAGGGGCTTCAGGTGGGCAGAAGAGAGGGAGAGGCCATCCCAGCCCCATAGAAGGGAGGAGCTGGGTTGCAAGGGGAGCATCGGGCAGCCTGTGGGGGTGGAGGGTGTGATGAGGAGTCATGGGGAGGGAGGCTTGATGGATCCCCAGACTGAAGAGGTGACGGTTAAAGTTTGAGCTCGATGAGAGAAGTACTAGGGAGATACAGTAGGTTCTTGAGCAGAGAATATAAGAATACATTATACCGGCATTGTAAAGGCATTTTCTATGGCAGGGGTCACAAACTCAAACTCCTACACGTGAGAAGCAGGCCAGGTATGAAGCAGTCGTGTGGAGTGACTGTAGTGAGTTGGAAAGCGTGTGTCCCCTTTAAAGTGGGCAGTTACCCCAGAAATTTGGACAGTTGTTCCCACGGGGAAATAGAAGCCCAGAGCTGCCAAATCTTCCAGTTTCTAAGAGAGAAGTCAGAACTCTGGGTTTCTTTCTTTTTAATGTGAAGTTTCTTCATTTTTATGTATAGCAGCAAATTTAAAAGTTTTAAATATGGGCCTCTGGTTGATCACTTTTGACCTGCATTTTTCACATGACCTGGGGGTTTGTATCACCCTCTCAAAATACAGTTACTATTGTTTCTTCTTAGTTTGTTTCTCACTCTTCTCTATCAAATCTATTTATATGAACAGAAAATATATATAACATTTACTGAATATTAACACTGTTTTAAACACTTCACATGGATTATGCCACTTAACCCTCACACTATCCTGTAAGGTGAGTTACTTCTATTTAGAGATAACAGAACTAAGGCTCGAGATCACACAGTTAATAAGTGGGGGAGCCAGGACTCAAACCCAGGTGGGCAGATTCCTGAGCCATGCATTTAACCTACATGTTATTTCCTTTCCTATGTAATTCAGTTACCAAATTTCAGTCATGCTTTCCCTCTTCTAAGCATGAGTGATATTCCTGAGGTTGTGTTTACCTTCTTGTGTTAAAATAACATATTTGCTTCTTTTTTTTTTTTACTGCCCATGCCTTGGTATATAAGGCATGTGAGTCTGTTCTGGTCGGTTTGGCAAACCTTTATTGAGTACCCACAACGTGCCATGCACTGTGCTGGGCATCAGAGGTCCAGCTTCATGAACCTGTCTTAATAGGGGATGCTGACAAATAGAAATGCAGAACCTATGATGGGATATCATGTTGGGATAAGGGCATCGTCAGTGCAGTGAGATTAGACAGTGAAGACGTGAATGTGGGAGCAATGTCATGGGGACTAAGTGTCAAAGGGCTGTGAGGAACCTCAAGAGGCTGACCCCTGGATGAACCAGAGGGTGCAGGGAAGAGAGGAGAGTGGTGCCCATGCATCAAGGGGAGCCAGGGGACAGCAGGGATGACTCCACCTGCGAGGATGAATACATAGGAAGAAGGGCCCGTGCCCGAGGAGGCAGGGTTGATGGGCTGAGGGATGGACCCCATGGAGAGAATAAAGGTCTGTGTGTAGAGGGAGTGGATGAGATTAATCAACTGAAAGGCAGGAAGAGGGCAGTGCCTCCGCTCAGCCTGGCACACAGACAGGACGGACCACCTGGCAGGCTGCGCCACCTCTCATTGACTGTGGACAGGCTGCTTTGCCTCTTTGATCCTCGGTTTCCGCATCTGGAAGATGGAGTCTGTCACTCATACAATTTGGTGAGTATTACTAAGATGCCTGGCCCAGGGCAATCACTCAGACAATGTGAGTTAGTATTGTAGGCATTTGGTAAATGTTTGTTGAGGGAATGAATGAGAGCAATGGTGTAAGCCATTCCCAGTGACACCCACTGGAGGTGAGTGATCAGGGCAGGAACTTAAGCTTGAGACCGGCCCATGATTCCACTTGTCTTTTGAGGACTGGGGAATAAGGGTCCCATTCGTTTGAATGGGGCCTCAGCTTTATCATAAACTCCCAACGAAGCCATCTGGTCCTCCTGAGAAGCAGCCAGCCCGACAGGCAAGTCTGATCAAAGATCCTGCCGTTTAATCAGCCATAATTTGGTGCCGAGGCCGCTGATTTTCCCCCCCGAGGATTTGTCTGCACTCGGGTGAATCTACATTCCTTAGGTTTCATCACTCCCTGCAGGTGCAGACAGCCCCGCCGCCGGAACCCTCCCTCCTGGGCAGCTGCAGCAACCTGGCACCTGGCAGAGGAGCCCATCTGGTGGTGCTACAAAGCAGTCGTTCAGGATGCTAGCCAGCCAGGCTGGCGCTGAAGATTGGTGGATACAGCTGCCTGCCCTTGCTCCCAAATAACATGGAGCAGGACTGTCTCCCAGCCAGGTGGGTAGCGCCAGGTGACCTTGGGCATTTCCAGCGGACCCAGGAGAGGAGAGAAAGGCTCTGTAAAATGATTGCAATCATGCTTTCCATGCCTGTCATCATTTTTCTTTAAGGATCTCAGCTGTTGGGGTGCATGTGAGTTTTTCACTGGTGTTTCTGTGCCGGCAGCTGTGTGCCTTGATTTTCAGGCAGTGATGAGACCCCCTGAAGGGAGGGAACACAAAAGGGAACGTCTGGATAATTTATTTATTTTTAATGAAATAATTGCTATGGCAGTGGGTCCAAAAATTAGCTGTGTGCTGGATTCCTCTGTGGAGCAGGACACACTCAGGGCTGCAAGTTCTGAATCAGCGGGTGTGTGGCCAGACCCAGACACCTGTATGGTTCAACAGCTCCTTAGGCCTGCCTCCAATCACCTGGGGCACTGGTTTAAAATTCAGGTTCTTCAGCCCCACCCTAGACTCACTAAATAGACAGCCCTAGGGTGTGACCAGCTTCATTTGTAACAGGTTCCTCCTCAATTCTTGAACACATTTATGTTTGAGAACAGTTGCATAAATGATTCTGACCTACCACGCCTCTGCCCAACAACAATTAAGCTTGAATTTTTGTTTTCCTGGCCCAACTAGACTTCCCTCAGCAACCAAGCAAAGTGTTGGGCAACAGAACACAAAGAAGCAAAGAAAGTAGAAAAGTGATGTAATCTGAGGCCATGGTGAGTCTGAAGCCAGTGAATGTGATGGAAAAACACCAGGGCTCCTCACCTTGACTGCAACAAAGCTTTGGAGGGTGCAAGGGAGTGTGTGAAAACCTGAAAACTGTCGACACTACAGAGCTCTTTGGTGAAGGGACATCGTAGTGCCCAACTTCCTTCCAGCGGAGGAGCTGTGGCTGTTGAGTGTGCATGGCTCTTTATTCCCCTGACCTGGGAAACTTGGACCCCAGAGGTCAGCTGCCCAGCCCT
The DNA here is from genome assembly GCF_000412655.1 of Myotis brandtii. Taxonomy (NCBI): domain Eukaryota; kingdom Metazoa; phylum Chordata; class Mammalia; order Chiroptera; family Vespertilionidae; genus Myotis; species Myotis brandtii. The sequence continues at coordinate 4,516,930 of NW_005370597.1, forward strand.
GGCCTCAGCCTGCAGGGTCAGACCTCAAGGGAACAGGGAGCTCAGTCCATGTGCCTGGGCTGTGTTGTCGGAGCCTTTGCCGTCCTGTGTCCTGTGTCCCCTCTCCTGGCGGCCATGCAGGCTCTGCTGCCAGCCCCACGGAGCCTTCGCCGTCCTGTGTCCTGTGTCCCCTCTCCTGGCGGCCATCGGCCAGCATGAACCGTGTGAGTCCCTGGGGAGCCAGTACAGAGCCAATTCTCTAGGAACCCAGCTGGTCAGACAATGGCCATTCTGTTCCTGCATTCGCTGGTCCCCCAGGCAGCTAACCCAGAAACCGCCCTTGTGCCCTTTGGGGGCAGGCAAGTTTAAAACTCTCCTTCCAACTTTGACCCCATAACTCATAGGCTGAGAAGGTACACTTTTCTCCCCAAAGAACAGTTTTGCCATACTCTTTGACCATGGCCTTCAAGAGGGTCTTTTTTTCTTCCTCTGCTGCAGCTGATGATCCCTGGGCCCACCCAACTCTATAACTTGGTGGATCTGACAGAACGCAGCTCGTAATAGGCAGTTGCAGACACGTGATCGCTTTGTACCCAATGGTCCAGCGTTTTGTCTCTACTAGGGCCCAGCAACATATCAAGAGTTGTTTCTCTAAAGGTGCATGGCCTTGAGCTAGAATCACGGGACTGTATCATGATTCTCCCACTGGGTCTTTCCTCAATTTGTCTTTTACTTGAGAGGAGGGTATTCTGGTATATCTCTGAGTATTGGGCCCCTAAAAACTTCACAGTGGCTGTAGCTAGTCCCTGAATCTTCATAGCATTCATGTCCCACCATATGGAATGCACTTATCTTATCAAGGCTTCCAGTGTTTGGCCACCTCTTGCTTTCCTGTCTGATCAGCCTTATTCCATCAATCTAACGCAGTGGTTCTCAACCTTGACTGCACATTAGAATCACCTGGGAATCTTTTTAAAATCCTGATTTCTGGGCCTCATCCTCCGGAAATTCTGTTTCTTTGTTACTAATGTTGTGGCCCCACCCCATAACAAAGAAAAATTTCTGGAGGATGAGGCCCAGAAATCAGGATTTTAAAAAGATTCCCAGGTGATTCTAATGTGCAGCCAAGGTTGAGAACCACTGTTCTAAGGCCTCAATTGACCAGGTAGTCTTGGTTTAGTGGTAAGCTCCCTGCTATTGGAAGTAAGCTTGAGTCATAGCTAGGGAAGTAAGTACATGCCAACAAAATCACCTTAGAAGGGATTCATTCCATCACGGGATGGCGAGAGGAGTTCACGTGACCTCTACAATTCTTCCTCCTAGGAGAGTCTGAGGCCAACATGTTTTTGCACCTGCTTTCAAATCTAGAAGGCCAACTGTGTGCTCACGGGGGGCTTGATCCTGCTGATTGCAAGGTAGCTCTCTGTGCCTGCTGCAATTTACTACAGTGTCTCAGCAGGAGGCGGGAGGAGGCACCCACTTGCTCAGCCTTCCTCCTGAAGACCTTGCTTGGCTGAGCACGGAGACAGTGGGTGGGAGGGCCGAAGATAACGGCTCAAAATACATTTGTTGCTGATGCTCCCTTTGTTTTCCGCAGGCACCAGACTTCCCCACTGAACACTGAATGCCCATTAGGGAAGCTTGTCGCTGTCTTATTCGTGGGACATGTCTGACACAAAAGAGCAGGTACCACTTAAAATGTCAAGGCTTCAGTGCAGCTGGCAGGTAAATTTCTGTGTAAAAATCCACTTTCTGCTTTGGAGCAGGGAAATGATGTAAGGTTCTCTGGTGGCAGTTGGACATGAGGACTGCTTTCCACCAGAGGAAGAGGCTAACAATTTCAGTAATGTAGCCCATCCTTTGACCGGTTTAATATCCCAGTGATGGCTCCCTCTACCCTCACCTTTCCAGTCTTTACACAAGGCACCAGTTCCCCTCCCATGGCCCCTCTCCCTACTCCCCCTTGATCAGCACTGCCCCCGTCACTACCTCTCCTCCTTCTCTATTGGCAGGTCTTCTTGAAATAAGGTCCTAACTTATCTTCCTGCCTCCAACTTCTCTGTATGCCAATCTATTCTGTAGGCAGTTGCCATTTGAAGACTATTAAAGATGGGTAATTTTGAGCAGCAGCTTCCCAGCATATAAAATTTCAATGGTTTGCCCTGGCTGGTGTTGGCTCAGGTAGTGGGGTGTGGTCCCATGAACCAGCAGGTTGCGGGTTTGATTCCAGTCAAGGGCACCTGCCCAAGTTGCAGGCTCAATCCCCCGTAGGGGGCATGCAAGGAGGTAGCTGATTGATGTTGCAGTCTCACATTCATGTTTCTCCCTTTTTATCCCACTCCCTTCCTCTTTCTAAAAAAATCAATAGCCCTAACAAGTTTGGCTCAGTGGATAGAGTGTCAACCTGCGGACTGAAGGGTCCCAGGTTTGATTCCGGTCAAGGGCATGTACCTTGGTTGTGGGCACATCCCCAGTAGGGGGTGTGCAGGAGGCAGCTGATCGATGTTTCTCTCTCATCGATGTTTCTAACTCTCTATCCCTCTCCCTTCCTCTCTGTAAAAAATCAATAAAATATATATTAAAAAAAAAGAAAGCAAGTGTTGGTGAGGATGTGGAGAAATTGGAACCTTTGTGCACTGTTGGTGTACATGTACAATGGTGCAGCTGCTCTGGAACAGTACACTTCCTGAGAAAATTAGAAATGAAGTTACTTTATGACCAAGCCATTCCCCTTCTGGGTGTTTATCCAAAAAAGAAAAAAATGAAAGCAGGGTCTCAAAGAGATATTTGTACACCCATGTACGTAGCAGCATTATTCACAATAGCCAAAAGGTGAAGCAACCCAAAATGATTGTCATAAAGTATTCATTTTTCACCCTGGCTTTCTATGTCGTTCTTACATAGTGAAATACAAGATCTCTCATTTGTGTACATCATAATCCACTTCATCCAAGATGTCTGGAGAAAAAGAAAATATTAACTCAATTAAAATATTGTTGGGGCTTGACTTTGATCATATGGTTCTTTTTTAAAATATAATTTTACTGATTTTAAAAAAGAAGGGAGAGGGAGAGAGAGAAAGAAACTGCCTCCTGCACGCCCCACACTGGGGATTGAGCCCGCAACCGGGCATGTGCCCTGACCAGGAATCAAACCCTGACCTCCTGGTTCATAGGTCCACACTTAACCACTGAGCCACACCAGCAGGGCTGAACATATGGTTTCTGATGACTGACAAGACACTTTGCAGAAGTGGAAGAAATAACCACACCATTAAATCACACGCTAACTGATATATTTGCTCACAACTACATCTGTAAGCAAGAATGTAAACATCTGCAACATAAAGGTGACATTCTTAAAACAGAGCACTCCTTTCACTGAGAGCTTACGCATTCTAACGTTAACCCTTAGGCATCTGTGATTACCAACAGACCAAGCAGAATGAGATGACAAGGAGGTTGTCAAGCCAAGCCTTTGTTTACAGAACAAAATCTAATTACCTGAGGATCAGTGTGGGAAAACAGGCCAGGATTTGACTTGACAGCAACGTGCTTTTAATGTTTCAGACCATCTATTTTACGTTCAGCCTTGAGCGGGTGACTGGACCCACAATGTTTGTGCATAGTAGCTCAGAAATCGAGCTTGCCATTTCTACTACACACACACGGGGCATTCACAAATAAAATGGCCTACTTCCTACACAGTTTTCTAAGATGTATTCATTATGTATGTGAGTTTTAAATCCAAGTGTAGTCTTGGCATCACGAAGAAGTCTCGGCGCCAACATGGAGATTAAGCACACCGTGCTTGTTTTATATGCGAATTGCCAGCATTCAATAAAGTTCCTGTCCACCTTCGGCGCATGTGCGCAGGGAGCCAAAGGAATAGGTTGACCCTGGGGGCCTCCATGATGAGGGAAAGGACCAAAGGCATAGCTCGGAGGTTCGACATTTATTTGTAGTTCCAACAATATTGTTTTCATTAGAGTGCGCTTAAATAGCATTAGCAGCCTCTCTATCAAAGAAATTAGTCCTTGTGTGAATGGCCTATAAATGAAATGGCTCTACAGTGGAATAATAGGAGCATGTAATGAAACTTGACTTCCAGCCAAACAAACACATGGACATTAAAACATTTTTTTTAAAAAAAAGGCAAATGTGAACTACGGGGATCCCATGTGGGATGACTTAAGTCATCCACTAACACATGTGTCTGGATTCTATCCATGTGAGAGCTCAGGATTCTCTCAGACGGGGGACTGCTCTTACTGTCTAGGGGTGTTCAATGTGAGAAGATGTGGTTTCCTGTGGGGAGAAGAAAGGGTGAGGCAAAGATTTCAACAGTTAACCCGGTTTTGCTCAACACATTTCATTGGATAATGGGATACTAGGACTCACAGGCAGCCTTAGCAATTAGAGTATCCGCCATTATCTTGAAGCAAGTAACACCACCTGTATTTTGTATGAAGGCTTATCTTACAAGTACCTGCAAGGTTTTCATTGTGCACATCAGACCTCATGCTAATTTCATACATTCACATATGGTTTTAGACATTCATTCATTCGAAACCTTCATCGAACACCTATTGATTAGACAATCAAACAAAAAAGTATCATCACCTTACCTATCTCTACCGATACATATCTCTCCATTCAGATTGGAGAAGATGAAGACCCCTTCCTGACCACCAACACACATCTCTCTCTAATTGAACATCCCCCACAGGAGACTGAGGTCACCATGGTAAGCTTGGAGGGCCCCAATTCCCGGAATCTCAATTTTCAGTATCTCTAGAGTGGGTAAAATGTTACAACGGTGCCAAAGGTGAAGGAACTGCCCAGCACCGTACACACAGAAGGCATGGATTTAGATGTTACTTGTGCCCTGAGCTGGCATTCTTTTGCCTCAATCTGGTGCTCAAGACCACCTGTTAAGGCAACGATTTTCAATTGGTGTGCAGCAAGTATTGGGCCCCTAAAAACTTCACAGTGGCTGTAGCTAGTCCCTGAATCTTCATAGCATTCATGTCCCACCATATGGAATGCACTTATCTTATCAAGGCTTCCAGTGTTTGGCCACCTCTTGCTTATCCTGTCTGATCAGCCTTATTCCATCAATCTAACGCAGTGGTTCTCAACCTTGACTGCACATTAGAATCACCTGGGAATCTTTTTAAAATCCTGATTTCTGGGCCCCATCCTCCAGAAATTTTGTTTCTTTGTTATGGGGTGGGGCCACAACATTAGTAACAAAGAAACAGAATTTGAGGCAGCTATTAATGATTCTCTCTCATCATTGATGTTTTTCTCTCTCTCTCTCCCTCTCCCTTCCTCTCTAAAAATCAATAAAAATAAAAAAAAAACCCAAAACAAAACATAACCAATAATAGCCAACACAACAATAGCTATCAGGTGTGAATGAATCAAAATTATACCTTTTTGTCGGAACAGCAAAAAATGTATTTTTTGGTGTGCCACAGAATTTTAGTAATTAGTGTTGGCTAAGGGCTGCCAGGCCACCACCTTTGAAGAGCTTCTGCTACCTACTCGCTTCGTGACCTGCAGTGAATGACAGAAAGCTGTGGCCTAGGTTCTTTGTTTGCAAGCCACCAGACTGACTCAGGCTAACTCAGGCCCAAGGGAGCGTTTAATGGAAGTCTGTGAGGCTGACAGAAGCAAAGGAAAAGTGGAGACTGTGGGCAGGGCCAGGAGAGACAGCTCCAGGATCCAGGCAGAAACACACTCCCTCAGGACCACATCTGGTGAGCTGGTGCCTTCAGTCTCTTGCTCTTCCACTCCTGCTTTTTTGTTTGTTTGTTTGTTTTTTGTTATAGATATCAAACATCACCTGTGACTTGCCCGTCTTTTTTGCTCCTAGGAATGCCATGTTCTATCAGTAATCTCCACAATTCCTCTTCCCCTCCTCTCCCCCTCCTCTCCCCCGGCAGGGGCCAGGCCCATGGGCGCTGTGGGTTGTGGTGAGGACTTTGGATTTTACTCCAAGTGTGATTAGGAGCCATTGGAAAGCCGAAGCTGGTTGCTAATGTGATGTGATTTGTTTCCAAAGGAGCGACCATTACTCAGCTCCAGCCCATACTTGCCATGGAGAAACGTGCATATGGCCGAGGGTGGCCAGCCAGGCCTTCTGACTTCTCAGGGAAAACTGGAAATCTGGCTGTTTTTTAATGTCCAACTCCCAATTTCAAACTACTAACAATATATTGAAAAATTTTAAAGCAAACACCTAAAGGTTTGGCTAAGGGCTGCCAGGCCACCACCTCTGAAGAGCTTCTGCTACCTACTCGCTTCGTGACCTGCAGTGAATGACAGAAAGCTGTGGCCTCAGGTTCCTGGTCTGGACGGCGGAGAGAACACCGTTGACTACTGCAGAGGGGTGTTGTGAGGATTCAAAGTCTATTCATGAGAGAAATGCATGTAGAATACTTAGCACGGAGCCTGGAAGCATTCAGTAGGCACATATCTATGTATACATGTTTTGTAACTTGAGGGGATTAGTTGAAGGTTTGAAATGGATGACCTTTAAAATTGCTTCTGGCTCTGAGATTCTAAGATGATAAGAAATTCCTCATTAATCAGACCATATATTTAATAGCAAGAGACCGAAGTTGTCTTCCCTCGCCTGGATTTAGATTTAATTTCCTTACCCAGCATGCATCGCACAGAAAGCATGTCTGGGAAGCTGAAACCGGGCTTGAAGACAACTATGCTTGATGGCAAAGCCTCCGTGGCAAGGAACAGGTCGCCTGTTGCTGATCATGTGCAACATCAAGGAGTGAGAGGCTTAGCAATCAGATGGTTAGAGACCCAGGGGCTCTCAGTTTGCCCTTTCCCTCGAGAGGTTGAAATCAACATCTCCTGTAGGACCACATCTGGTGAGCTGGTGCCTTCAGTCTCTTGCTCTTCCACTCTTGCTTTTTTGTTTGTTTGTTTGTTTGTTTTTTGTTATAGATATCAAACATCACCTGTGACCTGCCTGTCTTTTTTGCTCCTAGGAATGCCATGCTCTATTAGTAATCTCCACAATTCCTCTCCCCCTCCTCTCCCCCTCCTCTCCCCCTCTTCCATACCAGAATCGTACTTACCAGAATAGAACCTGGGTCCCTTCAGTCCGCAGGCCAACGCTCTATCCACTGAGCCAAACCAGTCAGGGCTGTTCTCCTCTCTTCTTTTTCCCTAGAAGAAGGAAAGGAGAAAGGCAGAGGGTTTTGAATCCGTACCAAAAGGAGGGAAAAAGAACTCTACTTGGACACAGAGCAGTCCAAGTAAGACCCCAGAGGCTTGAAATAGTGTACAAGTTGGGGAATTATGATGTGTTCCAACCATAAAGTGAAAGAAAGGATGGAAGGAG
>NW_005370597.1:4524516-4525351 GCF_000412655.1 Myotis brandtii
TAAAGAACTCAAACTCAATGGCAACTTGAAACAGAACCCATTTTTAATGGAAGCAAAATTGGGCAACGGGGTCGCGGCCATCAGGGATTGAGCTCAGGTGAGGCAGGGCGGGCGCGGTGCCCTTGTCAAGGCAGCCACAGCAGCCTGGCGGCAGAGGGGGGGCCTGGCCGTGGGGGGCCTGCGAGGAACCCAGGCTGCCAGCTTCATCCCTGGGCAGGAGCGGAGGCTATGGCCCAGCTAGTTCTGCGAACACCCCCAGGGCCGGCACCTGGCGGCTCCCAGAGGCTCCTCAGCATAATTACTTAATCAGCATAATCACTTAATCACACCCAGAGAGTACTTAACCACACCCTGCCAGTGAGTGAGCCTGCAAGCGAGGGGGGCAACCTTCGAGCGAGGGTACAAGTTGGGGAATTATGATGTATTCCAACCATAAAGTGAAAGAAAGGATGGAAGGAGATGAGGTTGGAGAAAGGGGTTCCAGGCTGTCCTCACATGGAAGTCATTGCAAAGCCTCTCTTTCCCACACTCCCTCCTCACTGGAGCTTGGGTGATATGTGTGATGGGGTGTCACTGCCACTAGCCTCTCTTAGATGCTCCTCCAAACTTCCAGCTGGCTTCTGAAGATTGACACCTGGCCTCTGTTACTTGAGAATGGAGGGCCATCCCCATGGATATTAACAAGCCCAGCTCTGTGACCACCTCTCTGGACTACAGAGAAGGGCCAGTACTGAACTTCTTAGTGATGCTATGTTAATAAGGTGAAGGCCTTAGTTAATGGTGTGTCCTCTAGGCCACCTCATGGAACCGGATCCTAAGGTTCCCTGTCCTTATA
>NW_005370597.1:4526381-4543922 GCF_000412655.1 Myotis brandtii
CCTGCTCTGGAACCATGAGCGAGGTGGTGGTGCAGAAGGAAGCCGGAGAAGTAATCGGGGACCAGATCCTGACCTTTCAGGCCATGGCCCTATCCCATTAAAAGAATTTGAAGTAGAGCATTAACAATCTGATTTATATTTTTAAAATTTAACTTTGGCTGCTGAGTGGAACATGGTTTATGAGGGGGCAAAAGTGGAAGCAGGAGACCACAGAGAGGCAGTCCTGTGGCACACGGGAGACCGTGGCTCCTGGGACAGTGGCTCGTACCTCTCCTGCCACAGTAGACATCATCAGTGTCTTGTTTTTTTGTTTTTTGTTAATTCCCACCTGAGGATATTTTTCCATTGATTTAGAGAGAGGGAAAGAGAGAGAAACATTGATGTGAGAGAAACACATCGATTGGTTGCCTCCTGAATGAGCCCCGACCAGTGCCTGGGCCAAGGAAGAGCCTGCAACCAAAGTACATGCCCTTGACGGATCGAACCCAGGTGCTGACGACCAAGATCAACAGTAATTGATATAAATGTGAGGAGTCTGGCAGAAGGCTGACCAGGACTCCTTTTGATATTCACAGGGTGAATATCTACATTTTATTACCTGCTGCTGACTCAATGGCCTAAAGCAAACTCCCCCAACACCTGGCAATCTCACTGTTTGCTAAACATCACCATTGATATGTCTGTTTGCATTCCTAAAGGCAATTGTGTATTCTAGCTAATAAAAGCAGCTGGGAAAGGAGCAACAGGGAGAACTCGACTTCTTTAGTTGAGTTATTCTCTGGTTCCCCCGGTAATTATAAAAATTAATATTCCGTCTTGTGTGTATCATTTGCGCGTCAGCCCTCCCTCCAACTCTTTGAACCCGTGAAAGCCACGCTGGCCGTGGACTCTCGCACCCAGGACCCTTTGGTCTGCATGCCGACGCTCTATCCACTGAGCCAAACCAGCTAGGGCATGTCTATTTTTTATTAAACATTAACAAATTTTTAAATTACCGTTGACATTCACTAGTATATTAGTTTCAGGTATACAGCATAACAGTTAGACATTTTTATAAATTACGAAGGTAGTGTTTTGATTTTGCCAACAAAAGCACCAAGACCTCCTTCCCCCTTCCAGTGGACCTTTTATACTCTTTCTTAGTTCCCTTTTTATTTGGGATTAAACATATTCAGTTCCCCACTAAGTTATTTTAAATGCTATGCTCCATCATCACAGTTAAATTACTTTGTGTTTATCAGTAGAAGCACGTTCTTAAACTTTTTTTTTGTCTTTTCCCATCTTCCATTCTGGTTTGGCATTTCAGAACCTTAGTCATCCTTTCCCCTCCTCTCTCTTTTTTGTAATCTTCTTGGAAGGCTTGGATTTGCTCAAATCATGTCCCAATTTTTCTGCCAATTTCTCTTCATACTGTTAAAAGATAAACTGGGGCATATTAAAAATTTTCAGAATTTATCTGAGCAAAAATCAACTCAAGTCAGGTAGCACCAAACCAGAAGTAGTGAGGGGCAAGTACGGAAGCAAAGAAAGTTAAGTTATTTGATTGGCTATTGCTTAAAGCCTTGTTGGCTATTTGTGATTGGTTGTCCGTAGGTTTCAACTTGGTATCCTTGAGGCATAGGTTTTGGTTTGCTTCAGTAGATCTCCAGGACATTAAAGCCACCTCAGTCTAATGGCCTCCTTGTTAATTAGCGCTTTGCTGTTCTGCAACAAGGAAGGGCATGAAGGCTGAGCAAAGATTGCCACGATTGAAATCTGTCACACTTAGTCATGATCATGCACTTCTTAACCCTTTTCGGTCCAACGTGGAGGCTGACTCGACAGACCAGGCGCTAGGAGCAGGTCCAATGTCGAGCTGAGGTCTAGTGAGACAAATAACTTCAACATTTAATTCCGTCAATTAATTTGGACCAGACTGTTTGAATTCCAAAAATAAAATTGGACCGCAAAGGGTTAAACACTTACTGTGTATCAGACATCAAGCTAATTTTGCCTCATTTAATTTTTAGGACAATCCTAGGAAGTGGCCAGCGATTTCTGTTGCCCCCATTTTAAAGAAGAAGAGAAGCTCTGGGAAGCTAGGCAAATTTTTCTAGGTTCCATGCTTGAGTGAGTATTTTAAGGTTGGCTAACCCAATTTGAAGTCAGAAGGATGTGGAACTATGTGAGCACAGTCTACAGTTCTATTCTCTAAACGTTAAGTGAAGTGAGCAACATGCAAATTCAAGTTCTAATGCAAATAAGCACTTATTTATTTTCTGAGGCAACCATTCAGGCATTTTCTGTAGCAAGCCCGTGGCTCTGAGGGTAAGCCTAGGCCTTGATTGAATGTGATGTTGCTGTCAGTCCAGATTTGTGCTTACAGATGTGTGACGGTCCCTGGAGCTGCAGGACACTTAGATGTAGCCCAGCAGTGGCTTCTGTCCATTGCACCTCCACTCCGAGGACACAGAGCGGTGAAGCTGCTAAGCCCATGCTATTCTAATGACTCTTCATTTACATGCCTGCCCATTGTTAATGACATTTGGCCATCACATACATACACACACATACACACACACACACACACACACACACACACACACACACTGGAATTAGGATGTACTGGGAAATGTGACTTCTGTAAAGGCAGCTGAACATCCAAAAATTGCCACCTGGATATTTTATGTCTTTTTTATGTGTTTTGTTTTGTTTTGACACAATAAGACAGCCTCTCAAGACGGCACATTTTGGGGCAGGCTGGCAGCGTGATCTGCAGCTCGCTTCCTCTCCATCCTTCCTGCTCCCAGCTGCTGAGTCCAGCTCGGTGGCCTGAGTAGAGTAGGAAGTGGGTCAGTGGATGAAGAATCTAAGGCTGTGCCTGCCTTGTTCTCTGACTGTGGCCGCTGACAGGCCAGGCCCCTTCTCTCTGTCTTTGCTCATGCTGCCATGAAGATTTCTTTTCCACAGTTTGAAACCTTAATGAAACCTCTTCTAGTGCAGTCTGACCCTCATTCTCTGCATAAACAGAGAATGTACTTTATGAAGGTTGGCACAGGTTCCCAGAGGAAGGCAAATAAGGAGCTGGTCAGCATAAGATTTCACCAAATAGTACCCATTACTATTACTATTAGTACTACCACTACTGCTCCTAGCACCATTGCTACTGCCACTGCTACTGCTAGCACTACTGGTAAAATCCTTAGTGCAGGCTTCATGCCTTCTTAGTCTCTTATGTTCTGGAAGAGTGCTGAGAACATAATAGACATTTATTAAACACTCAGCATTATGCTTGAGTTTCACCACCTATAAAATACCCACCAGTGTTTCCCAAACTTCAGTCATTTCCCCATTACTTTTGCTGCACCCCTGTACCATTATATTTTTCAGTATTTTTTAAATGCATCAATCAACTTTGTTTTACTTGACTTCTTCTATAATCTATCTATAATAATAAAAGCATAATATGCTAATTAGACTGGACAGCTGAACGACCTTCCAGATGTCATTCTGGACGAAGCCATGGCGGCGGGGGGCGAGGAAGAGGAGGTTAGGGGCGATCAGGCAGGCAGGTGAGAGGTTAGGGGCAATCAAGCAGGCAGGCAGGCAGGCAGAGTGGTTAGGGGTGATCAGGCAGGCAGGCAGGAGAGCGGTTAGGAGCCAGCAGTCCCGGACTGCAAGAGGGATGTCCGCGGGATCGGGCCTAAACTGGCAGTCAGACATCCCCCGTGGGATCCCACATTGCAAGAGGGTGCAGGCTGGGCTGAGGGACCACCCCCCCCCATGCAAGAATTTCGTGCACCGGGCCTCTAGTTTATTGTAACACTTCCACAAATGGAAAACCAGCACCTTATACATTAAGTAGAAGGGAACTATAGACCTCATTTATAACTACTTTTTTGAAATTTTTCCATGTGCCATCTAAAGCCTTCTCCTATGTCACCTATGAAATAGGACATTGATGTTGGAGCTTTACTTGAAAGGGACTGGGGCAGAGGCTTTCCTGCTTTTTTTGCTCTTGACCCTTCTCACTGCCAGGATCTGCACCTTTGTACCAGGAGACTTTTTCCAGAAGGCCCCTCTGCCCTGCTCTACAGGCTACCAGCAAATGCCCATCCCTGAGAGTAGCCTCAACCACTGACTGACGGAAATTGGTGTGAAAGTACCCAGCTGCCTCATCCCTCCGGTGGGAAACATCTGAGGTGCGACTTTTACATAATTTCCCAGTTTCTCTGTAGAGTTCAGTTCCAGTCACTTGCTCTAGTTGCTGGCTTACTAACACACCCCTGTTGGCTGCCTTTCTTTTCTTCCATCACCTCCCAACCCTTTACCAGTGTCCCTGTACCTCCAACTTAAGCTGGCTGCTCTCAAATATTTGTTTCCAGGTCTGCTTCTCAGGAAGCTCAAACAAAGTCAGGAGCTACCTGCAAACCAGGGGACGATGGTCATTTTGACACTTTCCAGTTGAGGTTTGCATGATACGTGCTCTATTCAACTGTACGCTGTCTATGCTATGCAGATTTATCAAATCATGAGTGGGAACAAGTTCAACCACATTTAGCAAATATTTTTTCCAGGTCGTGTTTTCCTACTGAAGTGAGAATTTGAAATATTTTCCAGAAAAAAAAAAGTTGAAGTAAATCTAAACAGTTTCCTATAGCAATGGCTCTTTCCAACGCACACACATGAACATGAGACCAAGGTTTTATTTGGATATGACCTTCAGTGGAGGAGAATCAATCTGCTTAATTAAGTCCTGGGAGTTATTAAGCAGGGAAATTGGTTATAAATGCAAATAATTACCTTGCGACAGTAGTTGAAGGAGATATTCACCAAGTAGTATTATTATCACAATAGTGATCATGGTTAATAATGCCAAAATCCTCACAATTTTGTCACACATGCTCTCATTTAATTGGACCTTCTCTATAAAAGCTAGGTCATTGCCTCTGGCAAAAACTCAGTCCTAGGAATAAAAACAACATCAACAAACTACTTAGATTAAAAGGGCAAGTTTATTTGGCTTGTTGATCTAGATGTTTGATTTATTTTCTACTTTGTCTTTTCAGAAATTCCAACGCAAGGGTAGTTCCTTTGAAAGACTCCTACTTGCTTACTTGACATTCAGACTGTTCTTTCCGCTCTTGGTGGGGCTGCTTTCCAGTGGAATTCATTGGTCACCACAGAAATTGTGCAGATTTCTAGGTACTGGGAATACGGCAGTGAGCAAAGGAGAACAAGACCTAGACTTTACGGAGCTTATAGACTAGTGAGAAGTTTAAGCCATTAGTCAAACAAAAAAATAATTATAAAGTATAAGTGCTATGAAGGAAGAAGATGGTATGTGTTGAGAGAGAAATCAAGGAAGTATTTATTTGTATGAGGATTATCAATTGGAGGTGATATTTAGTTGGGAGTAACAGAAACTTGATGAACAATAGCTCAAACAACTTAGGGTTTGTTTCTTCCCCTAGGGCAGGGGTGGTGAACGTCTGGCCCAAGGACCATATAAGGCCCCCAAAATCATTTGGTCTGGTCCTGCCAACGTATTAGTGGTGAGTTAATTAAATATTTGACCAAATATACCAGGCTGATTTTTAGGTTGATAATTTTGTCTGGCCCACGAATGGTGTTACAAATATCCAAATGGCCCTTGGCAGAAAAAAAGTTCCCCACCCCTGCAGGGGGATGAGAAGTCTAGAAGTAAGCAGACCAGGGTTGGTATTGCAGCTCCTTTTCAATACCATCAGGGCCTTAGGTTCCTTCTAACTTTCTGATCTGCCATCATTAGAGTATGGTCCCTGACCTCATGTCCAGTAGCAGTCTGTGAGAGTACCAGGCCATCATGACAGAGGTCCAGACACAGGCAGGGAAGGAGGGCCAAATACAAACAGGCCTAGCTGGCTTGCCAGTTGAATTGGCCCCCCTTTAAGGGAAATTTCCTGGAAGCACAATCTAACAGCGTTTGCTCACACCTTAATGGCTAGAACAGTGTCACATGGCCACCCCTGTTGTGAGGGAGACTGGGAAATGTAGTGTTTTAAGGAGAACTTCATCACCAACAAAATCAGAATACCGTTGGTAAGAAAGAAGGGAGAGTGGATCCTGAATAGGTAACTAGCCATCTCTGCCACAGAATAAAGGTGGGAAAAATCCTCTGTTACCAACCTTCTGGATCAGGGGTCCAAACCAAGGTCCTCCTGCCCAGTACCATTTGCGAAAATAGAAAGGGACTGAGTTTGGTAAAGCAGAGCAGAAGCTTTATTCTTTGATCAAGGAATGGAGTAGGGTGAGCTCATGCTCTAAAGGCACTTTCTTCCCAACTGGGGAGAAACCTTCTGTCTTTATAGGCTATAGTGTGAAGTGAGTAAATCCTTTTAGGCGTGTGGAGTTGTTTTTCTGTTGCACTTGGCCCCTTTGCACACGGTCCTTTTTGCACACAGTGCTCCATCACCATCTTGGTTTTTGCACTTGGCACCTTGGCCTTTGCAGTCAGTACCTTGGTCTTGCGGTCAGGAATCTTTTTCAGTTCCTGTAGGCAAGCATAGCTTGTGACAAATTAGGTCTTGAGAAATGTTAGGGTCTTTTGCATGACAGTCCGGTGACAGTCCTTTGGGGAAGTGACATCTAAGCTAAGACCTAAAAATGAAGAAGAATTACCTATTCTGATAGCAGTGGAGAGGCATTCTAGGAAGAGAGACCAGCAATATATGAAAGAGGGAAAGAAGGGGAGGTGGAAAAGAGCTTCGCTTTCCAGGTGGAGCATCCTATGATGAACAAGGTGAGAGTATTCCAGCCCTTTCTTGGTTTCCCACTGAAAGGCACGAGGTCTACAATTAAGTAATAAAAGAATTCTGAGCAGGACTATTAAATGACTGTTCTCAGAAAGAGAATATTCTATATCACCATTTCTCTATGACTCATCCCTTCCCAAATACCTTCAATTTTGAGCACTTAGTACTTTTTCCACTGAAAGAATGAAATGGTGGTCCCTCTTCCTGCCAAACTCCTGATCAGCTTTGTTCTGGATTTTGGAAAAAAGAAATCCTGTTTCCTGCCCTTGTTTCCTGGCTGCAGCCTCTGGTTCCGCCCACTTCTTGGTCTCACAGTGTCTATTTCCGCCTCAAGCTCTCTAACAAGCCCATAGATCACTTTTCTCATCCACAGTTACTAGCCTTGGATTACTTCGTTTGTTTTTTTCTTAAGTTAATTTCTCAGACTCTTCCCTGCAAGGGCAGAAAGAACCTAAGCAGGTGTTGAGGGCCTGGTTCTCCTGGGGAATATACTGGAGCAATGTTGGTTCAAGGCCGGATATGATGTAATCAGGTCACTGGCAACAAAACGAAGACAAGGAAAAGGACAGGATTTTCTATCTTGGGTGTGGGGATTGAGATATAACATAATGGCCGGGAGGGGAAGTCAAAGGTGCCTCATCAAAGAAGACAGCTTCTGGGTTTGCATAAATTCTCCTGCTTCTAGGCTGGCTGATCTTAAGCCAGTTATTTGACTGCTTTAAGCTTTTTTAAAATGTATTTTTATTTTTTAATTTCTAGGAAAGGAAATAATAGTGCCTAGCTAATCAAGTTATGTGAGGATTAAATAAAACGATAGCCATAAAATGCTTGTCATAGTGCTACAGAGCAAGCACTCAGCAAATGATCATCATTACTACTATTTGGATTTAGACAATGTGCGTTTTTTAATTAAAATATTCCAGCCTTAAGAAAAAAAATATATGGAAGACCACGGATTTCTTCCTGGAGAGACTGGCTTGGGGATAGATGACATGTATAAGATTGGCTGCCACCTTGAGCCCTTCCTCCATGGAGATCTGAGGGACAGATTATAAACTTCTTAGATGAGGGCTACGTGGGATAATGATATATCTCCAAAGTGTTCTCAATTTTGAGGTCAGCCCTCGCTATCCCACTCACCTGGGAAGTGCCTAAGGGTGAGGGAGAGATGGCCTGCTCTGGATTCTCTCCAGGGTCTCAGTGGATTAGTCTATCAGCAAATGAGGAGAATCCCAGCTGGGAATACAGATTTGGGAATCGTGTTTCTCACTTTCTTGATGGCACAGAGGAATATCTCTTTGAATCTTTCTGCCAGTCTGTTAAAACTGTTCTGATGTTGTCTGTAATTTAGAGGTTCCTTTCTCTATTCCACTAAACCACTAGCTTTTAGAAATTAATTATTGGCACCATGAGTATGTCTGTTAGACATGTCAACTGCATTTATATCTCTGTTTTATCAAGTCAGGATAGGCTAATTTCTGCTGTAGAAACCAACAGCCCTACAATCGCAGTGGCTGAAAACAACAAAAGGTTATTTTCTTCACACTGCACATCCAGATCCATGTCAACTGTCCCTGACAGGGAGAAAGGGGGCACATAAAATCATATTCTGATTCTTTCAGGCTACTGCCCCCATTCCAATTGCTCAAGCAGGTCCTGTAGCCATGCCTAACTTTAACAAAGAGTTCTCTTGTCACTGTCAGGATTTTTCCCATTTAATGGGCCTACCTGTAGTCAGTATGATCTGAGGGTGTCTTGAACCTTTGAAATCATCTGGCTCGAAACTGTAGAGGACTGACCAATAATCCAATAAAAATGAGGCAAGATGGGGAGTCTGCTATAAGTCTCTTTTGAAAAAAAAAAAAGTCATGTTTTATATGCTCATTATATTCAAAATTAAACCTGTTCTATGTCTTACATTTGAACCTTAATATAGAAACAAAGTTTGGGCCATAAAACAGTCAAGGTATGTGCAATAGTAATGGTGATTTTCCTTAACAAAGTGTCAAAATAATCTTTGTAATAATAACAGATTTAATTTATTGAGTCTTTTCCAAGGGAGAGCTTAGGACAAACGTGTCATAATAAATAAGTCTTTGTAGCTTCATTGCCTTATTCCCAATTAATTCTGCGTGTACTTTAGAAGTTGAGAAAGTAATCTATGTGGTTGAGGATGACTTCAGATCATACTTGTTACTTTAAAACACCAATAACACACTGGACTTTTTGACTGTTTTGAATGAAATGTGTAAGTAAAGCCAGTAGAGATATCTCTATAACTATGCTACAGTTTACTGCCTGCCTATCACATGCCTGGCACTGGACTAAGCATTCTATACACATTATCACGTTCTTCAATTTTCCTAACAATAGGCTGAGGCTTTGCGAGGTCACAGTGTTCTGCCTATGGTCACTTGGCTGGTACATGACACAGCCAAAGCCTGACTTCAGGTTTGCCTGAATCCAGAGACCAGATTCTGAACTATTAGCAGTGAATGAATGAGACTCCACTGAGAGAGCCCTGTAGACTTGGCAGGAAAGTTTGATGGGCTATGTATTCCCTTATTTGGCTGTTTTCCACATTTGAGGAACTGAGGCACAAAAGGAATTCACCTAAGTATTTATAGCAGGTTTATATCAACCAAAGATTAGATCTAAAAGTAATAAAATAACATTATGCTCCCACTCCTTACTGGAGAGCATGGTAGCTGGGTTTGAGTATTTTGTGAGCTAACTGGCCCTGGGTATATGATTGATACTTCAGCCTTTTAGCTTATACTTATCCTATCAGATTTTTAGAAACTTCCACTCCTCATAAACTCAAGCCAAAGCATGACTGTGCCTAAAAGATGAGATAGCTCTTTAGGAAGGGAAAGAGCTACCCAGGGTCCCAAAATCAGAATCATCTGATGCTGTTTAAAGGCTTCACCAAATATCAAAGTTGGCTGGATTTTCTACAGGTAACATGAACTTTTCATTTCCTGGGAGGGGACTTCTTGACACCCACCCTGCTTTCTCCTAACTCTGATGCCCCACAAGATAGTCATTTGCTCCACAAGCATTTTTTGAGCATCTCCTCTATGCCAGACATGAGTGGTGATAGTGTGGGGGACAAAACATAGTTGAGCTTACAGCCTAGTTGGGTAAACAGTACATGACACGGGCAGTGAATTCAGTTGTCATTTTATTTGAGATGTAATACACATTTAATATTTTTAAAGTGATGCCTTGGACTAAGTGGTGCTTTCCCTTTAAGGCAATAGGGCACAGTGGAAGGAAGGCTTGGGGACAGATGGAAACACACAGATGATAAGTGATTGATCCCATCAGTCACTAGCCCTTTCACGTAACCTCATGGAATTCAGCTTCCCCTCTGTAAAAAGGGGACAATAATACTGACTTTGAAAGGCCAGTGTAAGAATTAAATAAGGTACTGTACGTAAAACATCCAGCATCATGCCTGGGTCACAGGAAATGCTCAGTAACTGTTAGCTAGAATCATAATAATAAAGATGTCAACAAAGGCAAGAAATAGTCAGAACTGTAACAATGAGATGGGCATAGGAATAAAATAGAGGCTGCTGAGAGGAAAGGGTTCAATCACTAAAGCCATTTTTTCTGCAATAGTCACCCCTTAAAATACATATTTAGGTACAGTTTTTTAGCCTTCTTTTGAATAATAAAGAACAGGCCTTTTCTTAAATTTAGGGTGGGATACAGCTGAAGGGGAGATGGTTTAAACTGAACTCAAAACTCTTCCATTTTCTCTTGTCTTTTTCTTTTCTGGGGTCCAGAACAGTAAACTTCATTTAGAGAAAGAATGTTTACCCAAAGGCTGTTTCTATTTAAGATGTTTCACCAGGACAGTGAATAATCTCTTATCCTATTGAGGAATTTTTACTGTTACTACTGGAATCAAGATGTCATTATTAAAAAACTATTGACTTCCCACAAAGTGGTCATTTATAATGACTTTCCAAGAATGGAAGCTATGATATTATTATCATGTAGAACACAATCAAAGATCACAATTCTAAGACTCAGAATTCTTTGGTGGCAAGCAACAGTCCCAACACTGTCTCAAGCAAAAGAAAGAATTTATCAGAAGGCTATGGATTTGCTCATAATCCCAAGGAAAAACTGAACACCAGGTTTCAGAAAACATGAATCGGGATCACTCAGGGAGCAGGAACTAATAGACAGACGTTTGAGATCTACCTTACCAGATGAATCAACTTCACTTATTTACAATTCACTTGTCTCAAGATAAAATTTTCTGAGAGAGAAAATATTATCCAAACTTGCATCTCGGTCCATTGGTCAGCCAGGCTGCATCAGAGCCGATACCTGATTCATATTCCAACCAAGCCTATCTGCAATGGGAGAGGGGTGGTTAGTTTCTAGAGGAAACCGGGGTGCTGCCACCATAAAGGGAACTAGCAAATGGGAAGACAACAAGAATTTTATACTACAGAGAGCTTCTAGGGTAGAGATGTAATGGAAGAATCATCACCATGCTCCTCAATGGGGAAACTGAGGTACTGAATAAAAGTAGTTTGCCTGAGGGGTCACATTTAATACCAGAAATGAAACTTTCTGACTTATACCCACCAAATGGAAATTCTTTTCTTTATTCTGCCCAGCTTGCTAAAGCAGTGGTTCGGAGACCTGGCATGCATCAGAATTACCTGTGGAACTTGTTAAAAATAGAGGAGCTGGGTTTGGCATGGGGCTGGTGCATCTGTATTTTTAATAAGCTTCTCGTCTGATTCTATTTACAACCTACTTGGAGGCCCACAACACCAAATTTTCATAGGATCCAATATAGGAAAAGAACATTGTAAAACTAACAATGGGATAAAGTGAACTTAGGGAAAAGATATGGGTTTGGTGATAAAAATGTTTTGAGGTCTCATTAGTGTTAGCTGTCTTCATGGTTTGGGGGTTAAGGACAGGGAGAACTCCTTCCTGGTTATAACCAGCCTGGGCCAAGTGGATCAGGAGGGTTAGGCTGTTGACCTAGGAAACCCTTGGAGTTGAGTGCTGCAAGAAACAGGGCTGGGGCCCCTGTAGGGCTGTCCTGACCACCCAAGGTGCTGAAGGGGAGGGATCAGATTATGTGGATAGATTGCCCAAGTGTGAAGATCTGGAACACAGAAAAGGGTTGGGAAACAGGCCTGAGCTGGCACAGACAGGAAAGGGATCTGTTACCTTTATCTTTTTGCCTCATCACAACTGGTGACAGGCCACTCTAAGTTTCTTAACCAACTTGGAACATAGAGAAGGAAGACTGCTATTCTTCTGCTGAGGAGCCACGTTCCTCCACTTCTATCCATCCGTTAGGTCCTTGCCTATGCATCACCTCTTCAGAGAAGCCTTCCTATCCCCCTAAGCTAAAGTAGGGCCCCTGCTGTTCTCTTGTGGACACCTGTTCTTTCCCAGGGCCAGTTTCATGGGTTTGCAACCTGTGCAATCACATAGGGTCCTGTACTTGGAAGGACTCCATTCTTGGTTCACTGCTCTGCTGTTGACATCTTGAAAATTTTAATAATTTTTGAATGAGGGGTCTCCATTTTCATTTTGCACTGAGTTCTGCAGATTATATATCTGGACCTGTTCTTTCCTTTCTTTAAACTTCATCATTTACTTGCAGTAGCCCTAACATCTTACTTTGCCTGTTTGGAGGCAAGAACAGGGGAAACAACCTTATTTGAAGAGGGAGAGCTTCTTTGTGATAGTAGTGACATTGTGTTTGGAAGCTAGATTTCTCTGGACCATTAAGATATGATTTCACAGAAATTCTCAATGTCTCTGAGGGAAAATGGCAAAGGTCCTGGATAGCATGGCAACGACAGAGATGACAGAGTTAGAAATAACATCAGGCTGAACTTGTCATCAGGAGGGAGGGAGGCAAAAGCAGCAGCAGGTACAACAGTTGGAACAAGGAGGCTTAAGCTTGAACAGAGTGTACCGGTGGTGCTGGGTGGTGGCCAGAGTCTAACCATTTGGCATTGGGCTTTCCAAGCCCAGGGACAGAAGTGGCTTCCATCCAGTCCTGCTTCTAGTTATTAAAACAAACACATCGGCAGGGAAGAAATAGCCCGCTGTAGGTGAATATAATAAACAGGAAGTGTCCATGGGAAGCAGTGAGGGACACAGCCTAGGGGACCTTGGAAGTTAGAAGTCTGTGAGTTCACTGAGTTCAGGTGAGGACTAGAGCTCTGGGACAGAGAGAGCACCAAGTAGAAACAGAGACTGAGGCTGATATGAAAGGTGAGCAGAGGCTGACCTGAAAACGCTGGGCATAGTGTGGATTGTATTCATGGGCTAGCTGAGCTAGGAAGTGACTATGACTTTTGTTCACTGGTGTTCCTGGGCACCAATTCAGAGCTAAAAAGAACCCCCAATTTGGGGTGTGGTGAAGAAGGAAACTTTATTCGGTGTGAAACAGTTCAATTGCGATACAGCTGGCCGTGGAGCAGCTGAATTGTGATACAGAGTGGCTGTGAAAACAGCATGGCTGGGAGGCACCCCTGGGATCTGGCCCCTCTCTGGCTAGATAGCTCTGCTCTTCCTTCATCTGCTCTGTTCCGTGCCGGTCTACTCTGGTCTGCTCCGCTCTGTTCTGGTCAGAATGTGTTTCAGCTCAGACAGGGAGACACAGTCTTCCATCTTCAGTGGAAGGGAAAGTGTTCTCAGAGCTAGAGGGGAGCTGGTTTATATACACAGAAGTCCCCACTCCTGATCCCTGGTTGGCCGATCCTCATGCAAATAAGGGCTCCAAATCCTGGCAGTTTGATTTGTCCAAAAGGCACTGTCTTGACTGGTCAGAATAGCACCACTATGGTTGTTTGGAGCTGCACAGATCTATTTGGATGGGGAAAGCCTCAGTCCTTTTGGTTGAAATGGGATTCCAGGAACTCCTGTTTAAGGGCTGGCTCGGATGGCAGAAACAGTGCAGAGGCAGGCAGTTCAGTGCAGGCCTCCCCCAGAAGTGCAGTTTGTGTGAGAGGTCCCTGTGTAGAAATGGCTGCTAGGCTCTGAATTTCTAATTCTCACCTGATATATATTTAATTTTAAATAGAGAAGAAGGAAGAGGGAGAGAGAGAGAGAGAGAGAGAGCGAGCCTCCTATTGGGAGATTGAACCTGCAACCTTTTGGTGTATGAGACAATGCTTGAGTCTAGCTGAGCCACCCAGCCAGGGCATAGGCTCTGTTTTTTTGTTTTTGTTTTGTTTTTTTAAAATTTGAACCCAGTTAGTCACCAGGAACCCTTCTTAGTAGTGTCTTCTTTCTCGGGGTTCACACTTTAGACAATTGATTCTCTGTTGGTGGATGAAGCAGAAATAATAGAGATGGAATTATGTCTCTTATCTGTACATTTTGGTTGCAAGAGGTGGAAAAGCTAACAAAATGTGGCCAAAGCTTAAAAGAGGAATTTATTGGCTCAAATAATTGAGAAGTATAGTAATATGCTATTTTTAGGTATGGCCAGGTCTGATTCTCAAATAATGTCTTCAATACTTGGTCTTTCTCCTTGTTTCATCATCTCTCAGCTCTTGTTTCCTCTGCATTAGCTTCATTCTCAGATAGGCTCTCCCCATTATATAGTGGCTCCTGGTATATATATCCATCCAGCTTCAAGTTCAACAAAGAGTACCCTTGGCCTAGATGCTCTAGCAAATCTAATAATTCTTTCTTATGCCTCTGATTGGGTGATGTGTCTGGTCCCTTTTAAAAGGTGAGATGTATATTTGGATATAGAGGTAGTATTCATCAGTCAAATGGGTATACCTATCTGGAGTTCAGAATAGAGGTCAAAACTAGGATAGATATTTGTAGGTTGTTGGTGTGCAGATGGCATTTGCAGTCATGAGGCAGGTTGAAGTAATCTATGATGTGTGAACAGAGGTGGGATAGTCTAGTGTTCAGAGATTAAGAAAGTGAGGAGGAATCAGCAAAGGAAACTGAGCAGGAGGGGACAGTGAAAAAGGAGACCAAGAGGTGGTGTGTGGATGGTGACCCAGAGGCCAACTGAAGAAAGATTATCGTGCCTTAAGTAAGAAACAACCTACCAAATTCTAATTTACCCCAGGTCTCCATGGATAGTGTATTTCCATGTGTGTATTTATGCTGTGTGTGTGTGTAAAATTTTTTTGGCCTGAGGTCACCCAGCTACCATATATTCGTTTTGTTCCTCCCTTAAAAATTCTGAGTCCATGTGGTCTAAAATTTCAGTTCTGGGTCTGTGGTTACAAATTTTATTAGTTCTCTTTTCTTCTTCTGCAAGATCATTTCACTTTCCTTTATATACTTCTAAGGAAAGCCTGAAGCATTGGCCATCTGCCAGGACTGCCTGTCCGTCCATCCATCCATCCATCCATCCATCCACCCACCCATCCATCCAAGAGATAGTTACTAGGAATTTACAATGTGTAGGCACCATTTTAGGCACTGGGGATACAGCCATGGACCACATAGTACCAGCACTATCCTTGCCACCAGGGAGCTTGCACTCCAGTGGAGTGGGGTGGGGAGAGGGAGACAATGTGTGTTCAGGGCCAACAAACTAAATTAATATTGTTATGCCCACACGGATGAAAACAATCAGGGGTCTAAGATATATAGAACAACAACGGAGACTAAGAATGGGGACTACTTACATTGGAAGGGCAGGGAAGCTTCTCTGAGGAGTTAGGTCCTGATGTCTCCAAAGTAACCAGCAAATCTCTTTCTTTTTAGAGTCCTGAATGGAACCTGTGTTCCAGTTCCTAGAAACCCCCAGGCTCTTGGTTTCCTCCTCGATTACCAGAACGATGGAGGAAACCTACCTCCATTCTATCTTCATGTGAGTACCTACCTCTACAATTTACAATATTAATTTAAATAATCAGTCTTTCAACAATTTTATCTAACATCTGCTAGAGGAAGCAACAGATTATAAAAAGGGAATTTATCAGAGTTCATCTTCCAACAACATGGTTAATTACCATTTAATTTAGCTAACATTTTATTTTTTGGAGGGAACAGTTATTACAGTGCAGACACTGGTTTAAATAAGCATTTATATGCATCCTATTATTTAATCTTCACAACCGCCCTGTGAGGTAGGTATTATTATCATCCCTATTTTCCACTTAAAAAAGCCTGAAGCTTAGAGAGGTTAACTGTCCAAGGTCACACAGCTAGCCCGTGGCTAAGCTGAGGTTAAAACCCATGCCTGCTATTAAGTCTAAATGTGTAGATACGACCAGCAAATAGATCACATTCATTAATTTATGCATTCAATCAATTACTTTCTCAACATAGATGCCTTCTCTGGCCTCCTGAGTTAGCAACTCCTTCATGTTCCCAAGGACCCTGGCCTCCTATCCTAACTTATCATGCACTTTGCTATTGCTTGTTGCTTCTTTCTCTTCCACTGACGAGCAGCAGTCTAGTTCCTTGTTATTCATCATTGTATCCCTAGCATCTAGCCTAGTGCCTGAACGCAACAGACTTATTTAAAAAGCAAACACAAAACCAACAAACAAACAACTTAACTGAAAAAGGGCAGCTAGATCCTGGACATACAAATAATTTATTCAAGGACAGCACCTATTCTCTAGGACAGTGGTTCTCAACCTGTGGGTCGCGACCCCTTTGGGGGTCGAATGACCCTTTCACAGGGGTCGCCTAAGACCATCGGAAAACACATATATAATTGTATATTGTTTTTGTGATTAGTCACTATGCTTTAATTATGTTCAATTTGTAACAATGAAATTGGGGGTCACCACAACATGAGGAACTGTATTAAAGGGTCGCGGCATTAGGAAGGTTGAGAACCACTGCTCTAGGAGGTCACAATTCAGCACTAGACGCTGGGATCCAGCCTGACAAGTGCAGTGAATGAGTTACCAGAATGGATTTCTATTGTGGAACATAGGGATGACAGGGCGAGGCATTGGGTGTGGGAGGTTGGAGAGGGACACCTGAGAGGATCCATTCATTTATTCCACAAATATTTATCAATCACCGTAGCATACATAGCACATGGTAAGGGCTCAATATCTGTTATTAAATGCCAGCCACTGGTCAAGGTGTTGGAGATGCCACAGCGCACCAGAAATCTGCGGCGGCCCTTGCCTAGAGAAGCTCACCGTGTACCGAAGTACGCTCACTGTGGGCGTAATTATGTAAAATTGTGTTAGATGCCGAGCAGGAAAACAACAGGCGGCTGAAATTCTCCTAAGGATATTAGATCCTTCAGCTGGGGGCAGCCGTGGGCGGGTTTTAAGCAGGAGTCGCTGTGATGGGGACCAACTGTAGGGGGCGGGAAGACTGCAGGCAAGAAGAGCTGGTAATTTTAAGATGCAAATGTTTTCAGCCTGCCGGGAAGAAGGAGCATGTGTCTAGGGTCGACGTGGTCGCTCCGTGCACTCGGGGTTCTCCCGGGGCCGAGGCTGCATTTTGAATGCAAACTTGAATGCTTAGCCATGCAGGGCGGCCAGAGGGGAACTGCAGCCCTCATTCCCAGGTTATTGGTACTAGGCACCTCTAGGCTCCTCCGCTTCCCAGACCTGCAGATGCACCCTCTCGGACTAGGACCCCGACCGCAGCGTGCGGGCAAGATTCTGGGTGGCGGGCCCCGTGCACCGAAGCGATTACCACCTAGGTTCGGGTCTGCAGCACAGCGCGGGCGGGAGGGGGCGGAGCTTGCGCTGCAGCCCTCGGCGGTAAAGCGGCCTGCCCTCTGCCTCAGGCCCCGCCTCCAGGCCCCGGTGAG
>NW_005370597.1:4544427-4544631 GCF_000412655.1 Myotis brandtii
GGCTCCCGGCGCTGGAATTCAGCGACTGCTGCCTGGACAGCCCGCACTTCCGAGAGACGCTCAAGTCGCACGAAGCGGAGCTGGACAAGACCAACAAATTCATCAAGGAGCTCATCAAGGACGGGAAGTCCCTCATCAGTGCGCTCAAGAGTGAGTGTCCCCGAGCCCAGCGGGACGCAGCCCGGGGCGGGAAGGGCCGTCGGG
>NW_005370597.1:4544897-4620373 GCF_000412655.1 Myotis brandtii
GGGACGGCGGTGCCCGGGGCGCCGCAGCCTGTGGGAAACGCTCGCGCCCCCGGCTCTGGTTTCCTCGGGGAAGAGTTGCTCACCCCTGGGTGCCCAGCGTGGGAATGGAGCATCCCCTGCCCAGGGGGCGCTGCCTCCCCTCGGGAACAGGCGGCTT
Source organism: Myotis brandtii (assembly GCF_000412655.1). NCBI lineage: Eukaryota > Metazoa > Chordata > Mammalia > Chiroptera > Vespertilionidae > Myotis > Myotis brandtii. The sequence goes on from NW_005370597.1 coordinate 4,545,055, forward strand.
GGGACTGCTTCGCTCCCGGCACGCAGCTTCAGGCTGCTCGGGGCCGCCGGGTTGTCCGAAAGGCACGCGAGAAGGGCTGGGTGCAATGGTTGCTTAGCCCGGGATTCTTTGGAGGGTTGGCGGCCAGTAAACCCCGCATCGAGAATCAGAACCGTGTACGAAGGCAGGTCCTGATTCTGGTGCTTAACAGGAGGTGATAGGGGTGGGGCTCCAGAACCCGAGTGTTCCTCTACTCTGAACCGTGGGCGAGTGTTTAAAAATAGAAGGAACACATCCTGACGCTGCCCCCTTCCGCTCCCTTGCTCTCCTTCTTACCTCTCCCGCTATCCTTGAAACGTCAACGGTCTGAGAAGAAATGCCCTCGGTTCTCGATCAGAAAAGAGAAGTTTAAACTTATTCCTCAAGATTCTGGAACCTTTTGTAAAACCACTTTTGCTTGTTTCCTTGCGGTGGGGGTAGAAATGAAATCTGCATTCTGTGTGTGATTTTCCCTTGACTCTTTTTGCAGAGCTAGAGAGTTGCTTCTTCCGGCCAAACAAGAGTGGCCTGGGGATGAGCATCTTAGATTGTGAGATCCTTTGGGTGCTTTTTCAGGCCGTCCCTTTAAAAATAGTCCAGCCCATCTTTTAGTTTTGAGAATCAGGAATAATGTGAAGGCAGAGAGGGAAATTGACTTTGACTTCACTTTTCCTGTCTCTGTGATGGATTTCTTCGTAGGCAATACCTTTCAGCTGAGAAAGGTTGCGTTGGCAGATGAAGGACCTAACTGTGAGAATTTCCCCAGCCTCACTAAAGGAGACTTACGGAAGGCAGGTGCCTGAGATGTCATTTTGTGAGCCTTTTTTTTTTCTAAAAATGAAGAGGAAGACAATGGAACCCCAGGGCAGCAGGTGCCAACCTTTTGGGGTGAAATAAACGTAGAACTGGGACGTGATGAGGCTCCTCAGAGGCTGGAGACTGTGACCTGAAGCTTGTAAACAGATTCTTCCTTTGTCAATGATCAGGGTCACCCTGGGTTCAGGGAATACTTGACCCCTGGTTTGGAGTAAGTTAGGAGCCCATTTACAGATTGGGCCCCACCAATTTTGATGGAATCTCAGGCCTTTAATCAGGCCTCTGCTTTATCCAGTGAACATTTCAATGCTGTGCCTGCTGTGTGCTGGGAACTGCCCTGGGCATGGAGGGTGGAGCAGTGAATACTCAGCCCCTGGGGCTACAGGGACTCAGTAGAATTATCTCATGTGCTGTTACTCTTTTTACAAATGAGAAAACAGGCTTGGGGGATTCACTAGTCCAGAGCCACACTAGCAGCCGGGCTTAGTTTGGAACCCCGACTTGGTCTGAGCTGGAGATGGAGTTCTTGCTGATGCAGAGCTCTTAATCCTGCCCCATCCCACTTACGCAGAATGGACCCTATGGACCAAGCCTTCTGGAATTAGGACTTTGATTTTGTATCTGGCCTTGAATTTGAAGAGGGTGCAAGCATGTGGCTGGTAGTTTATTTGACTGCTATAATTGGGGTGTGTGTGTGTGTAAGAATTCTTTGGGTAGGAGGAAATAATGCAGTGATAGGGTTTAAGAGTTATTGAAGTTGTGTAATGGAATTGACCAGACCTGTAATTTGGGGGAAAGTCTTACATGGAACTAAGTGTTCTAATCTCTGAATATGTAGCTCTACTACTACTTGGACAGGTCATGTGACCTCTTACAGCGGTTCTCAACCTGTGGGTCACGAACAATGAAAATACATCCTGCATATCAGATATTTACATTATGATTCATAACAGTATCAAAATTACAGTTATGAAGTAGCAACGAAAATAATTTTATGGTTGGGGTTCACCACAACATGAGGAACTGTATTAAAGGGTCACAGCATTAGGAAGGTTGAGAACCACTATAAGAGGATGAAATCCCAGACTTCAGGCATTCCGTTATCATTAGGTGCTTGCTACATTGTATATACTACTACTATATTAGTATTTGTGTATTGTTTTCCTTTGGGTGATACTTATCCCTACTGTAAATGTAAAGGTAGTATTTTAAAAAATAAGTACATAATTTATAAGTAACAGTGGTTTGGATGATTTATAGTTTCTTCCAGCTCTAAAATTTTATGGCTTTATTTATTTTTTTTTCTGTATTCTTTTTTTTTATGGCTTTATTTTATAATTAGTATTTACAGATCTTTAGATTTAAGTTTTATTTGTGTGTTTATATGGGGCAATAAAACTGGCCTTTAGGGATTGCCAAGGTTCAGTGAGATCATTGTTATTGCTGCTTCCACTTTATGCGTGAGGAAACTGAAGATCAGAGAGATCAGTAACCTGCCCAAGGCAACACAGCAAATAAGTATATTTAAACCAAGTGGTCTGATTCCAAAGCCTGTGCACTTAATCCTGAAGCAAAACTGTCCACTAGGTCAGTTTTCTCTAGAGTCCCCTTGAAAATCTGGTAAACACCATGGACTCCATAAAATGAACTTACAGTCTTTCCCTCGAGTCCAAACTTCTGGTCAGGACACATAGAAGATAAGCAATAAGATGATTTGGGACCTACATTTTTAAAAATCCTGGCTTTGGAGATAGTTCTCATTTGATGTGCAGTAGTGCCTTTGAGCCTCCCTGTCACTTTTTCTATGCTGATTTGTTCAGGCCTTTTCTGTGGGCACTTATCCGCCCAGGACCCTTTCCTTGACCTGATTAATCAGTGTCTCAATGAAGAGGATTCTCTCTCTCTCTCTCTCTCTCTCCTATAGAGGCAGTAGAGGATCAAGATGAATTTGGGACTTACAGAATTAAGAAATTTAGGATTTCCTGGGTTTGAATCTTGACCCCATCACATACTGGGCGACTCTGGGTAAGTCACTAAGCTGGAGCTCCTCCTATGTAATAGGAGAATAGCCACATTCACCCCCTGGAGTGGTTGTGAGATCTAAATGAAACATTGTGTATAAAGAAAATACATTCGCTTGAGCTGGTGCATAGCACTGCTCAATTAGTGATAGTTATCATCTTCCAGCATTCAGGGGTTTCAAAACTTGGAGCAAAAGTCACTTATGAGTAGAAGGTTGGTAAATTTGGTTTGGGTATAAAGAGTTAGGCCCCTGCTTCCTTCATGCCAGTTGTTGGTAGCTTACACAGTGGTGTATGTATTAACTATTGGTGGGAAGAATCCTGGTAATGTTTGTGTAAAGTTGTGGCTATGCCAAAAAAACCCAAAACAAAACAAAACCAAAAAACCACAGTTAAAAAGAGAAAGAAAAAAAAGTAAGTCTCCTAATATCTTTGCTGTTCCTAATAACATTCCGGCAGCTTGAATTTTCAATCTTCTTGCAGGAGTAACTCCCTGCCTCGGTGGTTGTGCTGGCTGCCTCTCTCTGCCTTGTAGGGAAAGCTTGTGGAATGTATTGGACTTCATGTCTGACTGTCTCATGGAGTCAATGGCAAAACAAATGTAGTTTCATAGAAATGAAAGTGAATCAGGTTGTTGCTTTTGAGAGGTGGTGAGGGTGTTTCTATCTTGGCAGTTGGTTTATGAACCTATTGCTGGGGATATGCCCCTTTAAATTTGACTTCTGTTCTCTGAGACAGAGTGAGGTATCCTTATTCTCATAGTCTAAGGTGAGTCAGAAATGCACATTTTAAAATATCAACTTTATTGAGATATAATTCACCGTACTGTACAGTTCACCCATTTAAAGCATCCAATTGAATGGTTTTTAGTACATTCACAGTGTTGCACAACCATCACCACAATCAATTGAACATTTTCATCACCCTCAAAAGAAACCCCATTCTTGCCAGGTTGGTGGCTCAGTGGTTGAGCATTGACCTATGAACCAGGAGGTCACTATTTGATGCCCAGGTTGCACATGCCCAGGTTGCAGGCTCAGTCCCAAGTAGGAGGTGTGCAGGAGGCAGCCAATCAATGATTCTCTCTCATCATTGATTTTCTCTCTCTCGCTCCCTCTCCCTTCCTCTCTGAAATCAATAAAAAAAATATTTTTAAAAAGAAACCCCATTTCCATTAGCAGTCATTCATTTTTCCCCAACTCCACTTCCCCAATCCCTAGTCAACCACTCATGTAATTTCTGTCTCTATAGATTGGCCTATTCTGGACATCAGAAGTGCAATTTAAATAGTTTTCTCCAAGATAGTGGCGGTTGACCAGCTTTAGGCACAGAGTTCTTGATTGGAATTCTGTAAGTTGCTCTCTCTTCCTCAGGGGGATTTAAGTAGAGATGAGGTCCCAAAGACTGAACCGTGTCCCAGGGCCCAGGGAAACCCAGGTGTGCCTTTGTGTTTCCAACCCAGGAGAGGGAACTGGCTTTATTCTAGTTCATGGTACTTTGATGGATACAAAAGAGATTACCAAAACAAGACTAAGCATCTAGTCCCTTCTCTCAGTGAGCTTTTAGTCAGGTTGGGCAGGCTGTGTGATACTGAATCAAGCCTTACTCTTGGGTAGGTATTTTTCTGCTTCTGGGTAACACTTTTTTTTAACAAAATGAAATGAATGTGTTTATATTTCTCTAGTTGAGCCCATAGTTTTCAGGAGCTGTTTTGGAGATGACACACCTTTTCCATTGCATTTTTGACAGGTTATAATTCTGAGATATCTGGCCTGCATCACACCCCCAAAGGCAACCACAGTGAATTTAACAGAAAGTAGTCTAATAAGAATGCCAGCAGCCCTTGTTTATTGAGCACTTACCAAGTGCCCAGCTCTATGCTAAGTGCACACATTGTCTCATTAAGTCTATCACCATCCTGTGAGATGAATACTCTTATTTTTCTGCATTTTATAGTTGGGGTAACTTGTTTAAGGTCACACAACTAGGAAGGTGTACAACCAAGTTTTGAACCTGGCAATGGACTACAGGGCCTTCTCTTGAACATGACTCTTCGATGCTTCAGTAAACACGCTGGCAGTGAAGATGCAAATTCTTTATAGATCTAGACCTTAGAAAGGAGAAACATGCAGCAGGTGCTAGATTAAGTGAGAATATTGTCTCACCCCAGTTGTTTTTCAAACTCTGAGCCCTAGGTATCAAAGAATAATTGATACTTACTTTGTATTGTGTTTCTCCATCATTGGGTTAAAGAACCATTGTAGGAGGGTTTCTGACTATCTCTTGGCTTTGTAAAACAATAGAGTTTCTCTTTTATAGCAATTTCTTTTTTAATTCAAATTTTTATTGTGATATAATTAACATATCATATTAGTTTCAGGTATACAACATAATGGTTTGATATTTGTATATATTGTGAGGTGATCACCATGATAAGTTTATTTCCACAGCTACAATTTTTTTCTTTTGATGAGACTTTTAAGATTTACTCTCTTAGAAACTTTCCAATATTCACTACAGTATTATTAACTATGCTATATATTCTATCCCAATGACTAATTTATTTTATGACTGGAAGTCATTATATTTTAATTGGGTAAAAAAAGCATTGAACAGGGAAGCCAAAAATCCTATTCCTGATTTGGTAAGAGCAATGGTTCATCCTCTTTGTTCATTAAAATGAGTAAAAAATTGACACAAAGAGTTGTGTGCTTTAAAGCATATCATTTTTTTGTGCTTTTTAAGGATTTGATACAGGCTTTTTGCAATAGTGAGATAAACCCTTCTTGAATGGCATAAACTCTCAAAGGATGTTCAATGCCAGCCAGCTTTGTTTAGGAGTAATTATATTACTCACAAAATCCTAAAGGAACAAATGGGTATTGAGTTAGCAAAACATTTTCCCCAGTTCCTTTGCTTTGCTTTATCACCTTGCAAATAAAAGGGGGAAAAAAGATTTCCTGATTATTTGTAAATGATGATATTTTGCAATACTGACATTTGGAGTGTTATTCATACAAATATAAACAATAGCAAATTAAATCCAAATAAGGTTTTGCAGTTTTTATATAACACTGGCTTTAAAAAAAAGTCCTTCCACTTTAATTCATTCTGCTCTCGATTGGATTGAATAAATTGCATCTAATCTGTAGTTCTCAACCCACTGACTGAGACTTAAGCTCTCCTCCTCCCTGCTTTTAAAACTAATTAATAGACTCTATTTTTAGAGCAGTTTCAGGTTTCTAGAACAATTGAGTGGAAAGTATAGAGAGTTCCCATATAGTCTCTCACACCTATTCCTTCCTATTATTAACATCTTCAAGTAGTGAGGTACATTTGTTACAGTGGTGATATAATGTTATTAACTAAAGTCCATAGATTACATTAGGGTTCATTCTTTGTGTTGTGCATTCTGTGGGTTGGGACAAATGTATAATAACAGGTATTGGTCATTATAGTATCATACAGAATAGTTTCATTGCCCTAAAATCCCTAGTGCTTCACTCCTACGCCCCATCCTTGACAACTACTAAACTTTTTGTTTCCCCAGTTTTGCCTTTTCCAGAATGTCATATAGTTGGAATCATACAGTATGTAGCCTTTTCACATTGGTTTCTTTCACTAAGCGATATGCATTTAAGGTTCCTCCATTTGTTTTGTGACGTGATAGCTCATTTCTTTTTATCACTGACCAATTTGCCATTGTCCGTATGTACCACAGGAATGTATCCATTCATCTATAGAAGGACATCTTGGTTGCTTCCAAGTTTTGGCAATTATGAATAAAGCAGTTTCACGTGCAGACATGAGTTTTCAACTCATTTGGGTAAATGCCAAGGAGTGCAATTGCTGGATCATAGGGTATGGTAAGAGTATATCTAGTTTTGTAAGAAACTGCCAAACTATCTTCCAAAGTGGCTGCACCATTTTACATTCTCACCAACAATGAGTGAGAGTTCCTGTTGCTGCACATCCTCAGCCACATTTGGTGTTCTCTGTATTTTAGATTCAGGGGGTAACGAACAATCCTATCTTTTTCCAGAACTTTTTCATCATTCCAAACTGAAACTCTATACCCACTAAACAATAACGCCCCATTATTTCCTCCCCTAGTACCTGGTAAATCTCTATCCTACTTTCTCTCTCCATGAATTTGAGTACTCGAAGTACCTCATATTAGTGGAATAATCCAGCATTTGTCCTTTTGTGTCTGGTTTACCTGGTGTTTCACTTAGCCAAATGTTTTCAAGGTACATACATGTTTTAGCATGTATCAGAATTTCATTCCTTTTTTATGGTTGAATATCTTATTTGTTGAGTTTTAATTACCAACAACTATCATTAAGAAAGACTATTCTTCCCTGGCTGGTGTGTCTCAGTTGGTTAGAGTGTTGTCCCATGCACCAAAGGGTCGTGAGTTTGATTTCTGGTCAGGGCAGTACCCAGGTTGCAGGTTCCATCCCCAGTGGGTGTGGGTATGGGAGGCAACTGACCGATGTTTCTCTCTCACATGGATGTTTCTCTCTCTCTTCCCCTCTCTCTGCCTCTCACCCTCTTTCCCTCCCTCTCCCTTTCTCTAGAATCAATGAAAAACATCCTTGGATGAAAATTAAGAAAAGAAAAATAAAAGAAAGACTATTCTTTCTCTTTTAAGTTTATAAAAAGGTATTTTCCCCCCTCTCCTCTTTTATACCCCTTCAGAATGATCACTAACACTCTGAATTAACCTATTGATTTATCATGGGTATGTATCTCAAGAACATTAAGTTTATGGTTATTCTTTTCAAAGTAGTCATTTGTTTTAGGTCTTTAAGAAAAGAAAAAAAAAAGAAAGACTATTCTTTCTCTTTTAAGTTTATAAAAAGGTATTTTCCCCCCTCTCCTCTTTTATACCCCTTCAGAATGATCACTAACACTCTGAATTAACCTATTGATTTATCATGGGTATGTATCTCAAGAACATTAAGTTTATGGTTATTCTTTTCAAAGTAGTCATTTGTTTTAGGTCTTCATATTTTTAGGGAGTTTTTTTTCAATGCTTTATTGAATTATTTCACCAGTTTTAATTGTACAATTTAGATTTCTGCAACCAACACCCCAATCCAATTTTAGAACATTTGCATCACCCCACAAAAAGTCTCTCACCTGGAGGTTCTGGGGGAGAATCTTCCATCCACCTCACTTCAGTTGTCCACAGGATTCGTTTTCCGGTGGCTGTCTGAGGTCCCCATTCTCTTGCTGACTGTCAGCAGGGGCCACTCTCTGTTCTTAAGGGATAGCCACACTCCTTCGCTTATGGCTGCTCCATCTTCAAAGCCAGCAAGAGCCCTCTTAGTCCTCAGAATGCCCACTGAAACTCTGATTTCCTCTTTTGCCACGGGCCAGGGAAAACTCCCAGATTTTAAAGGGTTCCTGTGATTAGATTAGGCCCACCTGGATAATCGCCTTTTTGATGAACTGAAAGTCAATTGATGAATTCCTTGTGCTGTATAATGTAACAGAACCACAGGACTGATAGCTCATCATAGTCACAGGCTCCCCCACAGCATGTTCTGGCAGTACTGTCACTTTTTCATTCCTTGGGCAGGGCAGACTCTTTCTTACCCCAAGGCATTTGCACTTGCTCTTCCCTCCACTGGGAAGATTTAGCTCTAGACCTTCTTTTGCACAGTTGGCTGCTTCTAGTCATTTCAGCCTCCATCAGAGGTGTCCTCAGGCGGGCTGAATCCCTGCCCACCCAGCTGGTCAATGTCAACCATACCTTCCATTGGTATTTTCTTCATGTATATATCAATAGCTCAGGTTATTTTGCTGACTTATATGTTGGCTTATTTTTGTCTGGCTCTCCTAGCTTGATGTAAACCCTATGAGAGTCTTTCTCTGAGTTTCTTGTCTCCCACTGGCCTGTCAGAGCCCCTAGCACTTGGTTGGTGCTCAATAAATAATGTTTGAATAAATAAATGAATGAGTAGGACAGTAGATTAAGTCTAACCTCAGGGGATCCTGAGAGGGAATACTTCAAAGAGTTAGACAGCCTAAATATCCCTATAGGTTTGTCTTTTCTGAAAATTTAAGTTAAATTGAATTGTATGTGGTCTATTGCATCTTCATTTAGCACAGCATAATGTTTTTAGATTCATCCATGATGTAGCATGCATCAGTGGTTTGTTTCTTTTTATTACTGAAGAGTATTCTATTTTGTAAATCCTGTTTTGTTTACCCATTCACCAGCTAATGAACATTTGGGTTCTTTCTAGTTTTTGGTTCTTATGAATGTTACATTGAAAATTTGTATATATGTCTTTTGTAGACATATGTTTTCATTTCGTATTTCACTTCTTACTAGGAGTAAAATTGCTAGGTTCTATAGTTAATGTATGTTTAATTTAAAAAACAACAACAAACACCTGCCAAACTGTTATCCATAGCAGAAGCATCATTTTAAATCCCCACCAGCAATGTACTAGGGTTGTAATTTCTCCAGGTCATCTCCAACACTTGTTAGACTGCCTTTTTGATTGTAGCAATCCTAGTGGTTGTGAAGTAGTATCTCATTGTGGTTTTAACTTGTGTTTTTCCTGATGACTAATGATCTCGAGCATCTTTTCATGTACTTACTGGCCATTGGTGCATTTTCTTTGCTGAAATGTCTTCAGATATTTTTGTTGGGCAGTATTTTATATCTTGGATCCCCTCCCGCTTTTACTTTGTTTCATAAAACTTTTGATGGTTAAGTGAACAGTCTTCAGTGTATTCTTCATTAGCCCTCATTTGGGGACTTTTTAATTCCATTTACTTTAATGCTTAGATGCATATGACTGGTCAGTTTCAGGATCCCAGGGCTTAGGAAGGTGGCTCTTAGGAAGCTGACATTCAAGTGTTTGCTCTGGGCAGGCCAGCCAGCATCTCTCTGGGCAGAGGTGGCAGGCTGGCTGTCCTAATTCCGGCCAGTGTAAGCTAATGATCACAAACCCCATGACTTGACAAAGTGAGAATGGGTCAGGGAGGAACCTATCACCACTGAGCAATTGGGGAAAGCAGCCCATGAAGGTGACTTTGTTACTCTGTCAAGGCCACTGCGTTTCTAAAAGTTAACCTAGGGAGGGGTGCCCATATAGAGCTAACAGTCAAAGTGGTTTTCTAGATTTACATTTCTGACTGACCCTAGTTTTAACTTTTAACTATAATCCAGTATGTTTCAAATTATGTATTTCTTGCCATCAAAGGAAGGCTTTCACTAACACACATGGGGCCCTGCTCTGCTCTACCATGTCCTCTAAGCCCTATACTACACAGTAAGGGTTTTTAGGATGGCAGTAGTAGGTGCAGAAGTCACGAGGAGGGACAGTGCATGGAGTGCTTGAGGACTGGCAGGGAGACCAGTGTGGTTGGAGCAGAGTGATGGCAAATGAACAGGCAGGGAGTCCAAGAGTCAGGTTATGGGGGTTTTGCGACCCAGAAAGGACTCTGGGTTTCATTCTAAGTGTGATGGGCAGCCATGGCCATGGGAGGTTGTGACATGTCCTACTTGTGTTTTTAAGAGATCTTGGGGCCGCTGTGTGGAGAATAGGTATAGTGGGGCAGGAATGGAGGCAAGGAGACCAGTTAGGAGGCTGTTCTAATAGGTCAGGTAAGAGGCAATGGCACCTGGGGCTAGAGTGGCAGCATCAGAGATGGTGGTCAGATTCTGGGTATTTTTGGAAGTAGAGTCCATAGGATTTGCTGTTTGATTAGATTTGGGTTATGAGAAAAAGAGAAGTCAAGAATGATTTAAATGTTTTTGGCTGGAGCAATTATATGAATGATGGTGCTATTTTATGAAATAAGACTTGGGAGTAGTATTAGGTTTGAGGGGAAAATGAACAGTTTGAATGAATGACCTAATCTTACCGTGCAAAGACAAAAAAAAATTACATGGTTTATGAATACATTTTTATAAAAGCATCAGAGAATATGGAAATGAACAGAGTAAAGCCCCCTTCCTAGTTAACCACTGTCACCAGCTCAGTATGCTTTTTTCTTGTCTTTTTTTCTGTGCATATTTTTTTTATAAATGGGATTATACTATATGAGTTATTCTCTGTTTTGTTTTTCTAATTAATACTATGTTTTAGTAATCTTCCCTGTCAGTACATGTACATAAGTGCATTCTTTTTAGTGACTGCAGAAAGTTCTGTCATGTGCAAATATAGCTTATGTACCTAGCCTCCTATTGCAGGATGTTTGGATTGTCACAGTTTTTCACTATAGAGGAAGTGCTGCAGGGATTACTTGCATACCCACCTTTGTGTGTGAGTCCCAGTATTCCCACACTAGTTTGGCTAGAAGATTCCCAGAATCCTTGAAGATTCCTTCAAGTGGAATTGTTGCCAAACTCCAATTTTTACAAGCTTTTTGACATCTATTGTTTAGGTCCTTTGCATCACATTGGCCAGTTGATACCTGTCTAGTGCTCTTTTGAGTGTGTTAGATTATTTCTAAAGCTTATTTAACTTTTTGCTTAAATTAGAAGCATTCTTTTTTTGTTAAATATATTTTATTGATTTTTTACAGAGGAGGAGAAAGGGATAGAGAGTTAGAAACATCGATGAGAGAGAAACATTGATCAGCTGCCTCCTGCACATTCCCTACTGAGGATGTGCTCGCAACCAAAGTACATGCCCTTGACCGGAATTGAACCTGGGACCCTTCAGTCCCCAGGCCCAAGCTCTATCCACTGAGCCAAACCGGTTAGGGCTGGAAGTGTTCTTAACAGATCAGGCCTTTCTGTTAGGCACTGACATGGATTCTAAACGAGGGGATAGAAAAAAATGTGTAGGTGTGTGTGCCTGTGTGTGTGTGTGTGTGTGTGTGTGTGTGTGAGAGAGAGAGAGAGAGAGAGAGAGAGATTACAATTAATTGGCTGTGTCCTTGGGCCTGTCTGGTATCTTTTCTGAGCTGCAGGTGCTTACAGATAAAATGGGTGATGGGATGGGGCTTTGCCCATATCTAATGGGATATTTCAACATTAAATTTCAGGGACCGAGAAGGAAATCACATTTGTTAGGGTGAGAAAACAGCATTAATGGCCAGAGGAATGTTTACAAATTAGAGTCACTGGGGTTTACACATTTTTGTAGAATCCCAGTATGGAGAAAGAGAGGAAATAGTAAGGAAAACAGCTCCTCAGTGTGTGCCAGAAGCTGTCATGGCATGTTTACATCTGGCTCATTTCACCTTGGTTGGAAGGCACAGAATGCTGCAGAGGGTGAGCTTGGAGGCTGGGCAGTGGCCTACTATATTTAGAAAGAGGAGATTCCTGGGGTTAGAGTGGTCTGTGTGCGTGCCTGTGTTTTCTTTGCCAGAAGAACAAAGGTTTGAGGGGCTTGGGAATTCTGGACCAAACCTTGTTAACTGGCTGGCTTCTCTGGGCCACGCCAGTAGCTACGCTTTGACTCCTGCTGCTGCTTCAAAGGAAAAGCCAAAATCAACCCCATTTCACATGGTTTGTAAAGACACCACAGGTAGATTTCAAAGCTCATCTGATCTTGCTATCAGATGTGCTTTCAAGGCCACTTTGAACACTGAAAATATGAACTGGCTCCTCCTGTTCTTTAGGTAGACTTCAGATAGATTTCCAGGCAGATCGAGTGGAACCTTGGCAGTTTCTGTGCCACTGAGACGTCAAGCAGATACAACTAAAACCTTAACAGATTCCTGACTGCGAATTTCATTATTGCACTTGCGGGCCAGCAGGTCGAAAATGATTATCAGTTGAGCAAATAAAATTAAAAAAACATTTTTACTTAAATTCATACCTATGTTTCTTTTTAAAAAGTGTAAGTAGGTAATATTCAAAAGGGACCAAAAGGAATTTACCCTTTCAATTCCTACTGTCTCCTGATCCTTAGTTCTACTGGGAGGCAACATTTTACAGGTTCTTGTATATATTTCATACATAATTTATGCATATGCCAGCAAATATATTTATGTATTTTTTTAGTAGCACGCCATATGCAGTGTTTTGCATATATTTGCAGTGTGACACTATTTTATTATATTTTAGATAATATTCTACATTGGTACATGTAGAGCTAACTTAGTTTTAGCATTGCATTGGCATTGTAGTCCACTGTATGGATATAACATCGTTTATTTAACGAGCGCCCCTAATAATAGACATTTAGATGATTTCCAGTCTTTTACCATGACAAGCAATGCTGCTGTGAGCATCCTGGTGTTACCTGTCATGGGCACATATGTGAGTAGATCTGTAAGACGACTTCCTAGAAATGGAACTACTGGGTACAAGAGTATGCACTTTTTTCATTTCGATAAAAGTCTCATAGGAGTGTTTCTGAAAAGTTCCGCGTGAACTGAATTTTATTTTATTTATTAAATTGTGATTTTAAAGTAGGAAGGAAGCTCATTATTTAGTTTATGACAGAGTGGCCTCTGTAGTAAAACAATGCTTAGAGTTTTCTCCATTTCCTACTCCCCAGTCTCTGTATGTATTGTTGATTCTGGAATTAAAAGCCACAACAAAATCATTCCCTAAAATGAGACACAGTGTACCAGGAGTCACTTGAACTTACAGCCCCAGGGAACTTGTTTGTGTTCCTAGTGAGGGTGCTGTTGAGTTTTATCTTTGTGCAGCATGTGCATTATTCAGGAAGTGTGGCTATTGAAGGCGGGCAGTCTTCTACCTTTGGTGACGGGAGGTCATGACTTTGGGCCAGTAGGCACACCTTGTCTACCAGTGAAGCTTCTGGGGAGTGGAGAGGGAACAGAGAGTTTTGTCTGACATCTCTCTTCTGTCAGCCTCTTCTGCAGAGTTTAGCACTTCCCCCAGTGGAGGACAGGATTACTAGTATGTCATCTGTCCTCTGTGGTCTCTAGCCCAGTGCCTGTGACAGCTCACGTTGGCGTGGAAGGCTCCTGGTGGTGGGTTTCTGGGACCGGACAGGCACAGTCCCTGTCTTCTCGGAGCTCAGTGCCTTGACAGGCAGGGGAGGCATAGACAGTCCGAAAGTAAGTACAGCAGGATGATTGCTAGCAGTCTGAAAGGGTCTGTGGAAGAGGGAGCAGAGAACTTTGGGAAAGGCAGGTGAAGGCTTATCAAGTCCAATGAGGCAGTGTTCCAAATCGCAGGCATTTGAAACCACCTCTGTTATTTTTGTCCACTTTACTACTGTTTATTTCCTTTGAAAAACTGTACTTGTTAAAAAGGGAACTTTATGACATTCTGAAATCATAGGTTTGATGTGGTTAGCAATATTTTTTTTCCTAAAATGTCTTGAAATAATCATTAAATTGAAAATATGTTTCTCCAGGTGATTCTAAGGCAGTGATGGCGAACCTATGACACGCGTGTCAGAGGTGACACGCGAACTCATTTTTTTGGTTGATTTTTCTTTGTTAAATGACATTTAAATATATAAAATAAATATCAAAAATATAAATCTTTGTTTTACTATGGTTGCAAATATCAAAAAATTTCTATATGTGACACGGCACCAGAGTTAAATTAGGGTTTTTCAAAATGCTGACATGCCGAGCTCAAAAGGTTCGCCATCACTGTTCTAAGGTGTAGTGGTTCTCAGCCATAGCTGCCCATTGAAATCACCTAAGGAGCCTGGGACTCATCTCTGGAGATTCTGATGTAATTTGTTTTGGTTGCAACTTTGTCAATGTATTATGTAAAATAATCCCATATCTTATCGGTGATTTGAGCTTTACTCAGCGTAACACTGTGCCAAGGCAGAAGCATGCAAGAGAGTGAACCATCTGGCCATCATGCTGGGGAGGGGAGGGAAGGTGGGCTGTGCTTCTCAGCTGAGGGTACAGGTGTTGGAGTAGGTGGCAGTGTGCCAAGGGTATACAAAGCGAGTGGCAGTAAGTATACTTTGTTTTAAAATCTGTCTTAATGGAATTATTGTTTGGATATTCAGTCAAACGCTGATAAGTTATAGAGGAGAATGCAGGCTTCCATGGCGTTTTTGAGATGTGCTGGGTGAAGAGAACATGTAGTCTATAGTGGACAGAGGAGGTAGGAGTCTTGGGGTGATGGCTGAACTGTGTACCACAGGAGAATAACCGTGTGGATGACGGGGATATGGAGGTAAGTCAGCTTGTCCTTGCTGAATTGTTCCCAGGAGACATGCAGGGGGAGACACCTGCAAGGTGGTGGGAACACGGGTCTGCCGCTCTGGAGAAGATGGGGTACCGGTGTAGGTTTGGGTCTCACCAGGTGCTATTCGAGGCCCAGGCAATGGTTCCTGGGCACAGCTGCCCATTGAAATCACCTAAGGAGCCTGAGACCCATCCCTGGAGATTCTGATGTAATTTGTCTTGGTTGCAACTTGGGCATGGGGAATTTTAAAAGCTCCCCAGGTGATTCTAATGTGTAGCAAAAGTGAAGAACCACTGGCACGGAGTGAGAGAAGAATGGAGGCCAAAATCCTGGGGAATATCGACATTCAGCAGAATAGGTGGGTAGAAGAGAATTGGAGAGACTTTTGCTCTATGACCAGGTGTTTCATCCTGGCCAGTTAGGTGAGGGCATGTCCAGAGGCCTTTGGATTTGACCTTTGGAAGTGAAACTGGAGAAAGCAGTATAAGTACAAAGGTGATAAATATCCACCTTACAATATTATTGTGAAGAATTCATGAGATAACTGTAGGTGTTGTGCTTAGCAGGGTAAACAGATGCAGAGTAAGTGCCCTATAATTGGAACATGCCATTATTGTCATTTCTAGATTATCCGTGTTGTAAGGTAGTGGATCTTAGATGTGAATGCGTGTAAGAATTCCCCTAACTGTAGCTTCCCAGGCTCTCACAGGAAATTCTGATGGATGAGCTCTGGGATGAGGTATGGAAATCTGCATTCCTTACAGGTGATTTGCCTGGAGGGGGTCCTTGGACCACACATTAAGTCTGTATAGGCCCATAGAGATCCTACATAAACCTGGTCTGAAATTCTTTGTCTCCCCCGCAACGTGCATAGCTGTGCTGGCTAGCCTCATGTTAGGACATCTCAGGTATTTAGAAGGAGCTCTGTGGCAGGTCAAGGAACCATGGGGAGGGGGGATGGTTCAAAAGAGTACAGATTCTACCCACGTCAGGGCATCTTGGCCTGTGGCTCCACACGTGCAATCCAGTTGTTGCATGAGTTTGGCCTGTGAGCTGGGACCCTTCTGCAGCATTGGGGGGTGGCGCAGCTCCTGAAGGGACACTTTACTAGTATGCTCATGGGCTATCACAGGACAAATGTTTTCCCAAAGTAAACCTTTGGTGCCCTTGTCAAGTTTAAAGTCATTTGGGTTCAAAGTCTGTAATTTTGTTGCACATTTGAAAACCCCCCACAACATTCAGGGAGCATAATGAGCTGGCTGAACTGTTGCACAGCTAGAGGGTATGCGGTGTTTGGGGGAGAGTAGGAGAGAGACTGGCTGATGGCGCCAGAGGGTGAGGTGCCCCAGACCCAGAGAGAGCTGATCTGCTCTGGCCTGGAAAGTGCCCTCAGGCAACTCATTTCTGCTACAGCTCCTCCTTATCTCTGTTCTGATCTTAGCTGGTTCTCAGCCATCTGAGGAGGACTGCATGAGAGGGCAGACCACAGCTGGTAGGATCCCAGGGTGTGGGATCCCCAGGTGTGGCTGCCAGGAGACCAGTGTTGCTTTCCCCCTGTTGTTTGCTTCTTAAAAAATTCTGTGGGCTGCTCTTCCAAGGACAGGGGTTTCTGGTGTTTGTATCTGACTAGTGCATTGAGATGTTTGACACAAAACCTACCCTGGGCCGCGTAGCCAGCAGATCATCGGCCCCATGACTCCCACGGGGGCAGTATGGAGGCCAGGCAGGCCCTGGGGATGGGTGCCTTTGCATCTGTAGCTCGCCCAGCTCTGGCCGTGCCTCGCTGCCTCTGGTCTGCTGGCCAGGCCTTGGAGACTTCAGACAGCTTTGCTTGCTGCCGTCTCCTGGCCCTCTGACCTATGCCTCCCTGAGCTCAGTGTGCAAGGTCAGCAAGCTACTATGTTGCCAGCTTCGTTTAGAGCAGCAAGATGGTTCTCTTTCTGGAAAGAAATCCTGTTTCCTCTTTACATAGCCAGCAGGTTTGTAATCAGTTCCCCAGCAGGGAAGCTCTGCTCCATTGCATAGAAAATTGGAGTGGAACTGAGAGCTTTTGGCCTCAGTGTCTTTTGGGATATGATGTTGGCTTGCTTCTCATCTTCCCCACCTCTTCTGGCCAGCATAACGCCACACCATACTGCAGTGAAAAGACAACAGAACAGGGCTTGGGGGTTTGTGCTGGGAGCAGCACAGAGTGAAGCATGAAGATGGTCACCGGCTGAAGATAACTTAAAATTTACTTGTTCTCACAAGTCTGGGTTCTGAAGGCTCGGGTCTTATCTTCCCTCTCCCCTCCAATCTGGAGAACTGAGACTTTTAAAGAAAGAAGATTGAACTTTTTTTTTTTTTATGGTAATCTTCAGTGAGAAACTTGTGAAATGTTATGCAGGAAAAGCATGACTCACGTCTCTTAATTTAACACCTCTAACACCTATATTACCGAGCTCCCCAAATGTGTCAGTAGTGGGTTAGGCAATGGTTGGTGGAGACCTTGGAGGTCCTTCCTTAGGATTCTTCTAAAATAGCTTAATGAGATGTAATTCACATACCACCCAATTTACTCATTTGTAATGTATAATTCATGACCTTTTGTATATTCACATAATTTTTCTTCCATCTCCTCAATTAATTTTAAACATTTTTATCATCCTCCAAGGAGACTCTGATGCCTTAGCCATCATCCTCCATCCTTCCCATCCCCCCAGGCCTAAGCAGCCACTTCCTCAGGATTTTTAACCCATGGCCCAACGTGTGGTGCTCTCCAGTTTGCTTTGTTCCTTAATCTTGCTAAACTACATATCCTTTTCCTTTGCTGTTTTCAAACAGTTTGCAGCTCCCCAGATTTCAGTGCCAGGATGTGTGGATCTGGCACTCAATTTTTCTTTGTTCTGTTCACCTTTTGACAGATTTGCTAGTGCAAAAGGACTATATCACACACATTCCTGAGAGCATGTATGTCTCGGTTTAGGACTTCTTTACTCTTCTCTCTCTCTGGGTTCTGATCTGGCTCAGGAGAGAGTAATTTCCCGGTGACAGTGGGAAGGAAGAACTCAACTTCCAGTAGGTAGACACATTATTTGGAGCAAAAGAGAGGAACTTTTGCTTCTCCAGAGGAAGAAAAATTACAGTAATATTCTGATTTGGGTAGGTGCATTTTGAGGGTTTCATCTTTAGCCATTTTTGGAATTACTGATAAAGAAGTACGTTTCTTATGGCTGAAATGGCGATGGTTTGGGAGTGCCTAAGATCGTAACACGAAAGTCTTTTCTTACTGAAGGCCTTGTGCTGTTCTGTGAAATTCCAGCCCAGTGTAGATAACATGTTCTCTACCATTTATGTTTTTTCTTCCGCTCATTTTCTTTCCTCCTTTCTCTCTCCCCTCTCATTCCTTCACTGTGTCTGCCCTTCCCCCACCACCGTCTTGCCTTGCCAAAAGGCCAAAGAAGCGACTGATCTCTGACCTCTTGATTATACGGGAAAAACAAAGCCTTTTAGTAATGGGAATGACCTGAAACTGATTTCCAGAGTTTTAGGATGATAGCTAAAAAGACTCCCAGATTTGAGGGGACTGTAAATCTGCAGAAATTTGAGCTCAGAGTGGTCCCATCTTGTAAAACTCGCTGTCTTGGGTCCTCTTTCCTGTTACACATCCTGTGCTATGTTTTAGAGGTGAAAGGACATGCTCAGAACCAGGGTGGGTACAGAATGTCCCGCTCCCTGGTTAGTGGCTTTGATGGGGAACTCCAGGGGCTTGTTTTCTGCTTCTCCAATGGGACCTCTTACAAGCCTCAAGTTTCCCATTACTATTATTATTGGGGTAGAGGGTGCTATTAAAATTGTCTTTGACAAAGTAGGTCAGTGATTTATATTTCAAAAGGATAGATTTGGGGACATGAATGAGAGCATGTTATCTGGGTTATTTGAACAGTTCTAGATGTATTTATAATGCCATTTAGAGACCTAGAAACCTATTTGGGATAGGCCAGGGAACTGGGTATGAAATCTGAGTCTTTGCAGGTATTGCCTCTATACTCCGCAGAAAGGATATATTTTGGACATATTTCAGTGAGACTGGGATAAGATGGCTTACATCTCCCTCCCTCAAGCTGCCAACCCTGTGGTTCATAGAGCCATTTACAGTAAAATAGCAGGATATTCCTCTTCCTTCTTCTGAAGCATATATTACCCAGCGTTTCTTGTCACATAGGCTGGTCATTAAAAAAAAAATCCCCCCAAAACTTGTATTTTTTGATTATATAGGTAATACATGTTCATTAGAGAAAATTTAGAAATTATAGATGAATAAAAGAAGAACATGCAAAATAATATTCCAGGTTTGCCGTGCCAAGACTTTTTTTGAACTAATGACCTACTTTTGGACAGGTAAGTTGTTTCTCCCTCTCTCTCTTTTCACGATCATCAAGCAATCCAAAATGATAGTCCTTATAGACATGCCATTATTTTCTCTGTCAGCTAAATTTACATAGGCTGCTCTTACATTTCTTTCCATCACTTTAAGATTCAGCTCCTACCTCTCTGCTTGTTCCCTTCTTTTTCTTGCTGGTTGAACGGAACCTTAGGAACAAAGAGTAGATGTCTTTTCAGAATGCCACAGAATGAAGAGTCCCATGTGTTGACAGCATTGTTAAATTTATTTGAACCAAAATAGTACTAGAATATCTACCGCCATTTAACTATTTTTGTGTCAGACTTTTGTTGTGTTTTACAAACTTTATTTCATTGAATCTTCACAATAATCTTAGGCAATATATACTAGTCTCCCCATTTATAGATTAGGAAACTGAGGCATATGAAGTGAAAGTAACTCATACAACTCAAAAGAGTTGCAGTCAGGATTCGAACCTTGGTCCCATGCCACTCCTTTTGCTCATAACCAGTGCTGTGCTACTGACTATATAATCTTTATACAATGGGTATAATAGTGTTCACTTGAGGGCATTGTAAGGCTTACATCACTTAGTGTGTGTAAAGCCGCAGGCACAAAATTACAGCATATAGTACTACTCTAACGACTAATTATTTTCATCTTTTGGAAGATAGGAATACTATAAAGATTGTTTTTGTGCTGTCTCTACGTCTGAATGTCTGACTTTCTCATTGGAGATGAATCCTTGTATTAGGAGTTGTCTCTAGAAATTAGACTTCATTAGTCTGGTCAAAAAATATTTAGTGGACTCCATTTATGTTCTAGGCACTGTTCTAAGTATTGGGTGCATAGCTCCAAACAAGACAAAGTTCTGACTCATATGGAGCTTATATTTTAGTGGGCAAAGAAAACAAGTGAACAGGACACTGTCAGATAGTGAGAAATACCGCAACGGAAATAAAATAAGATCAAGAGTGATGGGTAGTGGGGGCAACTTGAGATTATGTGTTCAGAGAATGCTACTCTGAGGAACAGAATGACCTTGTATTCTGGGCCTACACTTGGTGACCTACACTTGTTGAAAATTGTATGCTCTCACTTGATGGATAGATTGTGTTGGATCATATTTTCTTCCCTTTGTATTTCCTCTTCTGTTTTCATAGGCAGAACCATTTTTACTCATTGGAATCATGACCAGCCAGAACCACAGTGATCTTGGTAAGATAGAATCCATTTCTCACATGGTAGGCAGACTGATGTTTTCAAAAACATAGTCTCTCTTGCCCCAAATTTCCCATGTCACTCAGAAGACATTTTAACTTCTTACTGTGGCTTATGTGTGACAAGGCTTCTTAGCCTCCTCTTTGACTATTCTCCCTCTGTGCTTAGGTTTCACTAATCTTAAAGTCCTCTAACACACTGAGCACTTTCCAGCCATAGGGCTTTCCTTTGGGATCCCTGTGCTACAGATCTTCATGTGGTTGGCTACTTCTTCTCATCCTTCAGCTCTCAGTGAAAGGCCATTCAGAGACTCCTTGCCTGACCACCTGACCTAAAGTCTTAAGTAGCATTCCTTCCCCCCTCTATACCATTACTCTTTTTTTTAAAAAACAAAACAAAACACATGCTTTTATTGATTTTCAGAGAGAGAGAGGAAGGGAGAGGGATAGAGAGATAGAAACATTGAAGGGAGAGAAACATTGATTGGCTGTCTCCCACATGCCCTTCGCTGGGAATCCAGCGTGCAACCCTGGCATGTGCCCTGACCGGGAATCAAACCTGCGACCTCTTGGTTCATGGGTCGACACGCTCAGTCACTGAGCCACACCAACTGGGCATTACTCTGTTTTATAATCTTCATAGTACTTCTCACCCTCTAACCTTCCCAGTACAGGTGAAATTATGTCACATGTCCCTTCAAAGAGTCCTGCTTGACTGTGTGTTCTAAAAGCAACTCTCTTTGTTCCTGGCCTCAAGCATCCCTTGGTTCTATTGAGATTTTATTTTGTTTTTAAGATCCCACCTTGGACAGATCAGGTGTAACCTCTCTGATTGGAAGGTGATCCAGTCTGTCTTTGGGGTAGCAAAAGAAATGAGTTAAAAAAAGCAAGATTCAGAGTAAGAGTTGATTAATGCTGTCAGCAGCCTCTTCCTTGCTTCCCACCCCTTTGCCTTTGCTCACTCCTCTTCTCTCTTAGGTCTCTATTTCTTTATCTTTACTTTTGTCAGGCAGAGGAAAGGAAAGAGAAATCTGGCGTTTCTAAATCTGTCATAAGCGCCAAGAGGAGGCCCAGATCTCCTTGTCTGGGTCAGTTAACCTGTGAATTGATTCCTTCATAGTCTTCAAACCTAGAAGAAATGGACTTATAGCTGCCTCTTAAATCAACAAGACTGTTTGCTCATGCTTCTTCTTTAAAAAGGGAGACTTTTGAATAGTATATATTCTCCTCCATGCCCTCCTATTTAAAAGCTTTAGTTTTAATGGTCATTTTAGTTATTGTTCCACATATGGGAAGGCACCCTTGACAAACCTCACAATCAATTATAAAGGACTTTTCATTTTCCTCTAAAAATATTAAGAAAAATGCTTCTCCCACTTTTGTTCACATCGCAGGCCTCTGTGTGCTGTTTGTTGACAGTGTTCCCAGGCTGGGACCACATCTCTGCTCCTCCAGTGGATTCCCCCAAGTCATAGTTTTGGTACAGAATTTCTCTGAAACCCTGTAGTGACTTTTTATAAAATTTAATATCATTTTATTTGGATAGGTCCATGTGGACAAAGGGTCTCAGCAGGAATTCTGCCAACAAACAGCAGTGTTTCCCACACAGCCTCTAGGATTTAGGACTGCATTCTTGCTAAATAGAATTTAAGCACGAAAGCCAGTCTCTTGTCTCTCTCTGCCTCTTGGGCTGTGGTCTCTGTTATCTATGGAAAACCAGTCATTTTTAGGTATTTAATTTAGGAGCAGGCAGGGAGAGAGAAGGAACAGGATCACGTCTCTGCCTTTCCACACACAGGTGTCCTATTTTGTGACATCTAAGCACTAGAGACTCGTTGACCCACATTTTTTCCCTCTGCTCCTGCAGTGTACTGACCATGCAGAGACCTGCTGCCACAGTTACTTTTGAAATGTGTTGCTAAATGCAGAGATGTCTGTCTCTACTGACTTCTCAGATGCCTGAAATTAGTTCATGACCTAGAGAGCACCGTGGCTGTGCTTTCATTGCCGGAATCCTTGGAGGTGGCTGTGGAGTGAGCAGGGTCCTGAGTCTAAAATATGAGCTGGCCTCTTTTCCTGACTATGCATCATGCCTTTCACTCCCTACTGATTTCTACTATCTTAATACGTAATACAATTAAAGCTCTCTCTCTCTCTGTCAGAAATCTTCCTGTTTTTCTATTAAGCTGTTTTTGAAAGTATTTTTAATCTGTTTTTGGGGGAACATCCACAGTTTATGTTCATTGAAGGCAAAAGTTAGAGGTCTTTGGCCAGTGTGGGAGAGACAGAAACCCAATGGGAGAGCCCCTGAGGATGGACAGCAGGTTCCCTATTGGCTGTTTTCTGCCAGCTTTGTAGAACAGCATGAACTCACCCCTGCCCTTGAGTCAAGGGGCCATAAACAGGACATTCGGTATGACCTGGAGGTCTGACATTCATTCCTCTGCTTGTCTATTGGAATGACCAGGCTGAGGCCGGTTGCCAAGCAACCCTGGACATAATAGAAGCAGGAGAACTTGCCCTATGACTGTTGTATTCCCTTTGCCTTTTTTTCTGTTTTCCCTTCGAGGATGGAGAGATACTAGCTTTGGGTGGGAGGAGGTAAAGTGTACTAATTTGAAATTCTGATTGTGAGAGTCTTACTATTTTAGTCTCCCTGATCCCAGCTCTAATCAGATAACTCTGCGTTAAATTAGAAGGCTCTGACATCTCTCAGAGAGCCCCTGTTCCTGCAGAGAGGTGAGCTTCCTTTGGTCTCAGCAGGGACACAGAGTATTGGCCAGGAACTTTGCTGACAGTAGAAGCAGTTTCTATCACCACCCTATCAGTTGGTTTTAATCAGGCACAGTTGCAGACAGGCCGCTTTCCATCACGAGGGAGGGAAGATCTAATCCGAGCTGCTTAGGCAGAAAGGGAACTTTCTCTGGTCCATAGCTGGGAAGCCCAGGGATGTCCTGACTTTGGTCTGTGGCTCACATGGCTGCAGGCCAGGTCTCTTGCATCTCTCAACCTCGCTTTCCTTTAGGCTGGCACCATTCTCAAATGGCCTCTTCCCTCGCATTGGAAAGATGACTTGTGGCCAGGAGTTTGAACCGAAGCCCTGAGCATGGCTCTCATTGGCTTTTTGTGAATACGTGCTTATCCTTGAGATAATCCTTGAAGCTCGTTTGGCCAGAACCCAGAATGGAGTCAACAGCATATGAAATAAATATTCCAAAAGTCAGGGAGGGAGGGTTTCCCAGAGGAATATTAGGGTGCTATAAATACAGAAGAAGGGGGGATAGCTGCCAGGCGGCCAAGGCAACAAAATTCCTCCACACTGGCCTGAGTAAATTTAACGAGGGCCATCCAGGGAAGAGAAAGGGCTGTGCCTCCTGAATATCTCATGGTTTTTCTCCACATATGGATAAGTTAGTTTGGGCTATCAGGCTATGTTTTAATAACGTAACCCTGGAAATTCAGATTTGGAGGGGGAGAAACAAAAGACAGTTTTGAAGTTTTGAGGACCACCAGGATTGGGCAGACTGGGCAGCCTGAAAATAGTGTTTCAGAGCCAAGTAAGTGCCTAGTGAGCAGGGGATGGGGTGTCAGGTTCATACGAGAGAGGCCAGGGGGGTGGGGTGGGGGGGGGGCTGCTCCTACTGGTAAACATTAAAAGAGATAAAAGCAAAATGTTGTGTGAGAACTATTAAGTAATGCAGGAGAGTTCCAAAACCCGCAGCCAGTGAGTGACTGCTTTATAGCCTCACGTATGACCACTAGCTCTCCATCTTTATGGTTTGGGAAACAAAATACACTCAGTAGTACTTGGCTAGTGCAGTGGATTTGACTACTAGGGTCAGCAAACTTTCTGTATAGGGCCAGATAGTAAATATTTTAGGTTCTGTGGGCCACATAGGGCCTCTGTTGTATATTCTTTTCTGTCTTTGCTTTTATAACCCTTTAATACTGTAAAAACCATTTTTAGCTCCTGGGTCAGACATACAAAAACAGGCCAAGGGCCAAAGTTTGCTGAGGTCCAGTATGGTTGGGGGATCTGGTAGACCTGGGTTCTAGTCCTGTCTGTGTTTCTTGTGAATTGTATGGGCATTTTAACCTCTCAGACTCAGTTGTCCCAATTTTCTTATCTGTAAAGTGAGTTTGGTAAAAGTGCCCATCTCGTGGGGTTACAGACTGTTCAGAAAGTGGATTATGGTGTTGATCCTTTGCCACTGCACTGCGTGCTTGGTGGTTGTGGGGTGAGTGGGGGCCGGAGGGAGATGGGGCCTAGCTCTTTGTAGTTTCCATTGTTCTTCCTCTTTTGATGCCCTCTTTTTCTCAGTTCTGAGCAACTCTTCATCAGGTTTTGGGAACTTGGTGCCAATCTAAGTTTCATTTCTGGTGTGTTCAGGAAGTGACCCACATTTTAATCCATATTTGGCAGTAACTGAAATAAATTGGCTTGGTTCATTATCGAAACACAGAATATGTACTCGTTCTTCTTCCAGCCTGAAATTTCCTCTTTATCCAATTTTTCAGTACATTCCAATTCATCAGCCTATCAAGGCCTCTTACTAAAGCCAGAAAGAGAGTTGTTGTTTTTTACCCCCGTTTTATCAGAGAGAATGTTAGAATTGTGGATTTGTGTTTGTTGGACTTGGTGGATGGATGTCAACAGTTAGGAAAACGGCGGAATTTCTCCCCAGAGTTTCAGCCCTATTACCTACACTTTGTGCAGGTGAGCTATGATGGAATGGATAGGGTTCACATGAGCTTTCCAAGTCTGTGTCCTGCAAGCACTCGTCTTCTTTAAGTCACTTTCTCAGCCTCTTCCATCACACTTCTCCCTTCTACTTTTTTTCTGTGGCACTGTTCTCATTCTAACATATGGTATAATTTATTTATTATGGCTTCTTTTTTTGTCTGCATCTCCCTACTAGATTGAAAACTCTGCAAGGGCAAGGGTATTTGTCTTTGTTTACTTCTGAATCCCCAGTGCTTAGAATGGCATCCTTAAAGAAATATTTGTTGAAGGAATGAATGCTTTGATTCCTATATCAGAATGTTTACTACATCCCATTCTCTTAGGCCTAGAAGTCATAGGACGTGGGTTTGAATATCGACTCTGCCACAAATTGCCTCTGTCTTTGAGCAAATCACTTAATCCCTCAGGACTGTAGTTTTCTTATCTTTAAAATAAGGGGTTAGAGTAAATGATTGCTAAAATTTCTAGTAGGTCTTTGGTTCTGTGATTATAATCTCTGGTTAAAAAAGACGATGTATGGCTATTAAAACTGCCACAGTTATTTCCTAAGAACAGTTTGAATTTCATTGGTGGGCCAAGTGGAGTGGATTGAAAGAGTTTCAAAAAAAAAGTTTCTGGAGGTACCCTCTGCCTTCACTACAACAGTTCTCAAGTATTATAGTACTAGAGACCTGGTGCACGAAATTTGTGCATGGGTGCGGTCCCTAGGCCTGGCCGGCAATCGAAGCATGAGCGTCTGGTGTGGAAGGTCAGGTCCCAGCTGACCTCTGGGCCCTGGGCAGCACCTGGACCACCAGGTCCCTGTGCACCCCCCTCCACCTGAGTCACGATGCCTGAGTCCCCATGCAGAGATGCGGTGAGCGCATCTGGACGCTGCGGGCTGGGGCGCAGCATGGGCCTCTGGGCCACCCAGCGGCGTCGCACAGAAGGCGGGCGGGCAGTGCACTCTCTCCCGGCGGCCTCGCAGACTGGCTCCTGTGCAAACCCACAGGGAGCTTAGCCGGCCCCTGTGGTCCTGGCCACTGTGGCCCAGCTCACCCGAAAGAGGCTGCGCAGGTGTGGGGCGGGCTCCTTGTGGGCGCTTGGCATCTGAGCGTGGGGCTTCCCCGGTGTGTGAGCCCTGGTGTCCCAGGGGAAGGTAGCAGGGGGAGTGAGACCTAGCTCGGAGGACACCCCGCATTCTCACCCCACCTCCAACCCTGTAACCCCCTGCCCCCAGGTAGCCAGCGAGAGGTCGCAGCCCCCTGCCTGGGCGCTGTGGGAGGTTGTTGCCGCCGTCCACCCCCCAGTTTCCAATCCCAGCCCGGGGCCTGGCCCCGATTGGGTGATCAGGGCCTGCCAGCCGCTGGTTGCCATCTGCAGGGTGTTGGGTCGGGGCCGGGCCCCCTGCCCAACTCCCTCAGTGCCTGGGAAAGAGGCAGCAGCCCCACCCCCTGCCACCACCGCTGGTCGCAGTTTGCAGGGCAATCGGCAGGGTGATAGGGTCCCCGCTCACACCCGCCTTGGCATGGCGCCACCTGCTCATCTGCTCCACCATCTGCTGCAGTCCCACTCTTGTCGGGGCCCATTGGGGCTGGCAGCACCTCCACTGCTGCCCGCTGCCAGCACCGCATCACCGATGCCCGCCATGTTCCGCACCGCCCCCTGGTGGCCAGCGCACGTCATAGCGAGTGGTAGAACTCGCGGTGGTCTCCTGGTCGAACTACCACCTGAGGGGACAATTTGCATATTAGGCTTTTATTATATAGGATATTAGGCTTTTATTATATAGGATGGTTGCCTTCAAGAACCTTCCCACTAGTCCTTTAAGGGTAAAGTCCAGATGTCTGGATATGGCTTTCAGAGCCCTGCGTATTCTGGCCCCTGGCCACTCCCTCGGCCTCACATTGCCTACGTGTCTGTGCTCTGTGCTCCTGTCCTTGTGATTTGTTTCGGTTTCTCCAGTGGATGATGGATTTCCCAGCTTCAGTCCATTGAGTATTTCTGTTCCTTCTACCTGGTGTCCCTGTGCCTTTCCTGTCTCCCTTTGTTTGGTCAGTGCCTACTCATACTTTAGGTCTCAACAAACAGGACATGTGAACTTAGGGAGGGGTTGACTGGAACATCTATGCAATAAGAATGCAAGTGTTTTGGGATTAGATTGTGGAAGGCTCAGGTGCCACATTGAAGAGTCTATCTTCTTTCAGCGGCTACTGGGAAGCCACGGTAAGTTTTCTGAGTAGCATAGTGACGTAATCAAAGCTTTATGTACTAAATAGCACAGATAAGCCTCAAAGAGCATTGAAAACATTATTTCCCTAATCCCTAAAGCATTCCTGGGGGCATAAATGCTAGGGTTCCTGTTTTGTAGATGGGAAAAAACTGGGACACATAATGATTAAAGGACTTAGTTTAGGCGTCACAGAAAAGCAGTGATTAAGCCAGCAAGTGTTTTTACGGCTTGATAGAACTGTGATCTGCAAGATTGATGAATGCTGCAAATGACTTTGCTCATTTTCAAGTGGGTGGCAAGGTGAATAGTGCTGAGTACTGAGGGACTGTCCCTCAAAGGTGACTGACTCATGGATGCTTCTGGAAGCTTTGCCAGCAACTTGGATTCTGCTTAGGATAGTTGGGAGGATGGATACAGGATGTTTCTTTGTAGCAAGGCCCTAGTCACCCTGTGTGGTTGTTATACTCATGGTTTTAGCAGGATCAAGGAGCAAGTAGATGCTAGTTTCCCTCTTGGCTGGCGTAGGATGAGATCTTTCATGGCAAGCCTTGTGTGTGATTCCATTTTACTTAAACTATAGGGCAGGTATTTGGGTTTTGCAGCTTCATTGCAGACTGTGTTTAAAACTGGGCTTGAAAATGCAGGACTTCAGTGGTATAATTGATGCTCTCCAAAGGCTGGTACCCCCTCTGCCGTGGAGCTGTGCTTCTCAAGCTTTATTGTGCATTTGAATTGCCTGGGGACCTTGTTAAAATACATGTTCTGAGCTGGAGCTTGAGATGCTGCATTTCTTACAAGCGCCTAGTTGATGTTGGTACTGCTTAGAATATTTTGGGGGATGGATACAGGATGTTTCCATCCACCTGAGCCTTCTCCCTTCTTCTCTTCCCAGCTTTTCTCTTTCTTGGTGTCTCAGACACTTGTTCCCATTTAGTGGATGCTAGTATTCACCACTGGGGCTCATTGGCCACTCTGTAGCCACATTGGTCTTTTCAAAATGAAAGTCTGATTATGTCACCTTATTGCCTAAAACCCGTTAGTGGCCCCTGATTGCAACCATATCATGGTCTCGCCCACCTGTAGTTCTGTCTCGCATCATCTTTGCATTTTTCAGCCACGGGCCCCTGTTCTGCTCCCTTAGAAGCTCATATGCCTACCCTGACAGGGCGTTGCCACACACAGTTCCCTCTATGTAGCACTCCTCTGCCTCCCTTCCTATAACTGTTCTGCCTTCACATCTCAGCTCAAGTGTTTCTTCCTCTGGAAGCCACCCTGGGCTTCCCTATCTAGTGACCTTGTGCCATTGTTGGGTCTCTCTGGTCCACAGCAGGGAAACAGGGGTTTGTTTGGGAGCATTGCTGGATATTGTGCTTTAGTTTTCCCCCTTCAGTGGAGCATTGTACATCATTTTAGGAAGTTGTAGATTGCCCAACAGCTGCCTTTCAAAAGATAGTCTTCCTGGAAGGGTGGTGATGGCGAAAGTGCCCTTCATGGTGTGTAGGAGGAAGAGGAAGAGCAAAGAGTTTCCGGTGGGAACTGAATCATATCACCTAAAGCTGGCTTCGGGAACTGCTGTTGGTTTATGTGTACGCAATCAGTGAACCGTCATCTCCCCCTTTCTCTCTCCCCCATGCTTCTCCTTTTTCTGTTGTTCTTGCAGTTTTATAAAAGCAGAAACTATACCCTAAAGGGAAGGAATTGACTAGTTTGGGGCTGTAGCACGTTTGGCTGAGCTGAGAAGATAATCCAGGTCTGATGACAATGTGGGCCTCTTCACCCACTGCCATGCTATCTGCATGCGAGCTGTCTCCCTGAAGCCCAACAGCTTTTGAGCAGTTTCCTGAACCGGGGAACAGCCCTATTTAGGTGACACTGTTCCTGCCAAAATTAGAATTCCTTGAAGAGATGCCCTGAATATATTCTGCAGCAGACCTAACAACCTCACAATTTCAGTCACCTTTCCTGTTGTGGTCACAGCTCTGGCAGCAGTGAATACTATCAGGAATGACAACTGTGGGTTTTTCAGAGGAATATTTTAATGCCCTCCTCCCCCTTAGAGATTTGTCTTCTGAATTTTGGGTCCTTCTCATAATGAATAACAATGTAGACTGTAGGGTCTGTTTAGAGTCTAAGGTCCTGGCAGTGATCCTTTGAGGCTGAGGGTGTTTGTCCCTATGAATTTCTCAGCAGGATTTGTTCTGTGAGCTGCAGAGGGTGACGTGAGCCACAGGAGCACTATTGCAATTGCCTTCACAGCTGCTTATTCACTGGCTTGTGATTCATTGGGCCGATGCAGCGAGATGCACAGTGTTAAACAAAATGCCTTGATCCATCAGGACAAATGTAAAAGTGGTACCTTGTTATCCTTCTATTATCCTTGAATGTGAGCTCTGAGAGGAGCCATGCTTATCTTCCCATTGTCTGACATGATTATCCAGAAAGTATTTACTGCAGAATAAATAACTATAAAAAATCTAGACTAAGCAGATGAATGGTAAATACATTCACCCAATTTAAAGGTTGGGGTGCAGAACTGGGAGGACCATAGAGACACAGATTACTCATTTCTGCTCTTTATGACTCACTGGAGTCCCTTCCCTCCCTTCATCCCTCCTCCTTTATTTGGGGTTTTCTTACATTAAACGGCCGTCAGAATCCCAGGCTCTTTTTCCGGTCTAGTTCCGGTCTGCTTCTTGTGATGTTCAGTAATTTCCTGAATTTCCATGGATCTTCTTGGAAATCAGCAGCGTGTTCTCATGTGCTCACATATGCTTGGAAACTCCTAGTTGTATGTCTGCTACCTGCAAGCTGCAAGGCCTTAGCGTCTGGGTGGGAGGAAAGCAAGGGTGTGGCAGTGAGAGATGGAAGCGATGCCAGATGCCAGGTTCATTCTTTGTTCCAACCTAAAGCAAGTGTCCAGACCTTTATATCGAATGGGTCCTGATCTTCCCTGATGAGGATCATCAGGTCACTGATGGGCAGAGTGTGAGAGGGTATGTGTCTTTGTGTACAATTCAGTCATCAGCTCATTGCAGGTGCCATTTCCTGTTGTTAAGGCATCTTTTTTTCAAAAAATTATTGATTTTAGAGATAGAGAGGAAGGGAGAGAAAAAAGGAGAGAGGGAGGGAGGGGAGAAGGGGAGGGAGAAGGGAGGGAGGGAGAGAGAGAGAGAGAGAGAAGAGAGAGAGAGAGAGAGAGAGAGAGAGAGAGAACAATTTGTTGTTCCACTTGTTTATGCATTCATGGGTTGACTCTGACCAGGGATCAAACCCACAACCTTGGTGCATCTGGATGAGGCTTTAACTAATTTAGCTACATGGCCAGGGCCTCAAGGCATCTTTAATCACATGAACAGTGGATGTGTGATTTAGTTGGTTGGAGTACAGGGCTGACTGCTTTTTCTTTCTTTTAAAAATTGTTTTCTCGGCATAGCTTTGATTCTTTGATCTTGAGCTATGGAATTAATTCTGTATGAGCCTTTTGAATTGTGTTTTACAATCATTCAGTTCTCCCTCCTGTCATCCCCTAGTTAATATCCACAGTTCTAGTGCTGTACTAGGGAATAGTGACAGTCAGAGCTACTATCTGTTGATGACGCCGAGTGTGCCAAGACCCTCTGTAAGTCCTGTTTACGCTCTCACTGAATCCGCAAGACAGCCTTATAAGGCAGCGATTTTCAGTCTGTTTGCCACAAGAACTTTTAAAACATTCAATACCTGACTGTTTAGGCAGGGGCTCTGACCTCTTTTCCCTTAGATTGTCAAATAAAAAAGTGACAGCAGCCAACACAGCAATAGCCGTCTGGTGTGAGTGAATTAAAATTATACCTATTTTTTTTTGGTCAAATTGGCAAAATATATAATGTGTTTTTGGTGTGCTGCAGAATTTTAGTAATTAGTTTATGTGTTGCCATGAAATGAAAAAGGTTGAAAATCACTGTTATAAGGTAGTGTTTCTATCACTATTACCACCATCTCCATTTTATAGATGAGGAAGCCACGGGATCCATTTGAAAGGTATTAGATGCCCCTTTTTAATAAAGACAAACAAAACAAAACGAAAATCCTAAGCATCCCTTTGAGAAAAAGTTCCTTGCATGAAGAACAGCCTGCTAAGGTGTAAGATTTAGTAGAGGTCCCTCCCCCCACCCCTTTTCTTTTTTAGAACTGTTACCAAGGAGATATATTGCTTTCCAAAGACAAATATGCTGAAGAATTCCTCCTGCTTTTGGCTACTCTTGTGTCTAAACGCAACCGTTTTCCTTATGAGGAATAAGGATGAGGAATAAGGATGAAAATGCCTTGTCGTGAACTCTTGTGGTTAGAGTAGCCCACGAGATACCTCTTGGAGAAACATTGCATTGTTTAAAAATGCATCAAATCCGTGCCATTCATGCTCATCTGTAATGCTAGCCATTGGTTAGAGCATCCATATAAACAGTTGCCATCTGTCTGGGGAGACTAGAGTGGGTGTAGGTCAGGTTCAGTAACCTTGTGGAAAGTGGATAAAAACTGAATGAAAAGAGCATCAAAGAGGATCTGTTCCCTCTTAAGTCCCTGGCAGCTCCAGAGGCTGTGAGTGTTGAGATGAGAACAACTGTTCTGTGGTACCTTCTATATGAATGAGGCATCTGTTTACAACTGATGCCTAGGAAAATAGGCATCAGTAACGGCTACGGTTTTCTCATTTGTAGCCCAACTCCATTATCATTGGTGATGAAGGCTGTAAGTGGATGTGTTGAAATTGGCATTTTTCAAATTTCATTTTGATTTTAGTCTTATTTCTAAAGCATCCTTTAACAGAGTTGTACCCAGTCACCAATATTTAACTCATTTAAAGTTTGGTCGCCTTCATTTTTTTTCTGTCCTTAATTTTAGTGGAAAGGCTCATGAAAGGTGAAGTTGCTGAGATCTGGCAGTAGAATGGCAGGGAGAAAAAGCAATTATAATCACCAACCAAAGTGGCTTTAGAGGTTTTGTGGATTGAAGTTTCTCAGTTTTATTGATAGAGAAGTGGGCATTAAAAAGCATTTTAAACAGCTTTATTGAAATATAATTAACACATTGTATGCGGGAAACGTATTTATACATTTTACGTTGACTGTAAGTAGTAGAGCGCGGGACACAAATGGCCCGCTCCACCGTTTAGCGCGCGATAAAAACTACCCGCAAATAATGTGTTAATATACTAGGGACCCGGTGCACGAAATTCATGTGTGTGTGGGGGTGTCCCTCAGCCTGACCTGCACTCTCTCCAATCTGGGAGCCCTCAGGAAATGTCCTACTGATGGCTTAGGCCCGCTCCCCGTGGTTCTCTGCTCTCTGCAGGGCCTGCCTGCTCCACACTGCAGTGACTGCCAAGCAGGCCACACTTTGCCTGCTCCCCAGTCGCTGCAGCGATGGCCAAGCAGGCCATGCTGGGTGCTGCCTGAAGGCGGTGTTTGCCTGCTCCCGGGTCGCCGGGGTGACGGCCAAGCGGGCAGTGCTGGGAGCTGCCTCCTACCTGCTGTCAGTCTCCACAGAGGCATGAGGTTAATTTGCATACTCACTCTGATTGGCTGGTGAGTGTAGCAGAGGGACGGTTAATTTACATGTTTCTCTTTTATTATATAGGATACTGTGGTGCTGGAGATTTAGAATTAGCTCAGGGACACCTGAGTCTGGCGAGTGATCCCTAGACTTAACGTTTTGGTTTAAATTGGGAGGCCGAAACCTGAGTTTGATTCCACCCTCTCTAAGCCTAAGTTTGCTCACCTGTGAAAGAGAGATAACAATACATGAGCCTACCTAGAGCTACTTTGAGGATTCAATGAGCTAATAGTGCATATTAGCTCAAAGTGCTTAGCACATTGCTGGCACACCCTCAGTAAATGGTGGCTAGTTTAGGTCCATTAATCCAGCTTCATACATAGACTCCCACTACATTAGAGAACCTTATCTTTCTATATATGTTAAAGAATAGTTAATTGAATTGAAAATGGATTTTCATGTGTTAGGGAAAGAAAATAGTTATCTGTGGTATTGATTTAATTCAGAGTTAACAGATAAAATAAAGGATGCCCACTTAAATTTGAATTTCAGAGAAGCAATGGAAAGTTTGAAGTGTAAGTCAGTCTTCAAATATTTGTTTACTTTAATTTTACCTGGCTGTCTTGTGTTTTTATTTTTTATTTTTAGGTCAGTGGGAAGTAATTTTAATCAAATAATTGTACATTTTCTTCCCATACCTCTCAATTTGTATTAGGAAATGATGTTATGATTCATTTCATTATAGTATTACAAAATATTTATAAGAAAATATTAAAGATAAACACAAAAGGCAAGATGGGGTGAAATAATCCTCTCCCTCTCCCACCAAAATCTTCACTCCAGTGCCCACAGCACATATAAGAATCAAAACAAATAAGTAACAAAGATTCCCTTGATCACAGGTTCCCAAAGAATTGGAGAGGGTAAGAGATGGGATGAAAATGGGAGTATGAAAGGGAATGGAAGTTAGTAAAACTGCTTCAGTAACCAACTGATTCCGAATGAAATGCCCTTCCTTATTATATGCAGTGAATTCCCAGAAAAGGATAAAGATATTACCTTAAATGAAATTAGAAAATACCATGACAGTGAAAGTAGCTCTTTGCCTAAGTTTCCTAAGAGCCTCTTTCTCCATGAACCAATGATGTGAACAGAAGCATGTTCAGGCATCAGAAGTTGTCACAGCAGTCTTTCCATCTGTTTCATAAAAGCTTCATACACATCATCCTTAGTTTGTACTGAGATGGGACCAGATGGACCAGATTTGGGGGCTGCTTCCGCAAGAGGCACAGCAGGATCATGCTCTTACTTTCTTTGGGCAGCAGCAGTAGCCTCTTTATTTTCCTGACGGACCCTCAGTGTGGTGGGCATGAGTCGAATAATCTCTGCCTTGGGATTAGTGATTTGTGGCTTGGCACTGATGGTTGCTGTGGCTTTCTTCTCAGTGGTGGCTGCACTCGTGTCACCCACCTTGGGTCGCTGATTCAAGTTGGGTAGAGCACTTAAAACTTGGCAAGGAAGCTGGTGGGAAAAGCACAGGTGAGGCATGTCTGAGTGGAGGCACCAAAGGTGGGCGCATTATGCCACGGGGAGGTTGCCTTGGTGGGGGTCCCTGAGGAGGAGGGTCAGGAGGCAGACCTGGAGGTGGACCTGTGGGAGGGCCAGGAGGTCGGCCTGGTGGTAGTCCTGAAGTTTAAAGTTGGGGTAAAGGTCCTTCCTTGGAGTTCTGGCATTCCAAGTGTTCTCAGGAATGGAGGAGCTCCTGGGGGTGGCCCAGGAGGAAGGCCTGTAGGTAGTCCAGGTGGCCATAAAGGTGGAGCAGGGGGTGCTCCTGGCATGGGAGGTGCTTGTATCTGAGAAGGGGAAACAGACTGTGGGCGAGCCTGTTGCTGTGAAGAAGCAGATGTGCCATCAGGAAGATTCTTTTTTATGCTGTTTTTGTGTTGCTCTTCTGCTTCAGAATCACCTTCATCATCGTCCTCTGAAAATTCCTCTACTTCCCATCCCTCCTCAGGGATTTCCGGACCTGCCATTCAAAGCATCATGGCTTGAAAAAGACTCAGCTCTTTAATGTTCTTCTTTTTCTTCCTTGATTTCCTAGGCATATCTTCAAATTGTACACTCAGACCTGATTTTTTTCTTCATTGTTGTCTCTTTCATTATCATCATGATGTACAAATTTATCCCCCTCACTTTCTCCATCTGATCTGTCCATGTAGCTTACATCAGTACTGTCATCATGCTTATCTTAATCCATGTTCACAGGATAGCCATCATCTTAACTGGTGCTGGAAACATCATCATCATGACCCTGTTGAGCAAGTTTAGGACTATATAACATGTCTTCATCTCCTGATGACGGGGAAGAGCCATGGGCAAAGCTTACTTTAGGGCCATATATTTGTAAGACTTGAGGAGGGAGGAGGAGGTGGACTAGGGGACAGACTTAGAGGTTTACTGCCAGGGGGCAAACATGGAACAAAACACCCTGTCCAAGAAGAGGAAGAATAGAAACTGCCTGAGTTGGAGGTCCATAGGCTGAAGTCTTAAGGATGGAGGGTGGCTGGGCACCAGGAAGTGGAATGTCCTGGATCAAGATGTTGGAAGGAACAAACACGCGGCATATCTGGCAAAGGAATACTCTCCATTTCCACGTGCTGAGCATTCTTGACAGCATCAAAATATTGGCTAAGTTGAGCCCTCCTCTGTTCATATTCTACTTCTAGCTTTCTCTGTTCTTTGTAAATATCTGGATTCTCTTTTTCAGAGTTGAAGAATACGTTCAAAGGTTTCACGCAGCTTTTTTATGCTTGTCTTTCAGCACCTTCTCATTTACCTGTGGCTGTGGTACTGCATTAAAACTCCATTTCATTCAGTTTCTCCATGTCTAGGATAGTTTGTTTGGGATTCTTCATCTTCAAAACCTCAGCTGGTACCATCATGCACTGTTTTCCTTTCCCTTTAATTCTCTCTTCCGGCCTTCTTTTGGGGTTGGCCTGTGGGGTTCATAACTTTTCTACTTTTGGTGGATGGTAGATCTTTGTCCCATGTTGACAATCTGTGTGGTTCACTTGTTCATTTAAAAAAAAAACACGAGTATCAACACAAGAATGTCCAAGCACTTCTGCCGGACTTGGGCTGCGAGAAGCTGGGAGGGGCTGATTCTCAGCCTCTTTTACTTCACGGGGGCCTTCATCTTTGCTCCTGGTCAGCTATCCGGCAACTGACATCTTGAAACCTCAACGGTTGTTTTGGACTTTTATTTGTGAAATCTGCCAACTCTAATTTAATCCCATTGGTTCTCCTGTTTGGAATCTTTGGCTGCCTTTATGATCACTACAAATGAGTTGAGGAATTTTGAATAGGATGCAGGGATGTGATGTTATTTGCAGCTCCTCTGTGGCCCCCAGACTTTTGTTGTTGCTAATAGAAACTCAGCCTTTCACAACTAGCCCTATCATCCATTAAACATTGGTTGCATCGCAGCCAAACATCTTTGCTGAGAAATAAGGCAGAAGGAAATCTCTCTGATAGCACTTCCTTCTCTACATGGTATTGTTGAGCTTGTGGTAAAGAGGAGGTCAAGAATGGAATCATCAGAGCCCTGCAGCCATGTTCACAGTTCACCTTGGAGAAGTTGGGGGTCCACAGG
Source organism: Myotis brandtii (assembly GCF_000412655.1). Taxonomy (NCBI): domain Eukaryota; kingdom Metazoa; phylum Chordata; class Mammalia; order Chiroptera; family Vespertilionidae; genus Myotis; species Myotis brandtii. The sequence continues at coordinate 4,581,763 of NW_005370597.1, forward strand.
CGTGTAGGCATCTGTGTTCTAAGGCTTCAGGGACCATTTGGAAGCCTTACCTGCGCAGGACTCCAGCAATGAGCATCTCTTGTCTGCAGATCTAGGGAACACGAATGCAAAAGAAATAAAAATCTTGGTCCTTGATAACTGAGGACTGTATAGTTTATAGAGAGACAGGACCAGGAGGTGTCAGTAACTGCTGTATTTACTGAGCACTTCCTTTGTGACTTTGCCTCAACACCGGTAGGTGCTTTCTGTGCATTGTCATGGTAATCCTCGCGGTAGCCCTATGAGCAAGATTCTGTGATTATCCCCATTTTCCACATGAGGCAATTGAAGCTTAGATATGCTTTCATTTCTCTTAGGAAGGTAACTAGGAGTGAAATTGCTGAATCATATGGTAAATTTATGTTTAACTTGAGCAGATTTTTGAGAGAAGAGGGTAAAAAGATGGGTTAATAGGAAGTCTTAAATGTGGGAATGAGGTTTGGATAAGCCAGTAAAGCAGCAGTAACCTGGAGTAAAGTACCAGGACCCAGAAAGGTGAGCTGGACAGATTTTAAATGAGGAAAGTTAAGAAGGGAGCTGGAGTTAGCCAGAGAGATCCTGATGTTCCTGGAGGCTAAAGCTGCTTCTCTTGTCATATTTGTCAATGTGGGCAGAAGGCTTCTCTTTCCATTGCTGTTTTCTGGACATGTGTTCTGGGATGTATTTTATCCTCTTGCAGCACTAATAGATAGTCCTTAACGGGTAAGGAGCAATACCTTCTCATGGAACATCAGTTCTTAAATGCCGAGTCCCACAGTTTTTGCTGAGAAAACATGGGCAATAAAATATGAGTTTTTCCTAAAAGTAAATTTATATAATGCAGAGGCTTGTGTCTTATTTTGTGAGTGTGTCTTTTTTACTATTTTGGAATAGTCAAGACTGTTCTTTAATATTAAGTGATTATATATATCACTTTACTAGTATATATATATATATATATATATATATATATATCCTATTATATATATATATATATATATATATATATATATATATATATATATATATATATATATATATATATATATATATATTATTTAAATGGTTATGCTTGCTTGACATAATAAAATATTGCAACAGTATGTGTCTGTGGGTCTGTGTCTCTGTATTTAGTTCAAGTTGGTTGTTGAAATTCTCAAATCTGGGAACCACTGCTCCAAAGAAGGTTTGGGAAGGGAGCTATTGATATCCATGGTGGTCGCTGTGTTTTGCCTCCTTTCTCATTTTTTTTATATAATTGTGCATATGGGCAACTGGACTGATGCCTGGATGAGAACAAAATAAAAGGTTAGTGAAACCAGGAAAGGACGATCCCAGCATATAACCCCATTACTTGGATACCTGACTCTGTGTAAATGCAGGCAGCTGATGGGCACAGGTCATCTTTAGTCGCTTTGGTAATATAAGGAAGCCAGAACCAAGTGCAGGTTGGATTTCTTCTGCAGCTTTGGGGCAAGCTGACAGTTGATTCTGTTCAGGGTATACACCTTCTGTGTGTGTGTGTGTTGTGTGTGGGGGGTGAGTCTTCTGTTGAGGCTGGAGGCTCTGCAGAAACAGTCCCCTGGTGAGATCTGTGGGACAGAACAGCAGCCCTTGTCCCAAGGGTGAAGGTAGCACTAGAGCTCCTCTCAGGCTTGGAGTTAGGGAGTTTCTGTAACGTAATCTTGAAGTACACACAGCCACTTTTCCCAATGAATAATAACAATAGTGATGATGCTCTGTGTGATGTTCATACGAGTGAAATGCATTGAGCTGAACACTGCAAAGTGCTTTCAGGCATGATGCAATTTGACCCTACCAACAGTTGTGTTAGAAAGGTATGGTTAGTTCATGTTTGTGTGAAGCAACTTAAGGTCAGGAATGTTTAGCAACTTGTTCACTTAACTTGCCACTGGATGAGAGATGCAGAGCCAGTAAGGGGTCAGCTAGAATTCAAATGCAAAAAAACAACATCAAGGAGACATATGTAATACTCTTTGTAATACTTGAAGCAATAAAAAATAAAAAAATAAAAAGTAAACAAACAAACAAAAAACCAAATGCAATCTGTTTTCTTAAAAATCCAAGCCTCTCAGTTCAGCAATTTCTACCTCAAATCTCATTCCCAGAGGCCTAGCACATCAGGCCAGCTTTATTGTGGAAGTCTTGTGTGTGGAAGGGGAATGGAGGATGGAGTCCTTGGGCCATGCTTAACAAAGACTCCCTGAGGCAGCCTCACAGCCTGGTGTGTCTAATACACTGTATTTGCTGCCCCTCTGTCTACAGACAGCTCTATTGATTCAGCCTTGGGAAGTCTTTGACCTGGCTGTCCTCCTCACCCCCCCCTTTTTTTTTTATACAAGGCCAGAATGTTCAAGTTCACACCCACGTTGCAACCCCAGCTCCGGGGGGCTGAGGACAGGGTGGGAGCACCAGCCGGGACAGAGGGTTCTGCTGGACCATGTGCAGGTGGCTTCCCCCTTGCTTGCCTTGGAAACTGGGGGCTTATTGTTCGCTATCTTCATGCAGTTCTCACTGGCCATACTTTAAAAGCTTTGCCATTTCCTAGTGAGGAAGGTGGATGGAAAATGAGAACTTGGAAGGTTCTGTTTATTTCTTTTATTTTTAAGTTTAAGAATGTTGTGTTTTAGGAGAACGTCGGACTGAACAACAGTTGACTCTCTCTCCTGCCTAGATTTCAGCCATAGTTAGAGGTGGTGAAATTCCATTATCTAACTAGTATCAAATTTGGCTTAGTGGTACTTAATTTTTACCCTCTCTCCCCTACACAGTTTAACATTTGCCTTAATTTTTATCCTCAGCAACCGGTGAGATATGGCTGGTGTTACTAATTTCTCGTAAAATGGAGTCTCCAAGGCATGAAGTGGTTGAATTGTGCAGGGTCTGGTTAGAATTGGATCTCGAAGTCAGGTCTTCTAATCGCTAGCCCAGCTGCTTTCCTTGTTATTGCTTTGTGGAATGGATTGGCCATTGATAATGAAATCCCAGGACTGGGCAGAAATGTAGGCCCTCTTAGCTGGTGGTTGAGCTACTTAGAGCTTGGTCCATCTGTTTGAGACTAGAGTTGAGCTCCAAGATGAACCATTTCAGCCCCACAAAAAAGAAAAGCTCTTATTACAGATGGTACTCGGACCCTGTCAGCTGCTGTGGAAGTTTCTGCCACCGGAAGAGAGATGAAGAACAGCTTTTCTTACCACGGGTGAACTCTGAACATATGTTTTACCCATATATGGTGTATTGCTTAGTAAGCTTGTGTTTTTTTTAACTTATTTAATTCTCTGGCACCTAGCCCATCAGTTAGTTGCCCCTTTTATAAGTGCCTATATGACTGGGTGTTCTGGTTTTAAGTCATGAGTTTTGACTTTTATCAGGAATTTACAGCTTGCTTTTCGAAGGGCTTAGGTGAATGCAATTGCATGGAATGGCAGTGTTAAATTTTGTCATTTGAAAATGTTAAAATGGAACGTAAATATGCGCTGTCAGGGTCTGTTTTGAATGGTTGTATTCATGTGTCTTATCAGTCTGTGTTAGACATCTTTATTGCTCAAGTAACCTATGTTCATGTAGAGTGATTAGAAAATTCAGATAAGCAAACAGAAAAAGGAGGAAAGAAAAAACAACAACATATATACTCTAAATAGAGTCCCTTGAGGGAAGCCAGGATGTGAAGGACTTGGAACTTTTCAGAAGAAGGGATCTAGTCAGTGAGTGCAAGTCATTATCATTCCCTGAATGGCTCATCTCTTCCTTGTTTCAGATGATAGAGATCAAGATACAGGTTGGGATATCTGAGCATGATCTGGAGAGTCAAGGCATTTGGTTTGGTGCAATCTGCTCTGAGCCTAGATGGCTCAGGGGTCAAAAAGTTCCTCTGTTTATGCACCACCTGCTAGGGGTGGCTGTGAAAAGGGAAAATTAGTCCTTTGGGGTCTCCTGTTTATACAGTTGCTAGTTCTCAAGCAAAAAGGGATAAAATAATCTTACAGTCATACCTCCTCTTCACTTACTCTTCCCGGCCCTGCTGGAGCCATTTATCCACCATTCACCCATCCATCCATTCACCCACCCACTCATTCATTCATTCATCACCCATTCATTCATCTGTTCATTCAATAGGTGTTTACTATGTACCTACTGAGCATCAGACATTGTTTGCTTATGGCTGTGGGAATACAGATGAATAAGGCAAGTCCTTCCACTCATGGGGTTTACGTTGGATTGGTGCAGGTTGTGGCACCATCGCTTCCCTTTCAGATTTTCCTTCTCTAGCCATGAAGGTGCTCTTATTTCCCCTGGAGCTGACCACACCCCTAGGTTCTGTCCTGGAGCTCAGCTCACCCTAGACCCACAGCCTACCTGAAATTTGATCATCCCCAATGGGGAAGGTAAGGAGGAGAAGGCAGCATTTGGCTGGCTGAACTCTTCTCAGAATGGGACTTTACTTTTGTCTGGGAGGAGTAGGGGAGCCGATCACAGAGGGAGGGGCGCCTGGCTTTATCAGAGAGAGAAGGCCTCATTGTGTGTTTTTGTTGGAACAGGTCCCAGAGACCTCAGTACAATGCTTTGGACAGGGCTGAGCTAAGCTACCATGCCATAAAATAATAGCCGAAAGAATCAGTGTGGAATTTAGCATCAAAGGGAGCTCTGTGTTACAGCTCTCTCCAGGCAGAGGGCAGGACTTCAGCCCCAGGTCAAGCCCTGTTGTTAACTTCATAATATCTTCATGAACATGCCTTTTGTGTCTGTGTGTTTGCTCTCTGTCTCTGTCTCTCAGTCTCTCCCTGCCTCTCTCAATCTCGATCAATCTATCTCTCTCTCTCAGGTATAGTCATTTATTAAGAGATTTTGATGGAAAATTTAAAACATATTCTCTGTAAATTCTCTCCCTTTTAATCTATGGCACATCTGGGTGGATGGGTGAATTGCAGGGATGGGAACATATGACACAGAGAACTTAGAAAGTTCCAGGAAACCATATTTCCCAAACTTTAGTCACTCACGTGTTTCTATCATGATTTTCTGCCACATTGACGTAACACCTATTCTATTGTTCACCTAATATTTTTCTTTAAATGGATGTACTTGTTCTTTTTGAAAAGACACTCTTTGTTTTATAAGAGTATTTTATAACTTGGCTATAAATAAAACACCAGTATAATTTGCCCCAAACCAAAGTAACCATAGAACTCAATCTATCAACTCTAATGTTTATTTACATGCCACCTAAAATGATTTTGTACACTGCAAATTGGTGTGCTTATTATCACACTTTGGGAAGTTCCTTTGTAGATTGAACCAGCTGTAGCCAATAGATTCCTGGCGAGTCAGATGAATAAATCTCCAATAATGTTTCCTCCATCTCCCCCTCCCACACTACAGTGAGTTACTGGGTACAACACAAGTTGTTGTGTGTGAAGCCTCAGGGAGTGTCACAGGTATAAGGGAAGGGAGCATTCTCGGCTGTCCTTTTCCGTGATCATCTATGGGCACTGGTCCCTTGAATAATTGCTCTGTACTCTGGGTGCAGAGTAACGTTGCCAGTGCTGAGGAGCAGATGGCATAGATACTGTGAAACGTGCCATGGACCAAACTGTCTTATGTGCCGGGAGTTCCCCCCATCTCTTTAGCAACTTTTTTTTTTTTTTTACCATGTGTCACAGAGCAGAAGCTCAGAGTGTGGGCTCTGGAGGTTGACAGCATGGTTTCAAATCCGGGGCCAGCTCCTTCTGTGACATTGTCAAGTAATCTCTTTCTTCATTTATTCCACAAATAAACATTGCGTGCCTGCTATAAGCCAGCCACTGCTGTATGCTCTAGGGGGTATATTAACCAACAAAATGGGGAAAAAAACATGCTTTCACCGAGCTCATATTCTTCTGGCCTTATTTTAAGCTGTTAAATGGGAGTAATAATAGCCTTACCTGCCATGGTTATTGTGAGCTGGCGCAGCCGAAGAGTCCTTAGCACAGGGCCTGGCTCAGTGGTTGCTTAATAAATGCTAGCTGTTTAATTATGGTACTTAGGTGCCCAGTATTGTACCAGGCTTTGAGCTCCCCCTCCTGCTGCTTTAGCTTCAGCAGCACCCAACTGAAATATTCTCTCCTTGCTTCTTAGCCTGCAAGTAATTCTTGAAGCCCCACAACCTTTAGGAATCTTGCATGGCTTGGAGCCTCATATCCTAATCATAGGATTCTAAAAACTACTGGTCACTCTTGAAATAAGCTTACTCAACACCTAACTACGTGATGAGTTGACATTCTCATGCTCTGGATGACGTTTTGTGGAGGGATTTTTTTGTCCTTTTGTTAACTGAGAAAGGCTCCCCTCTCTTCTGCTTTTCCCACCCCAGTGTCCCCTCCTCTCTTCCTGTAGTATTGAGGGTGTTTGGGCAGAAATCCTGGCCTTGCAGTGTGCTGTAAGGATTTGTTTAACACAGTTCTTTATTACTGCTACAGGAAAAGCTTAGTCAGTCTAGAACAGAGATATGGGTGCTGAGTCTAGACATCTGTCTTTGGATGGGTTTGACTCAATTTTAATTCTATTCATTTCTAAAAAGAAAAATTTTATTTATCAATTCTGTAATTAACAAAACAGACATAAGGTTTTTGTCCTGGGTCTGCCCAATCTGCCCACAGTCCCTGAAAGACAGAAGTCTTCATTGACTCAAGCACTCAGTGGACTGTCTAATTGTGACTTTTGTGCCCAGTGGCCATACTATAGCAGTGATGGCGAACCTTTTGAGCTCGGCATGTCAGCATTTTGAAAAACCCTAACTTAACTCTGGTGCCGTGTCACATATAGAAATTTTTTGATATTTGCAACCATAGTGAAACAAAGACTTATATTTTTGATATTTATTTTATATATTTAAATGCCATTTAACAAAGAAAAATCAACCAAAAAAATGAGTTCGCGTGTCACCTCTGACACACGTGTCATAGGTTCACCATCACTGGATAGGCTGACTGCTTCAGAAAGGATACCAGCCTGCCTGTGCCCTGCACAGAGTGGCAGGGGAATTACTTAGAGTTAGGAACAACTTGAACGGTGTGCATTTCAGTTTGCTAGGGCTGCCATAACGAAGTACAACATACTGGAAGGTTTAAACAACAAAAATTTATGCGTCTAGATGCCTGAGATCTAGGGATTGGCAGGTTGGTTTCTTCTGATGCCTCTTTCCTTGGCTTACAGATGGCTGTCTTCTCCCTGTGTCTTCACATGGTCTTCCCTCTGCTATTATCTGAATCCTAATCTCTTCTTATAAGGACACCAGTAATACTGGATTAGGGCCCACCAGTATGACCTCTTTTTACCTTAATTACGATAAGGACACCAGTAATACTGGATTAGGTAGGGCCCACCAGTATGACCTCTTTTTACCTTAATTACCTCTTTAAAGGCCGTATCTCCAAATACAGTCATATTCTCAGGTACTGGGGCTTAGGACTTCAACATACACTTTTTAGGGGGACACAGTTCAGCCCGTAACAGTGTGGTTCAGGAATACAGTTCCAAAATACACTTGTATTACCTAGGCCTTGAGTTGCTCAGATGGGTTTTTGAGGGTAGTAGGAGTTCTAGAAAGTGAGCCAGCTTCAGGTTTGGGCACTGACTCCGTGGTGGCCACCATTACTAGTTTAATGAGATCTTGGTGGTGACCTAGGCTGGTTGGCTGATCCTAGAAAGGTCAGCCAGGCCACAAGTAGATGCACAATTTCACCCACCCTGTGCCTTGGCTACTTACAGACAGGATTTGAGACAGAAGGGTAGAGATAGTTTGGGGAAGGATTTGTTGACAAGGAAAGTGTGATATTGTCCTTCAGACAAGACTCAGAACTTTATGAAGAGTTGGGAAAACCACGGCTAGAGTTTTCCAGTAATCTGAAACCCCCCTCTTCCGGTTACATGTTCTGTAAACAGCGACTGCCTATAAGAGAGGTTTGGAGTCTGTTGACTTTGGCTGAGATGTAGCCTGAGAAGATTCATCAGTTTCCAATTCCTGTTCTCTCAGGATATTAAGTATTGCAATGAACTGGGAAACTTTTCTTTATTAAAATTGGAGGAAAAGTTGGGCGTTTTGAGGGAGACCTGGAACAGGAAGGGAGCTGACACCAGAAGTTTGACTGCATTCCTTCAGAGATCATGTTATCCTTTTTGCATTGTCAGTGGTTAGTAGCTTAAGTATGTGGTGCAACAAGGGGAGGTAAAAAATAAAAATGCTCCCAGAAGTGCTGACAGTATAGCTAGTTTGTGCAGCAGTGTGTATGGTGGTTAAAGGTACAGGCTCTGGAGTCCCATTGACCTGGTTCAGATCCTGGCCTTATTGTTCCATCACCTGTGTGACATTGGGCCAACGATTCATCTCTCAGCTTCAGTTGTCTTATCTGTAGAATGGGAATGATATTCCTACCTGCCTCATTTTGTGAAGATCAAATGAGATAATGCATGTAACACCCTTAGTTAATGTTCAATAGTTGTTAGCCTCTGCTCTTAGTATGAGTGCAGGATGATTGGCAGGTTGTTTCCCAGTTTGGTGTCCAGCTTCTAATTAAGAATAAAACAGCATGGCATTTTTATCAGATTCTGATCTCATGTACTTTTTCAGTTAGCCAGGAGAACTTACTTTAATTATTATTGTTATTATTATTATTATTATTATTATTTTGCGGGGAGGGGGGGTTGAACTCATATTTAAGGAGGAAATTCTTTCAAATGGAAAATAAGTATTTTTTAAATTATATTTGTTATTCTGCTATAGATTTAAGGTTAGTTTTATTGGCTAAAAAAAGGTATGTTAATCAGGTGAAGGTCATGTATTTATATTTACTCTATACATTTATTGAGATGACCCTGTCACCTTCTTGCATCCTTCTCCCACATGCTTTGCAGACTTCCGTCATATTGGCCCCCACTCCCACCCACCACAGGGCCTTTGCACCGACTTTTTGCTGGACCTAGAATATTTTGGCCACTTCCTATTCTCACCACTCACCCCCCAGTCTCATCTCAGCTTCACTCTTCTGGTTGGCCTTGCTTGTCCTTCTGTGCTTCTTCTATAGGACACTGGTTCTTTACTTCTGCAGCATAGAGTTGATGCTAACTGTATACTCATTTGGGTAAGATTTGACTAATAAAGCTTGTCACTTTGCCCTAGCCTGTTTGGCTCAGTGGATAGAGCGTCGGCCTGTGGACTGAAGGGTCCCGGGTTCTGTTCCGGTCAAGGGCATGTACCTTGGTTGTGGGCACACCCCCAGTGTGCAGGAGGCAGCTGATCGAAATTTCTCTCTCATCAATGTTTCTATCTCTCTATCCCTCTCCATTCCTCTCTGTAAAAAACCAATAAAATATATTTAAAAAAAAAAAAAAGCTTGTCACTTCACTAGATGGGAAGCCCATAAGGGTGGGAACCATGTCTTTTTTTTGTTCACCATGTATACCGAGCATCCTATAACACCTTCGTGCATAGTAGACACTGAGTCAATATGTGTTGAATGAGTGAATTGATATTGTTTTGTTAAAAAGAGCTATACTAGGTACCCTGCGGGCTGCAGAGATAAGCCTATCCAGCCCCTGCTCCAAAGGGGCATTCATTCTCAGAGGAGAACACCATTTAAGAGTGCCATAGGCAGAGTGAACCTGTGAAGCCAGACTTCACATGAGGGGGATGCTACATGGGAGGAATAAGCAAAGGCATCTTGTAGGAGATGCCATGTCCACACTGGGCCTGGGAGGAAGAGGAGTTGGGCCTGAAGAAATGGGAGAAAAAGGCCCCTTAGATGGAGAAAACTATGTAAGCAAAGGCTTGGAAAGTATAGCCTGGCCTCAGGGATGGGAGTCAGGTGGTTCGGCTGGAGCCCAGCAGGCTTGCAAGGAACCAGTGGGCAGTGAGTTGGAGGGTTTGTGAGAGCCAGGCAAGGCACTTCTGGTTGGTGTGAAGGAAAAGGGATGTGCCTTCAAAGGTCCTGAGCAGAGGGGTGATGTGATCAACCATGGGCTCTAAGATGGTAGTTTCTAAGATGGTGCACTTGGAGGAAAGACTGGGGTGGGGAGGCCAGGTAGGGAGAAACTCAGAGAATGGGAAGAAGAGGGCTTAAGTGAAGGTCAAATAATGAGAAAGAACATAGATGGGGCCTGGCCACTGGTTAGAGGTGGGAGACAGAGACAATGATGGGATTGTGGATCTTGGGCACCCGAGACTAATGATTCTCTTAAATACAGAACATGGAAAGCACCCAGCACAGTGCCTGGCAGGTGTTGGAAGTTCAGTAAATGTTAGTTCTCTTCCCTGTGCCAGAATGAGGAACTCAGGTGGAGAAACAAGTGGGAGGGAGGTGCCAGCACAGTATTCAGGTGATGAAGCTTGGCAGGTGGAAAAGCAGGAATGGAGTTGGCAAGGGGAGAGCGTTATTGTTAAAACTAAGGGTGAGAGAAGGGGTGTCTTCGTGTGTCCAGGCTGCTGTAACAAAGTGCCACAGACTGGTTGGCTTTTAAACAACAGACATTTATTTCTCACAGTTCTGGAGGCTGGAAGTCCGAGATACCGGTGCCACTATGGTCAGTTTTGGTGAGAACCCAAAGGTAGCAGACTTGCCATTGTATCCTTCTGTGGCAGAGAGCAGAGAGAGGAAGCAAGCTCTCTCCTGGCTTATAAGGGCACTAATCTCATCATGAGGGCCCTACCTTCATGACCTCATCTAATCCTAATTCCCTGCTAAAGGCCCCACATCCTAATATCGATATTTTGGGGAGTAGGGTTTCAATAGGTGAATTTTGGGGATACACAAATACTCAGTTTAAAGCAGGAGGTTTGGGTAGAACTTGGGGGACCATCTTCTTCTGAAGGTAAGAGTAGGAAGCAGGGAGCCAAGTGAAAAAGAGTCGGAGATGCAGGAGGGGAGACCCCAAGAGGATTGTGCCTTGAAAGCTTTGGATCATAAGATTGGTTTCCCTGCTGTAGACATGATGAAGGCTAAGAGTACCTTAGGTGGCCTGTGGGCGGGATTGGATCTTGGGTTAACTGCTGTTTCAGCCAGCCATCTTTGGTATTCCCATTCCCTAACCATAGACTGCATCCCCCACCCTGAGCAGCCGTCTAGTAAGTGCCCATCTCTCGGGAGCTGGTGTGGGTAGATCCGCACAACTTCAGTGCTTGGCTCACTGACTCTCCCAAATCGGTCATTCAGAGTTGTTGAATTACACTGTTCACCCCTCTTGCAAAGATGGTGGAAAGTGGGTCCATCAGCATTGTTTTAAAAGTAAAATCAGCCACACAAACATGGAAAAGTTAGGTGTCTTGTTTAAAATTCCTCACCAGACTTGGATCTACTTGGAGTTTGGATAATCAGAGTTTTAGTTGATTGGTGAATGTTGACAGGTTAATTGCCTGCTCTGGGCTTTAGATTTTAGGAATGAGATATGAATAATAGGGGCATCAGAATGGGCTTTGGAGTTGTAATTAAGGTCCTGCTTTCTCTCCCTTAGCGCGTCACCCTCTCCCAAGCCTGGGAATGTGGATTTTCTTCCAGTGTTTGTTAGGTGTTCTGATGGCTATTGGCAGGTTTCTTTAGATCTGCCTGGCCTGGTAGTGTATCTGCTCTGCCATCCCATGTGGGACCACAAAAGACAATGCCACGTACCAATTACTATTTAAAAATAAAATCACTCTACTTTAATCATCTCTGTCTGTGACCTGGGCCAAAGCCAGGTCAGCCAAGCCATGCTCCAGCCAGTTGGCACACCTTCTCTCAGCTTCTTGCCTTTGTACACCATTATTTTCTTGGTGCTGTGCCCATAGGTGTGGTATTGCTGGCAGGGGTCAGGGACTGGCACAGGAGGCAGGGCTGCTGGAGGGAGGATCTTTTGTTGGCTGCACCTTATGCTGTCACTCAGACACTAGCTCTAATTGGAGTTTCTGCACTGTCCTTTAATATCATTTCATAAAGTAACACAGCATGATGAGTAAGAGCTCAGACTCTGGGGTTTGGATCCTCTCTTTATTAGCTGTATTACCTTGGCAATCATTTAATTTTTCTGAGTTTGGTTTCCACCTTCATTGGACTTTCAGGAAGAATAAATGAGATCATCATTATAAAAAGCCTAGCTCATATGCTAATACACTCAGTCAATGTGAGCTGTGTTTGTTATAATTCATATTCTTTCCCCACGATCTGCAGGAAGGAAGAGCTGCTTGTAACCTTGTATCAGCTCCTTCTTGTGGCACCTGTCACCTGAAGTGATGTGGAGGACCCTCAATTACAACTCCCCTTCCCTGTCCCTATGAGAAGGTTCCAGCCCCCTCTCTCTTGGGGTGTATCTGGAAGGATGCCCACCCTGACTCCTGGCTCCTGGCTTTTCTTCAGCTCCACCTGGCCATCTGAGTCAGGGCCGTGCAGCACAGGGAGTCTCTGTTTAGTGGTGATTGGGTTGTAAGGAGCAGCTGCCTGCTCAAACCAGCTGAAGCCAAGAGGAGAAATTCGTTGCTGAGATGCTGGGATGTCCCATGGACCCTGAAGGCAGGAAGTATCGCTGGCCTGGAACCAGGAACTGGGAAGTCAGGAACCAGGGTGTGTGCACTTTCTCTCTGGGGCTGCTGGGTCTCCTATCACTTGCCTCCACAGACCAGCTTCTGGCTTCAGTGTGCGCACAGGAGGAAGAGGCCACCCCAACCCAATTATGAAAAACTCCTCAGTGTGAATGTCCAGCATTCCAGCACTAGTGAACAAGGTCCTCTGTGCACTAATGATAAATTCTCCGGAGAGGAGCAGGTTGGCCCACCTCCGGTCCATGCAGCGAGGAAGCAGGGTTGGGGTGGGGTGGATTGGCTCACCTCATTGATGGGATCAGGCAGGTCACAAAAGGGCATAGGGAGAGGTCAGTCACCTCCATACCTGTCATATCTCCTGGCCTTCTAGTAGGAGGAAAAGCCCCCTTTTATTCTCCCGTAGCCAGCATTGCCAGGTGTATGCAGACTGAGGCTATTATGTCATCTGGGATTGCCAGAATAGGCACCCTCCACATCACAGTCCATTAGTGCATCATAAAATCCTCTGGTGATCCCAGATTCCTGGATTGTATGAACCAGTGTTTCCCAAAGAGGAGTAGTTCTTATGTATAGGTGATGCGAGAGATGGTTTTTGGTGATAAAATAACAAAAATTTTTGTATTGATAATTATATATTTTATTTGGAAAACGTGTAACTAAGGATCAAACCCTCAATTTCACAACTGTTACATATAACATTTCCTTTTATATTACATGTCAGTAAAAATGAGTTTATGTAAAACTTTTAAATACTGTGGATTTAGAAAAAAAAGTGAAGGTGGTATGTGATCGAGTGAAGTTAGGAAACAGTGAGTGGTGGACCAGGGGTTTTTTTTTCCCTGAAAGCCCAGGAAAGTTTTCAGGAGGTCTGTGAATCCCTTAATATTATTGTAGGCAAATTTTTGAGTGTATTTACTTTGATTTTTTTTCCTGGAGGGGTCTTAGCTTTAGTTTAAAAATTTAGTGTGCATTGGAACTTTCTCAGGGGTTATTTGTTGAAAATGCAGTTTCCTTCTCCAGAAATTTTGATGTATCAGTTGCAATGGAAGCCATTCCATACTGGGAAATGTGTATTTTCACAAGCATTTAGGTGACTGAAGCAGGTGATTCTTGGACTTTGCGTTGAGGAATGCTGCTTAGAGTGGGTAGTGCGGTCCTCGGCTTCGACTGTATTCTCTGGGCCATCTATAACCCCAAACAGATGCCTCACTGCAAGGGAGTTGTTCCTCTCTGGACTGTGACCGGCAGGTCCAGGTCCTTGTTTCTCAAATTATGGCTCCTGGACCAGCAGCATCAGCATTGTCTGGAAATTTGTTACACATGCAAGATCCTGGCCCTTCCTGGTACCTACAGAATTGGAATTAACATTTTAACAAGATACCCACGTGATTGGTATGAACATTAAAATTTGAGAAGCACTGGGTAATGCTCTTCATCTGTTAAGTCAATTTCCAATGCCTACTCTGTGCTTGGAGGACTTTTTATGAAAAGCCATATCTATATATATAAAAGCCTAAGTGACCGTTATGACTGAATGACCGGAATAACCAGTCAACCAGTTGCTATGACACACACTGTCCACCAGGTGGCAGACTCTCAACACAGGAGCTGCCCCCTGGTGGTCAGTGCACTCCCACAGCGGAAGCGCCGTTCAGCCAAAAGCCGGGCTGATGGCTGGTGAGCACAGCTGCGGTGGTGGAAGCCTCTCCTGACTCCGCTGCAGTGCTACCGAGTGGAGCGGCAGCAGCAGGCACAGTGGGACCGGATGAGCACGAGCAGCATGGCTCCCGGCCCTGACTCGGGCTCCTCCCTGGCCGCCTGGTGCTTGGTGCACTGCTATATCCTCCAAGGGGTCCCAGGTTGCAAGAGGGCTCAGGCCAGGCTGAGGGACCCCTCACCCCCGCTCCTCACCCCGTGCACGAATCCGTGCACTGGGCCTCTAATTTTCTTATAACCTGTTTAGAAAATAGAGTGCCTCTAAGTGTAATATTTCTCATCTTTGACCTTTACTTATTGGTGTATATTGCCCTTTGATTATAAGTTGAGTCAAATCTAGATAAAAGGATTTGTGATGTACATTTAGTAATTCACATGAGCTTTTAGGTTGGCCATAAAGTGGCATATGACCCAACCCTTTGAAGGAAATAAAAAGTTGGAGGAGATCAATGATTAATCTACTAACCAACTCCATTCCTCATAAGGACTTCCTCCTAAGAGTATCATCGTGGGCTTTAAGAAAAAAATTGCATTGACTTCTCAGCTTGTTTTGGTTATCTTGCAGAGGCCTTTGGTGGTCCATTTTCTTCCCTTTCTTCCCTTTTCCCCAGAGTTGGCTCACTCTTCACCTTTCTGTTGAATTGTCAACAGTAGGCCAGTGTAGTCTTACATTTGTCTTGAGAGTTAGTTTGCCTGACGACTCATATTCACAGTTCATAAGTGCAGCCGGCTAGATGTCCATGCATCTTCAGTTTTGTGAGTGTGTGTTTTCTGGTGGTATCACACTGGAATCTGTCTGTCTCTAAAGGCTATCTTCATCCTGGTGTATATTGATTGATCTGGCAGCAACTCCCATCAGTGCTGAACTTTAGCCCACTGTTGAACATTAACTCTTTGGGTGTGTTGGCGAAAACAGTGCAGAGTTGAATCTTAGTATAATTCCTTTGTAGGGAACAGATGTAATATGGTGCCTGATAGTATATATTTTTTGACCCATGTCACAATTAAAATTCACCCTAAATTGTAATAAGACATTTGGACTGTTTCATTGTGTGCATTTTTTTTTTTTTTGGTTCTTATCTGGAACCTTGACACTATTGGTTATGTGACTGTCTTCCAGCCCACTGGAGTTGTTGGAGTTTGAGCCTCACATTATTCACTGCTGTATGTCTAACCTCTCTCACGGTGCCTGGCACACGGGGTGAGCAGTCAATCAATATTTGCTGAATGACTGGTGGATTATCCAGCTTTGCTGTTGTGGTTCACAGCTGAACCCCCATTTATTGAAATGCTGATGATGTTGATAATAGCAGCTGCCATTGACTGAGTGTTCTCTATGAGGCAGGAACTGTGTTAAATACATTCTGTCATGTAAGTCTCTCAACAACCTCACAAGACTGGGGATATCACTATTCCCACTTCACAGCTAAGGCAACTTGTAAAGTAACTAGGTCAGCACCATTTAGCTCAGTGATGGCGAACCTTTTGAGCTCAGCGTGTCAGCATTTTGAAAAACCCTAACTTAACTCTGGTGCCGTGTCACTTATAGAAATTTTTTTGATATTTGCAACCATAGTAAAACAAAGACTTATATTTTTGATATTTATTTTATACATTTAAATGCCATTAAACAAAGAAAAATCAACCAAAAAAATGAGTTTGGGTGTCACCTCTGACACACGTGTCATAGGTTCGCCATCACTGCTTTAGCTGATGAGGGCAGAGCAGGGAATGGGCCCAGGTCATCTGTCTTGAAGCTTGTGCTGAACACATGAGCATTTAACTCTGTTCAGGTGAGGGCACTGACCAACAGGAAATGATGAGGTAATAGGTGCCACGGCCTCTGTTTGTCTCCTTTGAAGCGATAAGTAGATGCAGATAGAACATGTTGGCTGCCCCAGTGCATGGTGGAAGTCAGCCCTCAGGAGCTCGGCTCCCCTTCAATGTGTTTCTCCTCTTTCTCCTGCAGAAGGAAAACCCCAGACTGCTGAGTGAGACCCAGTTCTCTCATTGTCCATCCTAAAGCCTGGCTGTAGGGCCTCTGTGACCTTAGACACCCCTCTTTGATTTTAGAATAAATTGTCACCCTGATGTTATCTAATGTTAGTGGCAAACCAATCTCAAAGCACTGGTGATAAGCAAGTATTGTTATTTTAAAAAATTCTGTTTCCCTTCTCAAGACAGGGCTGAAAGCCAGATTTGAAGCGCTTTTTTAGATTATCCTAAAAATCCATGCTTTGCTGTTTTTAATGTGAATGGTATACCAGTGGTTGGCAAACTGCGGCTCGGCAAACCGTGGCTCGCGAGCCACATGTGGCTCTTTGGCCCCTTGAGTGTGGCTCTTCCACAAAATACCGACTTCTGCCCAACTTTTGTATGGGCCACAAAGTTTCAATCGCACTGTACATGCGCGCCCACATGTGGTATTTTGTGGAAGAGCCACACTCAAGGGGCCAAAGAGCCGCATGTAGCTCGCGAGCCGCGGTTTGCTGACCATGGGACTATAGAGTGCCTGTTAATCAGTATTTGACAGTAGTCGTTGCTTGTGACAGCTTATAGCTTGCTGATGGTGATTTAACTGCTGATTGCTGTGTCTCCTTAGGTTACTTCCCTCTTCCACTGCTTTTGGGCAAAATGATTTATTTTTTTGTAAGGCCCATCAAGGCAGAATTTTCACTTTTTTAAAGTGGGCATCTTATTTGTAACCTTGAAAAGATCTTTTCTTTCAATGATTTCCAGATAAGTAGCAAAAAGATGAATGAGTATTACAAATAGTTTGTGGACCATTTAACTTATTTTCCTGGGTTCTAGGCTGGGTGTGACTCAGACACATTCTGGGACAAGCTCCACAATTAGTTTCATACCAATATTTGGTTGTTAACTTGTGTAGGTCTCAAAGTGTTTTGGGTATACATTTGTTGCAGTTCGCTCCTGTGTCTTACAGGTGTGTCCTGGGCTGTTCCTATGATCCAGGTTCCTGAGAGTATGTGTTGTTGCTTCTTGAGCAGGGCTCTGTTTTTTTGGTTCTGCATTTGGCAAAATAAGGATACTTAGAAGTCCCCAGGAAGCTAGGTATGGCATAAGAGGCACAGTTTCTGAGGATGGCCTCGTATCAAACACCTCACCTTGATTTTCTTTGGCAGGAGAGAGCTGGAAAGTGTGTGGGCTTGGAGACCTTGGTACCTGCTGTTTAGCTGACATCTCGCGGGGCTGTAGCCTTAGCATCAGCAGCTGTGTAAGCTCCAGGGTGGGTGTCCTGGCAGGAGAGCCAGACAGCTGATTTGTTAAATTATTACCCAGGTGCAGCTTCTGGCCTCTGGTGCCAGGCAGTGTGGAGCTCGGCAGGATTAAAGGGAGGCTGATTACATAGCCAGCAAAGATGGGAGTGAGACTGCTGGCTGCCACCATGTCCAGACACCCACAGAAAGTGGTCCTGCAGGACTTCAGAGCATGTAACAAAAGAGAGAGCCTAGCACAATGCATTGACTATAGATTGACCCTTGAACAAGGCGGAGGCTAAGGGTGCTGACCCCTGTGCAGTCAAAAATCTACATATAATTTTTGACTCCTCCCAAATGTAGTTGTCCCTCAGTATGTGAAGGGGGTTGGTTCCAGGATCCATGCATATAACAAAATCCATGGATGCTCAAGTCCCCTGCATAAAATGGCTTAGATCAATGCATGCAGTCAGCCCTCCACATCTGCTGACTCAACTGTGACTTGAAAACAATATGGGTATTTACTGAAAAAAATATGTATGTAAGTGGATCCGTATAGTTCAAACCTTGTTGTTCAAGGGTTGCCTGTGATAGGATTTCCCAGGAAGCCTTATTAATAGGACAAGGTACCAAGAGTGTCATAGTAGGGGTAGGCTTCCAGCAAAATACTTAGGAGATGTGGGGTAGGGGTCTGGCATAATTAAGCCAGAAAATAAAGTGCTTATAATAATATCTAGCACACAGTACATACTCTGTATTAGTAAGAACTCTGCTTTATTATTAATATTACTAGAGGCCCAGTACATGAAATTCATGCATGGGGGGTCCCTAGGCCTGGCCGACGATCAGGGCCTATCGAGGCTGTCTCGCCCAGTCCTGATCGGCCGGGGCCTGCCAGACGGGGGTAGAGGGACCACGGGAGGTTGGCTGGGGGAGCGCACTGATCACCAGGAGGAATCTCCTGTGTTGAGCGTCTGCCCCCTGGTGGTCAGTGCATGTCACAGCGACTTGTCAACTGGGGTTCTGGTCATTAGGTCCTAACCGTTGCTTAGGCTTTTATATATATAGATTACTATGACTACCATTGTCATTATTGAGTAAGGAGGGAGTCACTCTGGAGGAATATAGATGGTTGGGAGCTCTCTCAGGAGGTGGCCACAGGGAACTCTTCCATCTGTGGCTGGATGGGCGTGGGGGTCTCACATAATGCCCCTCCTGCTGGAGGTGGACATGGGTTGGGGATATGGAGACTTGGAAGGAGAACCCTGAAAGCTGGTCCCTCCAAATCGCCCAGCCTAGGAGGGGGCCTAGGTCAACAGTCTCTTCCTGGAGACTGGGCATCTTCCCAAGCAGCAGTGGCTCCTTTGATTTAATCTTTCCCCTGCCCACAGAGAACACCCAAAGTTCAAAGGGTTCTTATTTTTCTATTGTAATTCCTTAGACAGACGATAAATTCCTTCTGGGACATTCAGGACATTTTTTTCTTTCTCTCTCTCTCTCTTTTTTTTTTTGAGAAGCTAAATTGGCAACACTGACTGAAGGGTAAAGCAAGAAGTAGTTAGGAGCCAATATTCAAAAAAGGCCTTTCTGTCCTGCAGAGATTCCAGAGTAGACAGGAGGAAACCTCTTGAGCCAGAAAGTGTCAGTTGAAGGTGTCCTTGATGCAATCAGTACTCAGAACACAGTTTTAAAATCTGCTTGTGACAATGTTGCTTTTCCTCCTGCAGTTGGTTGGCTTGGAATTTGTGGAATTATGTACAGGTTGCCTGGAGTATTCAGTTTCCAGTGACCAAGCGGAGGAAATGACAAGGAAGCAGTCAGAAGACCCAGAGTTTGTTATCGATTTGTTAGTTAATCCGGGGGAATTTATGGTTTTGTTCCACGGGTTCATTTGTAAATTAGAACAGCTTTCTAGCTCATAAGGTTATTAAGGACCAGTGAGACAGTGTTGGATTTGGGGATTATTCATAGAGGAAGCGGGTAGATATTTGCTGAAATTGCAGTTCATGTATTTGACAGGCCCCAAAATGTATGCTTCCTCTGTCCATTATTGTAGGGGAATGGGGGCTGCTTCCTAGGTCTGATTTCCAGATAACTGAAGGTTAGCTGTACAGTTGTCACAGAAAGGCTTGTATCTAAGCCCTGAGAATTTCACTTAATTCTCACCAAAATTCCATAATGTAGGAATTGTTATACCCTTTTTGCAGAGCAGGAAATTGAAGGAGGCGGGGAGGGAAGGAGGGAGGGAGGGAGGGAAAGAGAGAGAGAGAGTGGAGAGAGAGAGAGAGAGAGAGAGAGAGAGAGAGAGGAACTTATTCAAAGTTGAATGGTTTACCCATTCATTGAATAACCATTTCGTAGCTTGTCAGTGGGATACTCAGGGTTCATCCCAGCATTGTCTGGCTCCGGGGCACATGTCTTGTTACCACCCACATTCTTTCTCACTGAATTCTAGTGGTGGAAGGGACAGAGAGCCTACTCCTTGTGCAGGCCTCTGAGGAGCCCTGATTTCCCTGGGTCCCTGGCCTCACAGCCTGGTGTTCTGTAGCTCTCAGACACGGAAGCCCAGGGCAGTCCATTGTTCTTCATGCCCGTTTCCAGCAAGTCCCTTTGCCCCTTACTATTTCAAATGCCAAGACTTGAAAAATTTTAAATACCTGATTAAAAACCTGGCTTACATGTTGGGCATTTCTCTGCTTTTAAAAACATAAGCGAATTTTTTTTTCTTGATGACTCAGGCCTGTCATTATGCTCTTCATTGATGTACCATATAATTTTGAGTCTGCACTTTCAGTTTTTCATTTTCTTCCCCTCAGTGTGTCAGTTGTCATCTTACCTGCCTTCACTGAGATTGTGACTAACTGCCTTTTTACTTCCTTTGTTTATTTTTTCTAATCTGCTGAGCTTCTGTGTTTTAAAAAAATTGTGTGTGTGTTTGTGTGTGTGTGTGTGTGTGTGTGTGTGTGTGATGTAAAAAGCAGGAAATTGCTGGGTAAGACCCAAAGAAAAAGAGTCAGTGGCTTTGTGGTAGCCATCTCTTGGGTTGGTCTGTGGTTGGTTAGAGTGTGGTCCTGTGGTCATGGTTTTGCTAAACCCTGGCCTCTGCTGGAGGGAGTGAGCGCTCAGGCTCTGGAGTGCGATGGACCTAGCTCGAATCCTGGCTTCACCACATGTTAGTTTGGGATCTGAGTCACCTTAACATCTGTAAGCCAAAGTTTTTTAATCCTGTCACAGCAAGCCCTCCATAAATGACACTATTATTAATGGCAATAGTGGAGTTTTTGGTGTTGGTGGTGGAGATTGGGCAGCATGACCAGTGATAGTGTTCGGGTAACTGTGTAGATGTGGGAAGTATGGGTTAAGAGCATGAGTTTTAGGGCCAGGAAGACCTGGGGTTCAGTCCTTCCCATTCACTAGCTGTATGACATATATATATATATATATATATATTTTCAGTAGCTTGGGCTCCTGGATTAATGTGGAGGGGTCCATTCTGGATCTGCCACTCACTTTCTGGGTGAACCAAGTCTACAACCTCCTTTAGGTTTCTCATCTCCAAAATGATGGTGGTAGTAGGACCTACTCGTCATAATTGTTGGAGGGAATAGCTTAATGCATATATAACTGCTTCAAACAGTGCTTGGCACATGTAAGTGCTCAATAAATGTCAGCTGTTACCAGCTGGCATCCAAGAAGTGTTGATACTATGTTGATACTGCTTTTATTTCTTAAATGTTATAGTTTATATGATAGTCTCCTTCCCAGCACCGTAATTAATTTCAAGATCACTCTTCCTGGTCTTTGTTCCCTTGGCTCTTCTCAATCTCCCAAGGACTGAAATAGGATTAATAGATGGTTTATTCTGGGAACAATTACACAAACCATATTCTGGAGGAATAGGTGCTTTAGCTTGGTAATGTTCCTTCATGGGTAAGAATTGTCTCCTTGTAGGGTCCTTGGCCTGGAACACCCTGGACGCACCTGGCAGGCTGCATGAAATGTTGGAGATGCTCAGCAGACAAGTACCTGTTAGAATGGAAAGTGTTATCCTCTTGGACTTTGCCACCTTTTCTTAAGGAAACAATTTTGAGCGTATTTTAGTGAAAGAATTGCCCCTGCATTATGTACTATTCCAGTTTTACCCATTTAATTTTTCTTCTCTAGTTACAGTGTTTTCTTGGTGTTTTTTTTTTTTTTGTAGCATATGTACCATGAAATGAGTGGCTGTGAATTAAGATTATTTTACTCTCTTTTTTTTAAAGCCTACATGTAAACTAGGGTGGTAAACTAGGATCCTCCCTGGCCAATTCTAAAATGGCCGGGAAAATGAAAATATAAAGGAAAGGCATTGAGAAGGAAATGAACATCTATATATTATTCTTTTTTCCCAACTGGTGATTGACAGTTACTATGAGATTGGGATGGTCTGATTTCACAAGGACTTGTCATGTGGGGGATTATCTCTGTGTTTCTGTTGGGTTGGCAATACCCTGGCACTCTCAGGGAGAACTGCCACCTGGCTCTTGTGTGCAGTTGCCCAAATCTGGCCTTTGCCTTGCCCACCAAGACTCGGACTGGTGTGCTAGGTGACTGTGACAGACAGCAGGTGCCTCTCATTCCTCCACGAGCCTTCCTCGTCCTCAGCCCAGACCAGCTAGCTAGCATGACTGCATTTCTGCTTTACTTACCTAAGTGCTTCTGTGCAAATGATCCCCACTATTTGGATGTTACTGGAAGTTGGCCAGTGTGTTCAAGTGAAGAATGAACTTTGATTATAGAGGGTAGTGTGTGTTGGTTAGACATGTGCTTTTGTTGAGTCAGGGAAAGGCTGGCCATGATAAGGTGGGGAGGAGGCTTTGAGTTTACTCTAACCTTTCTGTCCTCTAGATTTCCTTGGTTGAAACTCAGTAGGAGGGAGAAAGAAGGCTGTAGTCCTGCCTGTGTCACATCTGCTGTCTCAGCATGATTATTAATAACTAGAGGCCCGATGCACGAAATTCGTGCAAGGGGCTCGGCCCTGGCAGCCCTGGCTTTGTCTGGAAGGTCGTTCGGCTGTCCAGTCTAACTAGCATATTACACTTTCATTATTATAGATGCCTCCTTTCTCAAAACTGCCCCAGTGTGGATATGGTCACCCTATGTAGGACTCACATCAGGTTTCTTTGACACTTCTGTCAGTAGGAATGAACATCAGGTTCCAGGGGTGTTTTTCCCCAGTAGATTATAGTAAGAGTGAGGCTGCCTCCTCCTCCACCCACATCATCAAGAAAGGATGGTTCTATATGGTTGTCACAAGTTCCACCCTTATTAACTTCAAAAAGCTACAGATCTGCAGAGGAGAGGACACTGTAGATCACCATTGTGGGAGTGAGGTGTGATATGATGTAATTGGTATGTGTCTTTGGCTTCTTGCCACAGCAATTAAAAAAGCAAAGCTTCAAGGCTAAAATCCAGAGTATAAAACCTAAAGGAAATGAATGATGAACTTAACCAGTGTCACCCAGCCAAGGAGGGACTTCAGAGTGGGGCCCAGGTGTGTCTGGCTCTCTCCATTGCCCCTTGCTGTCTGCCATATTGGCCTAGTGTTTGCATTCATGGCTCTCGTGTGGTTTTATTCCCACCACGCAGGGGATGAAACTGATTCAGAGTATGAGCCACTCACTGTTCCCAATATCTGCAGGTAGGAAGTGGCAGAGGCGACATTCCAACTCTGGGCTTTATACCACTGTTTCCTTGTAGAGGGATAAATGATGAATGTTTTTGGCCCAGTGAGCAATTGGTATTAGGATATATTGGTGCAGGGTGAACCGTTAAAGCCTATCTGTGAGTTAAGTCATTTCCCTAGGATGTTGGCCAACCTTCAGGGTCACAGCATGTGGGGATGTTATTCATGTTCAATAAATGTCAAACAGCATGCACAGATTTATGGGGTTGTTAATCCAAAGAAGCTGCTATTATTAGGGCTTCCTGCAAGCCCAAAATTGCTTGCATTTTTTTGAACAATTCTAATAAAACAGCTCATTACTATCAAGTATGGTTTAAATATCTGGCTGAGAAAAGCAAGATGATTTTTAAATTAGTGCCAGTGAGAGTGACTATGGCAATGATGAAAAATTATTTTATGGTTATATTAAATTATGGTAGAGGGTAGAAAGGGAAGGTGAATGATTTCTAAAACCCCAAATTTTCCCACTTGTGTTAAATTTCCACAGGTTTGAGATGTTTCTGAGAGTGTGTAAAAGCAGTCACTCTATTTTTTCATGATTGTGGTGACCTGTGAGTCAAGGCCTGATTTTTTTTTCCTATTGCTGTAATGATCTGGTGAACTCAGACTTTTAAATTAATATAGCTGTTCAGGTGGATAAAAAAATTAGCTTTCAGCCTAGCCGTTTTGGCTCGGTGGATAGGGCATCGGCCTGCGGAATGAAGGGTCCCAGGTTTCGATTCTGGTCAAGGGCACGTGCCTGGGTTGCAGGCTCGATCCCCAGTGGGGGGCATGCAGGAGGCAGCCAATCAATGACTTTTCTCTCATCATTGATGTTTCTATCTCTCTCTCCCTCTTCCTTCCTCTCTGAAATCAGTAAAAATATATTTTTAAAAAATTAGCCTTCAAAAATGTTGTTAATAATACAAGTAAGTTGGCACTGGGGCTAATTGACTAGACCAGTGTGGTTTGTATGTTTTTTCTCCCCAGCAGTTTCTGTGGGAGCCAGAGACTCACACACACACACACACACACACACACACACACACACACACACACACACCACCGAGCCACTCCGAGTCAAATCCATTTGCCATCATAAACATTTTGACCATATGATTAGTCACCCAGCCAGACCACTCCATGCTTTACCCCTCTTAGTTTGTATCCTTTTCCTTGATATCTGTTTCCACCTACATGCCTGTTCTCAGATTTCCATAGCTACATCAAAATATGTATGAGAGGTTTGTTTTTTCAGACAGGCAAATGTGACCTTGTGGATATGCTCATTTCATTATGAAGTTGTACACAAATTGCTCTGACTATGAACTTTAATAGAAACTACCTTGTAGGGGGCTGTTTGTGAAGATTGAGGATGATAATCCACATGACATTCTTGTCATGATGCCTGGCCCACACATAGGTAGCCCGCTGGTTACTTCTCTCTCTTTCTGGCTTTCTGTGGCTCCCTGCTTTGCTCTCCCACCTTGTTGAAACTACTCTCATGGGACCCTCTGATCACATTGGATCCAGATCCAAATGCTCCATCTCAGCCAGTTGATGTCTCTGTGCTCCTGCTGCTATTGAATACTCCATCTGACCTGGGAACATTGCTTTTCTGGCTTTCTTGGCATTGTGTTACCCTGACTCTCCTCCTATCTCTCTGGCCTTTCCTCATTTCTCTTATTTTGTTCTTTAGCTTCTTTCTGTTGTCCAAAGAAGATGGTCTCTGAGTTTCTGTGCTGCTTCTTTAGTCATCTTATTTGCTTTTGTGGTTGATGTTCAGGTATCCACCTCTGGCCTGACTTCTGTCCTAAGGTTCAATGCATCCAACTGCCTGACTAGCATCTCTGCCTGGATATCTCCTGGTAACTGAGATTCAGCATATCTTTAATGCAGACTGTCCTCCCCTTCCTCCTGCAAGTCATAACCACTTCCTCCTCCTATCCTGAATCTTTGAATGGTGCAGCTCTCCTCTCATCACTTCCCCCCTTTACCTTAACATGATCTTTGCTGCTTTTTTCTTCTCTGTGTCTCATTATCCATTCGGTAATAATTTCAGGTGTATCTGACCCTGGTGATGCCCCTTGTGTCTGCTCTTTCTCCTATCTCCCTACTACTAATGGCATAGTTGTTCTTACTATCAGTATCCAACTGACTCTTGCAATGGCTTCTAATAGTAGTTCTCACCTCCTGTGTTTGTACATCTGGATCCAGACTTACTGCTTCTGATTAATCCTCCTAAAGCACATCCATGGCCAAATTCTTCCTTGTCTCCCCATTGTGCGGCAAATTATGAAGATATACCAAAAGCTTACCCCTGTCCTTTGGTGTACCCTATCAATTAAGGGATGAAGGGATGGAGTTTATCAGGCTATTATTCTGATGGTCATAGGTAATAATCTATTTTTGGGGTCACCTCAGTGGTCCACTACTGAGGTGAAATGTCAGTTTTTATTTAATAATGATTTGGACTACATTGTGTGTCCCCCCCCCCACCCCCCAGAATACATGTTAAGCTATATTTCCCAATGCAACTATATTTGAGTGGGTAATTTAGGTTACATGAGATCATAAAGGTGGGATTAGATAGGATTAGTGTACTTAGAAGAAGAGACTCCAGAGAACTCTCTCTGCTCCTTTGTGCACAAAGAAGAGGTCATGTCTTATGTACTTCTTGCATGTTGAGCGCACAGAAAGAAGGTGGCTGTCTGCAAGCCAGGAAGAGAGTCCTCCCCAGAACCTAACTCTGCTGGCTCCCTGATCTCAGACTTCTAGTCAGCAGCACTGTAAGAAATAAGTATCTGTTGTTTAAGCCACACTGTCTATGATATTTTGTTATGGCAGCCTGAGCCCACTAACACAATAACAAGTACTTATTTTAGATCTTTTGTGTGCTATGCATGGGGCATGTAAGGAAATATGGTCCTTGCTGCCATGTAGTTTAGGTAAATCCTCTTGTCCTTAACCTACATCCAACAACTTTTAGTCAAACTATATTGAGCACCCATTAAGAGCAAGACACTGTACTGAACATTGGGTTTACAAAGATAATGAAGAACCCAGAACCTAGAGGGAAAGATTAATGTGACTCAGTGGGAGTTGAGTTTGATAACATGTTCAAGATATGTATATAGCTGAAGTGATAATTTCAGTCAAAGAATGTAAGTAATGGATAAAGTCATAAACAGACACTAAATGAGAAATAGATTATAATGTTAATCATTTCAGTTCAACATATTTTTCCAGTTTTTTACTTTGTTTCTTTCTTCTGATTTTTATAAAAACCCAAAGTGAAAAACACCTGCACCTTGAATCATCAGAGGTAAGTTTATGGTATGGAGACCACCATCTCTCTTCTTCTGGCCATAGACTCCCAGGGTAAGAGAGTATTCAGGAGGCCTTACTCATTTAACTCCTGGGTCCTGGAATCAGCATTAAAATGAAATACTCAAGGTCATATCAAGGCTGTTTGATATAAAAAGAGGCTCTGACTCTTCAAAAATAACCAATTTATGTATTGCCAAATACTTGCCTAATGGGTGATTTTCTTTGAATTGTTTCTTTCCCAGGTGTTGTGGATTTGATTTGGTAATGATAATAGCAAGGAGTGGACTCTTCTCATTGAATATTGAGCTTAGGTGCTTTACATTTATTGATTCACAGGGCTTTAGGGGACCAAATTAGGCAACCTATGGTTAGCACATAGTACATAAGAAAAGGTAACCTCGCTGGTTTGGCTCAGTGGATAGAGCGTCAGCCTGCAGACTGAAGGGTCCCGGTTTCAATTCCGGTCAAGGGCACATGCCCTGGTTGCAGGCTCGATCCCCAGTAGGGGCGTGCAGGAAGCAGCCCATCAATGATTCTCTCTCATCATTGATGTTTCTATTTCTCTCTCCCTCTTCCTTCGTCTCTTAAATCAATAAAAATATGTTGGAAAAAAAGGTTTCTTTATGGAGTGGCAGCTGCAGGCCTCTGCATCAAAAGAGCAAAGGTGGAAGCCTCAGGCCCTCTTGTGGCCCAGGCTTTGGAATTCACACAGTTTCAATGTGGCCATATTCTGCTGGCCAAAGCAAGTCACATGGCCAGCCCAGACTCAAGGGAGTGTAGAAATATACTCTGCCTCTGGATGGGAGGAATGGCAAAGTCACATTGTAGATGAGCTCACATTAAAGATTTGTGGCCATTAAACAATAGCACTGGAAGAGTGCTGTTACTACTGTGTAGACCAAGATTATTGTTAATATAGAACTTTATTTGCAATTTTAAGGCTTTGTTCTATCTGGTTCACATGTGAACACTGTCTGTGGGCCTGGGGCAGGTGGGGATTGACTTTATCGTCATTTGATATAAGAGAAGTGGATCAGAAATAGAAGTACTTTTAAGGATTGACCTTTTTTTTTTTGAACTAAGTTTTATCTTTACCAAATCTTTCTTTTTTAAACAATTTCATTGTTTGAAGTGGCCCTTACTTATCTCATGAAGTGATATAAAGCTAAAATCTTTTACCAACATGAAACTCCTCCCCGCCATGCACTTTCCTACTTTAAAGCTTTTGCCTAACTTAATTATTAGTGGGTATTATGACATATCTTGAAGGCAAGACTTTATGGCTATTTTTTTTTTGCTCACTTCTTTGCTAATTTAGAAAGACTTTGTTCAGGTACCATATTAGGCATCTCAAATACATTATTTATTCTATAAATAGGTCTTTGATGTCAGTATCATTGTCCCCATTCTACAGATGTGGAAGATGGAGGGAGATTATGGAACTTGCTCCAGGTCAGGTAGTGGTGCTGGGCTCAGAGCTCAGGAATTTCTTATTCCATGTGACTTACTCCATGCAACTGTCCTTCAGACACCCTTTAAATCTCTCATAGAACAGGTTTGGAAACCAAGACAGTGTTGTATGAAGTCTATTATCTGGAACTTGCTGTAGTCAATGCTCTTTCTCTTCCTCCTCGTCATTTTCCCTTTGAGTTTCTGAGTTGAAGTAATGAATTTTGGAGGCGAGAAGGCCTGGGGTTAGGTTCTCTTTAAGTTACTTGGCAAGAGAAAAGAAAAAAATAGACCATCATGAGAAACTTTCCCATTTTATCTCTAAGCTCCTGGAAGATACTCTGTTGGAAAGTTCAGTTCTTCCCATGAGAGGAATTAAGAAAGGGAGAAAAGGTCTTGGTGAAATTCTGTTTGTTTGCCCTCTCCTGCTGACCAACCTCAGTGCTTTGTGTTCATTTCTCCACTTTCCTCCTCTACCACCTATCTTGCCATTGCTCATACTAAAGATATGGTATCTTGTTCATCTTGGTTGTCACTTGACCGTCACTTTGGGGATGATTAGAAGACCCACGTTTTAGGTTGCAGTGCCTGTCTATGCCCACTTTTCTCCCCTTTTGCCCTGGTCTTGCTCTCTGGTACTTTGTGGAGCTCAGGTGCTTAGGAATGAACTTTCATTACCTCTAACTCTCAATTTAACAAAAACAAAGAAATGTAAGGAAAATGAATTTTGTAGTGAAGTGGCTAAAGGCTTAATGATGTGGGGACACAGGTGTTGGGTTAGGTAACTTTGGAATAAAATCAAGGCTCTGCCACTTACTGGCTAGGTCACTTCAGGCAAGTTATTGAACCTTTCTGAGTTGGTTTTCTGTCTTGTATACACTTCAAGATGGTTGGGAGCATTAGAAATAATTAAATGAATTAAGCATCCTGGACAGTGTCTCCACATAGTGGGGGTTTAACAGGTGATCGTTGTTAATACAGTTGCTACAAAAGCACAAAACAAAGTGATCTGAGGGACTAGCAACTGGCAGAGCTGTATTTAAATTCAGTGTGAGCCTAATGTCGAAACCTATGTGAGATAGTAGACATATTCATGTGAAATATTTTTGCATTAAATACTGAAATTTAAATGACTTTTCTCATTAGAAGAATATTTCTCCATGTTTGGTTGATGTAGTCTGCCAAGACAGACCTAAGAGAAACCCCACACATGTAAATATCCCTGTTTTGACTTATTCAAAACAAAAACATTCTGGAGTGAGGCATTCCTATAGGTGAACAAGCTGGTAAAAAGAATTCATTCAGAAGGAAAGTATTCTCACTTTTCAGTCTCTGTTTGTGCAAGTGTAATGGGCAGCAAAGGGAGAAAGCGGCAGCTGGCCGAAGAGCCAGACTCAGCTTCTTCAAGTCCAAAGAGCTTAAAGACTGGAGGGCTTGAAAAAGCTTTGTGTGTTGTGCAGTTTTGTATTTTTTCTGCTCTTTGCTTTATGACATTCCTTGACTCTGAAATTTTGGGGTTTTATATATGGAGCCCCACCTGCTGCACACGGACTGATGTTACTCCCCATCCCCACCTACCCTTCTGTAGGACATGGTGATGAGACCTACAGATGAGTGACTCTTACTGCTGATGTTATACATCGTACCAGCTACTGTGGCTGGAAAACAAACTACCCTCAAACTCGGTGGTTTTAAAACAACATTTATTTTACTCACCAATCTGCAGTGTAGACAAGGCTCGTCAGGGACCGCTTATTTCTGCTCCACTTGGTATTAGGTGGGGCGGTTTTAGGGCTGGAGGCTGGATCATCTGAATCCTCTGCTCACTCCCATGTCTGGCATCTGAGCTGGGAGGACTAGAACAGCTGGGGGTGGGAGCAACTGGTCATTTCTTTATGTTGTCTCACTGTATGGTTACTCCAGCCTGATGGCTTCACCTCCACAAGATAGCTTTGGGCTCCAAAGTCATTTGTCCATTGAGAGAAGAGAGAGGAGAGATGAGAGAGTGCAGAGGCAGCGCACACCAGGCAGATGCTATGTTGCCTCTTATGACCTCGCCTCTGAAGTCATGCAGTTTCACTTCTGCCATGTTCTTTTGGTTGAAGTCATTGCAATGGTCCACCCAGGTTCAAGGGGAGGGAAATAGGCCCCATGGCTTGATGGAGAAGTGTGTGTCTTACTCATTGTAAGAATGACATGTGGGTTGGGCTGTCTATATTGGTGTGGCCATCTATGGAAAATATAATCTGCCATATATGTGTTTATTCTGCTCTTGCTAAATAGGCTCATTTAGGGCCTGGGGAGTTTATTGAGTTCTTTTATCCTCATACTTAGTGTGATTTATGAATATGCAGATGTTAAATAGGCTAAATTTAAATAGTTTTCTGAAACCTGAACTGAGTTTACTCAGATCTTGTGAATATATGATGGGGAGTTTCTGGCAAAGGCTTACCTCACCATGGAGGAAGAATCCATACATTATCTTTTTTCTTTTAGGAGGGAACTGACCCTTAATCTTTGTCCAGAAGCCTGGGCAACCTCACAGAGCACATAGTTACTGTAAGTTCTTTTAACAGTTGTTTATTGGGGGCTAAAATGTTCGAAGGGCTTGTGGACAAGACAGACATAGTTATACTTTTATGAAACTTAGATTCATGCAGAAAAGACAGACAGCAAACAAACAAGTAAATGGATAAGAATTTCATATAGTTATAAGGTTCTTAAGTAGACAGATGGAGAGCCCAGGATAAGTAGTAGTTGCCATGATGTTATTTGAGCCTAGTTAGTTGGCTATCAGAGTCATCAGAAAAGATATCCCAGGAGTTTCACTTATCCTTCTTATTGGGGTTCCCGTGTATATACTCCATTTGTAAGCTGAGACAAAATTGTCAAGGAATGGCTAAGTGAGCGTGGGCTTGTTCATAAAATCCTGGAATAATAGTTGGTTGAGCCATACCTTCAATATCTACTCTACAGTTTTATTTCTCCCTTTCCCTCTCCAAAGAAAGGTTCAGTTGGGGAAATGGGAACATAAAAAAAGAAATACTACTTTTACACAGTAGATAGTAAACACATGCAATTCATTTATTTTCCCTGAGACCGAAAGTGTGAAAAGACAAAAGAAGAGATTTGTATAAATTTATGAGAACTGGATTTGTAACAGTTTATTTAGGGAAGTTGGTAATGTTAGGATATGTCACTCATCACTTAAGGACCTACAAGAGCCTCTATGTGATTTCTCTTCCACTACCTTATCCCATCCATGCAATAAATATTGATGTGTACCTTCTTTGAGTCAGTGTCTGGGGACTGAGGCTAAAACAGTAATCAGGCTCCCTATGTTCATGGGGGTAGGCAGAAAAGAAAGCAACTAGACAAAGAACTGTTAAGTCATAAAAATATCCAGGAAAGAAACAAATCATGGGTGATAGGGAGAGAATGACTATAGTTGAGGTGTCAAGGAATGTCTCTCAGGAGGTGACCACAGGTGTCAGTTATGATGCTAAAGCCAGCTGCCTAGACTGGACGATGTAATTGGGCCAAATTCAGGATTAACCATGCTTACACTGTAACTGAAGAAAGATTGGATGAGACCTGAGGGATTGCTGTGGTTCCTGTATTCAGTCTTGTAACCTTGGAGTTGAATAAGAACCCTTTGCCCTGGCTGGAGTGATCCAGATTGACTACTCAGTGACACTGAGGGAGGACACCTCTGCAGAGCTCCTCCTGCTCTGAAACCAGGTCTGATGGAAACTGTAGATTTCTTGGCATTGCTTGAAGCCTGTCCCATGAGTGCTAGGGAGCAAAAGATGTCAAAAGCCTGACTTCATCCTGGCTTTTTATTTTTGTTGGAGAGTAGTTGCTAAGTGACGGATCCCTCTGGCGGGAGCAGGAGATGGCCAATTGAAAAGGGTGGAGGCAAGTAGAGTAGTGTCTGAGTCCTATTGAAGGATGACTTCTAGGAACAAGAATCCAGAGTTTCATTTCCAGAGGGAGGTCTTGTTGAAAAATTTCCCGCATTCATTGTGTCTACCTTGCCCCACCTCTCTTGTGATCTCTGCTCTGGGTTTGGGGGTTCAGACTTTTGCTCACTTGGTCATGCAAACTTTGGGGCCTGGTGGTAATCATTGGAGCAAGGTGGCCTGGTGTGTGTGAGAGTGCATTAATCCTTGTAGAACATTGTTCAACTCTTCAAGGGGGAAAGAGGCTTTAACTGGGAACATTTGGTTTAGATTATTTTGATTTGTGTTAATGGGTTGGTTCCAAAGTTATGACTTGCTTTGGTAAATCTAATGGAGAACACTTGCAGGGTGTTATGCATTTGCTTTTTTAAGTGGTATTTCCCTGTATTCTTCTGTGGTCACCTTTCCTTATTCTACAGACACTCCACTATCATTTCAAGAATTTTGTTGTCTTTGAGAAGCGATCTTTTCTTGAAATTATTCTTGAAAAGAGAGGATTGTGTGGTGTCTGGGCATGTCACTCTGTGGGACAGAAGGTTTGTGTTCACATCCCCTTTTCCTTTACCTGTTCATATCCTCACTCGCACATACTTTGTGTCATTTATGCCCCTGTCCTGTGTGCTTCTGAGCATAGCTGATTCTTGGGTTACTGTAGTTTATCCAGTTCAGTACCCAGCATAAGAAATCTTTTGGATTAAGGTAGAGTGGAATAAATTAGCTCCTATCTTTCTGGAAGGACTGGGAGAAAATGAAGTCTAGAGTCCCCATGGTTAGAAACCAGTATTTTATCTGAAAACATAGTAGTTGAGAGCATGGGATTTGGAATTCTTTCTTTGTTGCCTATCAGCCCTATGACCTTGGACATGCTACTGAGGCCAATTTTCCATCTATTTAATGGGGATCGCAGTTTCCTCAAAATTCCATTTGAGTATTAAATGAGATGATATATGTAAAGGGCTTAATACATAGTATAATTGTTTAATAAATGGCAGCTATTAATTGTTAATGATTATTTTTGTGTGTGCAGAGTTTATAGATTATGTTGGAGATAATATATCCTGGCTGTGAATAGTGGGACAGACAAACTGATAAAAATGATCTTCCTTCAAGAATCACATCAGTTATATGAGTATCTTGTAGAGACAAAGGGGCTATGAGTCAAAGGTCCCCCAAAACCTTTGTTCTCCAAAAAAACCTGGTCCAGCAAATCCTGGCTTTTTCATCCGTTGGCATATCTACGTCAGAGGTGGATCTTCCCCATCTTTGATAAGTTTTATACTTATTTTCTGGGCTTCTTTCTGTGTTTGGAGAAGCTTGTGATGAATATTCCTTACCTCCTATAATCACCCTGGAGGTTTCCAAGACCTCTCGACACCTTGGATGATGTCGGATAGTTGGCTCTGGGGCCCAGGCTTGCTCCCAAGTTTTTCTGGCTGCTGCTGCTGGCTTCCCGAGTATGCAGCTGGGGGAGAGAGTGTGATGACTCCTGGGAGCCAAATTGAGGCCTCTCTCCCACTGGCACCTGAGTGAAGTTCAGGGATGCAGGGAGATAGGCAGATGGCACCTTTGATCCATAGGACATGCTGTTTCACTAAATTGTAATAATTCCAATTATGCCTACTGCTAATTGAGTGCTTATTACATGTCAGATATGCATGGAGTAGTAATTTATAATCCCATTTTTCCAGCAAAGCAATTCAGGTGTTTGGTACTGAGGTATATATATAGAGGCCTGATGCACGAAGATTCGTGCAAGAATGGGCCTTCCTTCCCCTGGCTGCTGGCACCACCTTCGCTCCGGCCGGAGCCGCCTTTCCGCCTTCCCACGCTGCCCAGAGGCCCAGAGCGGCTGGGGCGGTGTGGAACACCTGCATCGTTGCCATGGCAATGACGCAAGCGCCTCGCCTCCGCTGCTTGGCACCTGCGTATGCAAATTAACCCACCATCTTTGTTGGGTTAATTTGCATACTCACTCCTGATTGGCTGGTGGGTGTTGCGAAGGTATGGTCAATTTGCATCTTTCTCTTTTATTAGTGTATATTTCCTAAGACTTGTTTTTTTCCTGATGTCTAGAAAATTTCTTAGTATTAAATTTAGTATCAAAATTTCTTAGTGTGTGAAGACATGGGCAGGATGGTGTAGTGGAAAGAGCTCCCTGGAGCTTGGCCTGGAGAAGGTGACACTATAATGTTGTGATTAAGATCCTGGGCTTTGACTTCAGACATTCACTGGGTTGAGTCCTGGCTCTGCCACTTTCCACTAAGGGACCGTGGGAAGTGGCAACCTCTTCTGAGTCTCAGTTTTCTTATTTGGGGTTAATAACTGTCTTCTTCCATTATTGTGAGGACCAATTGAGATCACACATGGTAATCCACTTGGTAAGTGGAGTTGCATGTGCGCTAAGAATTAGAGATAGTTTTATGTTATTCTTTCTCAGATATTCTTTTTTTAAATTTTATTTTTTAAAAAATACATTTTTATTGATTTCAGAGAGGAAGGGAGAGGGAGAGAGAGTTAGAAACATCAATGATGAGAATTATTGATCGGCTGCCTCCTGCACACCCCCTACTGGGGATCGAGCTCACAACCTGGGCATGTGCTTTTGACTGGAATAAAACCGGGACCCTTCAGTCCTGCAAGCCAATGCTCTATTCACTGAGCCAACCAGCCAGGGCTCTCTCAGACATTCTTGTTTGCCCTACATGAGTTGGTGGTTTTAAAACATTTTTATTTTTGAGGGGAGCATCACAGAGTTTGCTGAGAATTTAATGAATAGTTTGGATTCTTTCCTAAGAAAATGCACTCACCCAAAATCATATTTAATTTCAGAGGGTTTAGGACCTTCTAAAGCTCCAAAAGGAGACTCTTTTAGACCATTGTAGTTTCCTTTCCACAGGGCCCTTCGTTATCTTCCCACGGATCCCTGCTGACCCCTGGCTGGGGCCAGGGTGGGCAGAAGAGCCCTCCATGAGGACCCAAGCGCTGGTGTTTCCTTTTCTTCCTCTGCTCCATTCATGAACTAGTAGCCTCCTAATTGCTGCCCAGAACATGCACCAGAAATGTCCTTCAGGAGCTGCAGCACTTGAGGGAGCTGCCAGGGAGCAGGGAAAACCAGTGCTTTTCTTCTTTGGCTGGATTATTGCAGGGATGAGAGGGGGACAAATGGGGAGGGAGCAGCAGAAATGCTGGAATCCCAGGAATAAGAAAGCTACTGTGCATTGATGGCCTGCTCTGTGCCAGGAAGTATCCTTGGTGCTTTAAATCATCATTTCTGATCTTTTCAAGAATCCTACGAGGTGGATACTGTTATCACTCCCACTTTACAGATGAGGAAACCGAGGCTGAGAGAAGTTAAGTGAGAGTAGCAAGTGGCAGAGGAGTAGGTCAGGTCCAGTCTGTCTCAATCACAGAGCTCATCGATGCCATGCTGTTTTGCAGACGGAGTCAGCTTCCAGGTGAAGGGTAACTTCACGCCCTTTGCTGCTGATAAAGGAAGTACTTTTCCTCCTGGTGGCCAGACATCCGAGAATGCTGGCTTTGTTATGTGCTCTAGATGGCCTTTTCAGTGCAGAAATGCAGACGTGTATTTTTAGAAAAGGAAGAGACTTTTGTGTCTACTGTTTATTATATTCAGTTGAAGCAACAGAGTCTTAGCCCTGGTGGATGTTGCATGCTGGTGGCCTGGTCTTCTGGCTGGTATTTGCTGGGATGGCTTGAGGACAGGATTGATCCTTGGGTCTCATTTCTTTTTTATTGTTGACAGTATACAGATGTCTCCCATTTCTCCTCTCTCCCTTTGCCTCCCTCCACCCAGCCCCCACCCCACCCCTGGCTTCACACTATATATAGTCCATGGGCTATGCCTGTATGCACATAAGTCCTTTGGTTAATCTCTTCCTGTCCTCCTATGACCCTCCCCTCTGAGATCTGTCATTCTGATCCTTGCATCCATGCCTTGACCTATTTTGTTCATCAGTTTATTTTGTTCATTATGGTTACTAAATATTTAACAAAGGAGGCAAGAGTATACAATGGAGTAGAGACAGTCTCTTCAATAAATGATGCTGGGAAAATTGGACGGGTACATGCAAAAAATGAAACTAGACCACCGACTTACACCATACACAAAAATAACCTCAAAACACATAAAAGACTTAAATGTAAGCTTCGAAACTATAAAAATCCTAGAAGAAATCCTAGAGTAAAATCTCAGACATCTCCTATAGCAAAATTTTCCTTGATACATCTACCAAGGGCAAGAGAAACAAAGGAGAAAAAACACACATAAATGGGGGTTTCATTTCTAGATAGACTTAGCGCTGAGTCCTCATAGGGAGGATCTTTTTACTTTCCCCGAGTCTGGGCTTGCCACCAGCACAGCTCTTGGCTTTTTGGCAGCTGGTCAGGGGACGTCCCTTTCTTTACTTTCATTTCCCTGCTTGCATTTTTCTTTTTTTTTGTCTTCCTACTCCCAAACCTCCCCCTCTCCTTGAGACCAAGTGAATTTTGAGTTTTTGTTGTTATTGTCAAAGAGGTATAGTGTGTGTGCACATTGAAGTTGCCCACCTAAGGGACTGATGTATAAAACCATGCACTGGTTGCTTGGAGTTTACAGGGCCAGGCAGCTGCACATGAAGGCAAGGGCAGGCAAGAGTGCACAGCAACATTTAGGTCCCTCTCTGTCCCCATTGCCTGCCCACATTTTTAGCTGACACACACTGAGTGCTCCTTACATGCCAGGCACTGGTTCTGTGGATTATCAGTCCACTCCTCCCACCAGCACTGTGAGGGTAGCTCTGGTATTATCTGTATTGTCCTGATTGGAAGACTGAGGCTTGGATGGGCCTGTGACCTGCCCAGGGTCACATGGCTGGGGTAGTGCCAGTGCTCAGGCTGGAGCTGGGGTGTACGTATGAGGTAAGGACAAGTCAGCACAGACAGGAGGGAGTGGGGTGCCACCTTGATGCCCGTGGGTTTGCTCCCCAGAGGCTGTCCTTTGGGGTGGCACAGGCAAGCCAGAATTTCAGGTCCTCTTGAGGATTAGTATCTCTGACCTTCTCCGCTCTGGCAAGAGGATTTGGATGGGATTTCCTTGCAGTGGGGATTTTGTCTTAGTGAGGGTTGCAGAACTGGGCCTGCTGCTTCTGGGATGTGCTGTGTCATTCCTTCTCACTCCACTGCTGTGACCTCCCCTCACCTCTGCCCCTTTGTACCTGGAGTGAAGACTATCAGAAAGTCATTGGGGACAAAAAGAGATTATATTTTTTACTGTCTTGTGAGGATCTATATATAGGATGTTAAGTAACCACTTGTAAGATGCTTTCTTGTCTTATTTTGGTAGTTTAGCAAATGTCCTTTATTCTTTTCATCTCATCTCATTCATTCATTCACTCATTCATTTATTCATTCGCTCATTCATTTATTCTCTGTTGATTAATATGATTAAACTATTGACATACGTCAATAGCTCTCCCTTAAAGGAATTTACAATGGGACCCAGCACCATCCAGTGTGCTAAGGATTTTTCATGTGTAATCTCAGAACAACCCTGTGAGGTAGGTAGGAAACTGAAGAAAAGGGGCAGGAGAGTAGTGATTAAGAGAGGGCCAGGGTGTAGGACTGCTGCAGTGAGAGTCTCAGCTGGGTTGCTTGCTGACTGTGGCCCTTTGGCAAATTGCTCAGCCGCTCTGACCTTCTGTTTTCTCATCTGTGAAATGGGGATACCAGTGTCTTTCTCATAGGATTCTGAGGATCAAATGAGACAGTGTTTGTAAATTCCACAGTATTTCTCTGGTGCATATAGTAAGACCTCAATAAAAGGTGGCTATGTTTCCTTTTATTATTATTAGGTATTATCTCCCTGTTTTAAAGACAGAGAAACAGAGCCTTGGGGAGGCTCTTCTGGTCCAGTTCACACAGTGAATATAGCAAAAGACAGGATGGTAACACATTAAGTGTCATTAAATGGCACAGTGCCACAAAGAGGTTCAAGGGAGGGAAGTGGCACCTGTTTTCTGTGGGTGAAGGGAGATGCTGCAGGCAGGCTGGCATGGACTTTAAGGGAAGATTTCATGGAAGACATGGCATTTGAAGGGCCAGCCCATTTGGAGAAGTGGAGATGGAGAAGCTATACATTGTTGGTGGAGGGAAGAGCAAGGGCACAGGCTCACTGATGAGAATTGGGTGGCGTGTGAGCTCAGGAACCCTTTGATTCAGAGCAGAAGCAGGGCTAAGTCCCAGGAGGGTGGGGCCTGGGCTGTGTTTGTTCTGACCTAGAATAATGCTGCCACCTGGGAGGGGCTCTATAAGTAGTTGTTCAGTCCAACTACATGGCAAGGTCTGGAGGTGGTAAAGCTTTAGTTGGTGAAGGGGAGTGACTTGGGAGGAAGGAATTTTGAACTTCATTTGGAGAAGTTGATTTCTGCCCACAGTGAGACCTGGGACTAGTTATTTCTGCTATAAGATGCCAGCCCTCTCAGTTGCCTTACTTAAACTGTAGGTCACTCTAGACCAGCCGTGGGCAAACTACGGCCCCAGCCCTCTCAGCCTTACTTAAACTGTAGGTCACTCTAGACCAGCCGTGGGCAAACTACGGCCCGCGGGCCGGATCCGGCCCGTTTGAAATAATTAAAACTAAAAAAAAAAAAAAAAA
>NW_005370597.1:4621858-4632979 GCF_000412655.1 Myotis brandtii
ACCCTTTTTTTTAATGATGTTTACTTTGAATTTATATTAGTTCACACAAACACTCCATCCATGCTTTTGTTCCGGCCCTCCGGTCCAGTTTAAGAACCCATTGTGGCCCTCGAGTCAAAAAGTTTGCCCACCCCTGCTCTAGACACTAGTTTTGGTTTTTCTTGGACTGTGAATCAGATACTCCCTGAGCTATTTTTCAGCATTCTGATGGTAATAGGAGATTATAGGACAGGGTGGCCTTCTCTCTCCCTGGGGTCATTTAACTTTGAGACCAGAGAACCTTGAACGAAGCAAAAGATTCTTTGAAGTAAATACTGTGTGTGGCCCTGTGTTTTTCCCAATCATGTTTTCCTCCTTTACTCTGTTCCTATTTTTTCCGATTCTTATGTGGTCAAATTCTCACAATAGGTGGTTCTCAAGCCTCTCACTTCATGTGTTAGGGAAAAATTGTGTACAAATCTCTGTTGAATAGATACTTAGATGGTATGGATGCTGCCAAGGTGAGCACCATGTGAAGGAAACCTGCCTACAGTGAGTCCTTTGCAAGGCAAAGAATGACTTTAGTTTTGAACACCTGGGTCCTAATGTATACTTCTTTGTGTGGTTTTCATACACTGGACTTTCCTAGAGTAGCTTACAAGATTGGAAGCTTCTCATAACAGGGACTCACTGTCTCAGTGTTTATACTCAGCCAAGACTTGTGGCAATTAAACAATGGGTTTCTGATTTACAGGCCCAGCAGTCCTTCCTTCCCTCCTGTTTGGTTTCTTGGCCTGACAGAGTCACGGCTGTCAGAGGATGCATGCCAGAGTGTTGGGCATCCCAGGAGCAATTAGTTATCTTTGCACTGAATTGGTTTTTCACTGGAGGTAATGATCTGGATCATCATTTACTGACAGTCTCTGCTGTGCTGTTTTTGGTTCCACGGCGATTCCATCCCTAACTCCAACTTGATCTGAAAAATGGATTTTTTATGTTCTCTGAGTCACAGATAGTACTTTAAAAGGGGGCAAAGGGGTGGGAATGAAGATCTGTAGTTTTGAAAAATGTTTTGAAAAATGGACAGGATAATTTTCATCTTAGCTAAGGCTAATTCAAGTAGGTTTTCATGGTGAAGTAGGTGTGTACTCTGTCATCTGTCTAGTTTCCTCATCCTTGGGTGTGACAGATTCCCACATGACCCCTCCAAACACACACACACACACACACACACACACACACACGCACACACACACACACAAAACCACAAGACTTCAGAGAAGGTGAAGCAATTCAGCCACCTCTTTTGTCTGCCTCCTCCCAAAGCACTCATATTTGTATTTGACTTATCTTTCAAAAAGATAAATGGCTTTTGGGAAAGTGTATGTGTTCGTTTTCAAATATTACCTGCTGGGTGGTTTTTGAATAGCATGTGCTGAATGGCTGGAGAGAAAAAGGAGCTCTCCCCTGACACAGTTCATCAGGTGCCCTCCTCTCCAGGGCTAACCTACTAACGCTCGCCCTCTTCCTTGCAAATCCTCCTGCCTGCCCCAGAGCACCCTCACTCCCAGTGCGGCATTCGATTCTCCTCCCTTTTTAGTGTCAGGTTTTTCTTTGTGAAGTCTTTATTTTCTTTAAAATGGGGGGGGGGCGGGAGTGCCAATCCCAACAAAACTTCTCTTTGTACTTCCCTTGCTTATGTACAGCCCTGTGCTGCTGCTGCGTTCACAGCTGGACTGCTTGAAAGAGTATTCCGTATTTACTGCCTCTATTGCTTTACCACCAAAAGCCCTGAAGTCTGGTGTCTGCCCATAGTTCTCTTATGAACCTGCCTTCTCAAAGGTCCCGGGACCAATAATTAATTAAACCAGTAATTGTTTTTACGGTCTTCTTTCTTAGACTCTTCTCCTTTGCCTTCGTTGACAGTATGCTCTCCTGAGCATGCCTCACTGGCTCATCTTCCTTGTCCTGCAGGTCTTCCCAAGGTTCCTGGCCCTCTTTACCTCCTGGACCAGAGGGTCTGTCTCTCTCTGTTGCTAACTATCCAGTCTCTGGCTATAGGCATCACCAATCTAGACATGGTTTCCAGCCTTCTCTCCAGCAGCCCCAGTCCCTCTCTTGGTCTCAGTCAGACCGAGGTCCAGAGAGGTGAGGAGACTTACTTGAGTCATAGCAGATTGTTCCCACAGTCTGTATGTTTCTAGAGTCCATTCTGTGTAGGCACACATTCCCTCTCCAGCCCTGGAAAGATGGTTCACTTTGGCCAGAAAGAAATGAAACTGTACTCTAGCAGTAGAATATGGTTGTCCTCCTCATTCCAGAGCTTGATAACGTAATGATAAGCACTTGTGCTGGGGAGTTCTGTAGGTTTTCTGTGAAGAGGCTGTTAATGCCGTGCAGGGAATTGTTCCTGAGAAAAGAAAGGTTCTTTTTTTTTTTCATTTTCAATGTCATTTAGTTCTTTTTTTATTTATTTATTGCTTAAAGTATAAAAGAAAGGTTCTTGTGAGTGAGGTAAGCAGTAGTAAAGCCTTCCGGGGATGATTTACCAGGTAGGGGCTGGAGGAGGAAGGTCTCAGATGGGAGTCATCTAGCCTTTGAGGCATTGGGGGGTGTTCACAGGTGTTATCAGTGAGTATTGTGGAGGGGACATGCCAGGCTTCTCTTTATCAGCGTGTCTGCCAGCCAAGGTAAAAGGCTTTCTTGGGAAAGAAAGTCAGCGTGGCAGGATCTGGATTCTTAAAGCCATCCTTGTCTCTCTCATGAAATTCAGAGACTTTGGTTTCTTTATGGAAGCTGTTTTGGAGCAGATTTATTTATTTTCTTTTTTCCTAAATGACTCTAATTATAGGATTCATGTGATTAATACAGATGCCTATAGCTTGCAGCCACAGGGATTTTTATCTGCTTCTCACATGCGTTCTTACATGCTGATACATTCTGGCTCCGTGCTGCCTGTGGACTGACTGCCAGCAGTTGGACTGCTTCTACATGATCTGGGGCAGGGTGGCGGGGGTGGAAAGGTTCTTTGATCCAGAGGAGGTCTCTGTGTTACCCTGGACTTGCTGTCATCATTACAACCATGATCTCACCCAGTAAGTTGTGTCTTACTTGTGTCTCAAAAGAGCAACAAAACAAAAGCTTACCAGCTAGAAGCACTGGGTGCCACTCTGCCTGTATCCAGGGAATCAAGCCGATGTCTTTCCTTGTCCCACTGAAGTACCATGACATTGAGCCCTTCCTTTGGCACAGAGAGATGTCTGAGTCAGTCTCTCTGCTGCTCTGAAACCTTTGACCTCCTTCACTCCTCAAACTTGCCTTTGTCAAGCTCCAGAGCTGGTGGAAGGTACTGAAGGGGCAGGGTCAGAGAACCTGCTCAGCAAAGTTTGGAGGAATCACTTTGACTCTGTAGTGGCTTTTTGGGGATAATTGATGGGCAACTTAGCAGTATGTTGGTGTAGTTTAGAATTTAACATTTCGGGGTCTGGAGCCAGGCTCCTGGGCTTATATGTTGGCTTTATCACTTACTGGTAATTTTCCCATTTGTACAATGGATTTTTAAGCAATAGTACCTACTTCAGAGGGATTTTGGGAGAAGTAAGTGACATAACACAGGTGCCGCCGATTTGTGAAAGTTTGCTTTTATGCCACTTTGCTTTTATAGAAGAACTACATTAGTACCTGTTTTTGCTGACCCAAAGAAATCTGAAGGGGATTTTCACTTTTACAAAAAATGGCCAAAAGTGAAATCGTGTTCAGCGTTTCTTTTGCAGCCGCTGTTACAGAGGCAGCGTTCACCTCGGGCAGCGAGAGTGGCTCCGCTGAGCTCCTTACCGGGAACCACACTCAGCATCTCAGCATCACGCTGCCAGAGCTCTGACCTGTGTCTGTGAGCATCTGTGCTTCGTCTCGATTTAGTTTGTGTATCTATTGGCAAAATGTATCCTAAGATAATTGCTTCTTTGCTTTACCCCATTATGGTTTATGAAAGGCTTCATAGGAACACTCTACTTTCAGACAGCAGGGGGAACCTGTATCTTTAAAGCACTTGGGGGCTGGACACATCGATGGTAAGCTTTCAGTCTATTGTTGTCTATCACGATGGTGAACCTCCTTCCGAGCAGCCCTCACTGTGTGTTCTGAGAGTGCCGCAGGTCCTTCTCACATGTGGACAGTGCCATCTTTTCTCCTTGGGTGTGCCTCTGTAGGAAGCGCCAAGCTCCAGGGGGGCTGGGTCATGCAAGTTCTTGTTCATAGTATGTTGGAGAAAACAAGAAGACAGTACCTGGCCCATGGTAGGTGTTTAATAAATGTTTGTCGAGTGAATAAATAAAACTGTAAGCAGACCAAGAACAGGACTGTGGCTAGGGTGGTGTGTTTGGTGTAGCTGGGTCATTTTTGTTGGTTTGGGGCTATAGAACATCATTTGGAGATCATGAGAATGGGTAGTAGCAAATTATTGGGGAATTCCTTTTTTTAAACCCTAGCTTAGTTGGCATATAAAAGGCTGCACATGTTAAATTGTACAATTTGATAAATTCTGACATCTCTATACACCTAAGAAGCAATCACCACAATATTAGGAGAATTCTTAATGAGTGTCTCAAAATCTTTTATTTCTATGTGGCTGATAAAGCCACTTCCCCCTTGGCTTTGCATGTGGCTGCTCTCTCCCTCCTCAGGTAGGGAGGACAGAAGGGTCTGCTTTCCTCCTGTTCACACCATTTCTTTCTAGACTTCATCCGCATTTCTATATTCCTGTCACTGAAATTGTAGATGGTTATAGTGTGTTTGTCTTTGTTGAGTGTCTGTCTTCACTAGGTTGCAGGTGGGGAGCGTAAGGACCGTATCAGTTTTGTTCAGGGCTTTATCCTCATCTCCCTCACCCTCACAGTCCCCAACACAAAGGAGGTGCTCAGTGGAGAGTTAAGTGGTGAATGAATGATCCTATTGCTAGAATAGATACATGGCACTGTTGGGCCTGAATTAGGAGCAAAGAAAGCTGAGTTGTTCCTGGACTCTCAAAGTTATTCTTACCTTCAGCAGAGGGAAATCAAAGGGAAGAAAGAGCCTTGTAGGATCTGAATTACTTCAACTTGGTGACTGATTTGAGACAAAGGAGACCCTGGAAATGCAGGGAAT
Source organism: Myotis brandtii (assembly GCF_000412655.1). Taxonomy (NCBI): domain Eukaryota; kingdom Metazoa; phylum Chordata; class Mammalia; order Chiroptera; family Vespertilionidae; genus Myotis; species Myotis brandtii. Next base: position 4,626,980 of record NW_005370597.1, read on the forward strand.
CTAACATGGCACAAGCCAGATCCACAGATGAGGTGTGTGGGACCCTCCTGGGTCATTCTGAGACCCAGCTGTTCAGAAAAGGTTAAACATCTATGTTGGGGCTCTGTGAGTTTGTGTTTTTATTGAAAACTGCGTCTCTTCTACAGGCTGCCATAGAAAGGGTCTTTACCTGGGTGTGCTGTTAGCAGGACCCCCAGATTCCTTTGTTTCTCTGTAGCTTGTGGTATTCCCCCCACCCACTGCCAGTCATAAATGACAACGAAGTTTTCAGTCAGCTCTGATTCCCTCCAAGAGAAGTCTCTCTTAGGCGCTAAAGGAAGAATCAAAAACAGCAATTAAAAATGACACAGCCAGGTAATGGTATGTGGCATGCATTTTGGCAAGAGTCAACATTTTAGAACAGTTAATACTCTCCATGGGTTTGGGGGAGGGGAGAGAACAGGCCAAACAGGCTTTTAGAACCCCATTCTAGAAGGAAAGGGGAGGGGTGGGAAATAAGAGAGACCATGTCAGTCCTGTACTCCATCATAGCCTGAAGCTAATATGTGTTGGTGAAGCTAATTTCCTACTGAATGTTTGCAGAAGAGGTGGAGACCAGATTTATTTAGAATTATTGTTTCTTTCAGATTCTAGGAGGCAGCTGGTTGGTCTGAGATGAAGTGAGGTGGTTCTAAAGGTACCACTTAAGAGGGCTTTGGAAGCTTTTGCACTTTTAAGCTGTATTTTGTGCATGTTTCATCTCAGGTGTTTTGCTCTCGATATCCATCTATCCTTCCTTCAGTTCATCATTATTGACTGCCTGAAAAAAATAACACACACACACACACACACACACACACACACACCACACACACCAGGCACTTTCCCCTCCTTCTTCCCCTTCCCTCCTTTCTTCTTCCCGCCTTCCTTCCACCCATCCTCAATCTATTCATTTTCCACCACCTACCATTATTGATTGCCTATTATGTGCCAGGCAGTGTTCTGCACCCTGGAAACCCAGAATGGGAAGTAATTTAGCAGAGAAGACAGGCTCATGAACAAGATTGTCTTATTGTTTTTTAGCTTTGATGTGAGGTTATTAATAACTGACTTATTCCTCCACCTAGCCCATTCCTAATGCTATAAAAGCACAGGCAGTGTGTGTCTGCTTTTTGCTTATCTCTTCAGTGACTAGTATAGTGGGCACAGAGGTGTTCAATACATAGTGTTTTGAATGAAAAGCAGACTAAATGAGTGATCTGTATAGTGTGGGATACCCTTTGACAGGAGCGTAATCACAGCTGTGAGAAGTTGCATGGAAGATAGAATTACTAACATGGCTCCCATATCTGGGTCAAGTAATGAAGAATGAGGATGTTTGTGCATGCCCTTTGCTCATGCGCTCTGTGACATTTTTGAGCTGCTCCCATGTATGGAGCTGTGGTGAACAGCAGGCTATGATGGAGTACAGGGCTGACATGGTCTCTGCCCTCCCAGAGCTGCCCACATTGAGCAAGTGTGGGAAGTACCCAGAGGGAGAGATCCAGGTGCATGGGCACACAGTGGGGTCAGCCTGGGCCAGCAGTGCATGCGTTTGAAGCTTGCCTGGAGGGAGCCAGGTGCTGGTGGTGGTGGGAGTGGCAGAGGAGGGCCTGTGAGGGCGCTGGTCTGGGAAGGAAGCTGGGGTGGTCCGAGTGTGGAGATCTGCTCTCACTGAGGCCAGGGCCAGGCCATTTACAGTAACTGAGGAGCAGACATTTCTTTTTATATTGTTGCAAAATCCCTAGATTTTGGTAGCAATGTGACTTAAAGGCTCAGGCTACCTAAAAGAGAGACTGTTAGCTTCCTGTGACTGCTTTAACAAATGACCACAAACTGGGTGGCTTAGAACAGCAGGAGTTCATTCTTTCAGTGTTCTGGAGGCCAGAAATCTGAAATCAGTGTTTTGACTGGGTCAGGCTCCAGGGGAGGGGTCTTTTCTTTCTTTTTCCCAGCTACTGTGGCTCCTTGGCTTGTAGCTGCCATCTCTCTAATCTCTGCCTCCTCCTTCCCTCTCTGTTTCCTCCTCTTTTTATAAGTGCACTAGTTCTTAGATTTAGAGCCGTTTCTAATGCAGCATGACATATGTTAACTAATTCTATCTGCAAAGACTCTATCTCCAAATAGAGCCCTATTCTGAGGTTCCTGGTGGGTATGAATTTTGGGGACATTATTCAGCTGGCTACAGGAGGGGATGTTGAAATTGGGGGAGCAGTGCTGGGAGCCTTTCTATGTGTCTTCTCATTCTTCAAGGTTTCTGGGTTGACAGGAGGCAGGGAGAATTGGTTGTGGGAAAGGTGGGCCAGTGGTGGTTGGGATGAGAGTCTTGGTGAGGGTTCCTGGGTGCAGGATCCTTCTCAGATGCCTAAGGAAGCTGCGAGACTGCGAGAGGTGGCCCTGCTCATGCAGTTCCCAGGCTCACATTCACCCCGTTCTTCCTGCAACTGGGCGAGATGTCAGAGTTTCCTACTGACCGTCCTTGTAGCACCTTGAGATCGGAGGAAGTGTTCATAAGCGTAAACTAGCCAGAATAATGAATGACCCTGGTCAGCTATGGCCTTGGGTTTTTCCATGGTCCCTCTCTTCTCTGGGAATAGTTTCCTGCTGCTTTCTTGGCTGCGTGTTGCCAGGGACTTTCCGGGCCTACAGGACATCGCTTTCCTTTTCTTTCTGGTTTCTCTGCTTTCTCAGGTTCAGTGCTAGTAGCTTCTCCCAGTTCTCTGGTGCTTACAGAAATCACTCAACAGTTTCTTCCTATAACAGTGGTTCTTGAATACCCAGATTTGCTTTCCAGTTTGAAAATTTTATTCCCAAATCTGATTTTCAGAATTTCTGATTCAGTAAGTTGGATGATTTGATTTAGGTGAACTTCAAAAACCAAATCAAGAAACCCTTCCCCAAAGGGTATGTGTGTGCTTGTTTCCTCAAGTGATGCCTGATGTATTAGACAGATGGCCTCTGCATTTACATGATGCTAATTGACACAATATATTTCAAACTCTGACCTAGATATGCTGTCTAGACACACAAATGCAAATTCTATCATTTGCCTGTAGGCAAAGTGATAAAATAGAATTAGTGGTACCTTGAAAACCTTAGAGGCGTACTGTTGAATGAGGAAGAGAGTGAGTGGGGAATGTGGGCTTTATGCCCTCAACACTAAGCCTAGGAAATGGGGTTCCCATGAGTTTGTTGTGTGTGTAAAGAGGAGAATAATGACATAGGTGTTTTGTGACCCAGCTTTCCCTTTCTGTAAAACGGGGTTTGCAGAGTTGTTTCTACCCTGATTGAACTCAGAGAGTCTCATTTGTGTATTCCTTTACTTACTTAAAAACATTATTGGGGCCTACTGTAGGCTAGGACTGCAATGACTGTCCTTTTCTGAATACAACAGAGATGGGTACTCCTGCCTGGCGTTTATAATGTCATCAGGCTGGTAGACATTAAATAGTTAACAAAATCAAAGGAAACGACTGATCATGTGAAGGGATGGGAGGGGAATTCTAGGGAGCTTACCATTGGGAGTGGGTGAGGGATGAGAGAAGGCCACTTCCCTGAAGAAGTGGCCTTTTAGGCAGTAACTAGGTGGATGGGGCTGGGGGAACACTGTGGGAAGAGGGAACACTACATGCCCAGCTTTGTGGCTGGAGGGGTCCCAGCACATTCCACCATCTGAGTTGGCCAGTGAGGCTGGAGCTCTGAGCGAGGGCGAGGCTGGCAAGGTGTGCAGATGAGGCAGGTTTTGTACACCTTGGTCAGACTTGTTATTTTGAGGTGAAAGAGAAGAGTTATAAAATTGGGGAGGATGTAGAAGGGGCAGGGACAAGATCAGCTCTGCTTTTCGAGAAGGTCATCCTGGGTAGCTGAGTGACAAATGGTCTGGAGGGGAGCTGGGAGGAAGGGAGGAGGTCAGAGGTGGTGCTGGCCTGGTCTCAGTGATGCAGTAGGATTGAGGTCTTTCTCGAGACATTGGCTGAAGGAAAGGAGAAAGGTAACGGGGGTGGACAAGCAATCTCAGGTGTTCCTGTGCCCAGGCCTGGCTACCTAATCTGTGGGGACCCTTGTTCATAAAGCAGAAATAAGTGCTGTTAAAGATATAAAAGTAAAGCTTTTTCTTTCCTTTCATGATCTCTCTCTTGACTGTGGTGCTTTTCATTTGCTATTTAATGTTGTTTTAAATAAAGACAAATTAAAATTTTAAAGTATTGGTGTGATTTTTACTGTTCCTCTTTATGTTGGGCAATGACAGTTTTAAATGTAAGTATAAGATAAACTGACTTATCTGCAGAATCACTGAAATTACACAATTTGCATCACAAAGCTTGTATGCATATTAATTTTGGAATTACTGCATAATTTTGGAACCATGGAAGCACTGCACAGACTAACTCAACTGTTGTATTTTTTAAAAAATATCTATTTTTATTGATTTCAGAGAGGAAGGGAGAGGGAGAGAGAGTTAGAAACATCAATGATGAGAGAGAATCATTGCTCGGCTGCCTCCTGCACACCCCTCACTACTGGTGATCAAGCCTGAAACCCGGGCATGTGCCCTTGACCAGAATTGAACCCAGGACCCTTCAGCCCTCAGGCTGACGCTCTATCCATGAGCTAAACCAGCTAGGGCTCTACTGTTTTTATTTCACTTGGTTTGCGCACATTATACCAACATTCTGTCTTTGACTTTCAGGCCTTAATGGGGAAGGACTGAAAGGATGAGGGACTGTGGGTTACTTGATCTTTATCAATGATTCTGTGTCTTCATGGTCAGCATAAGGTGTTGGCTTATCCAGAGAAATAACATGAGTAGAAAAGGCTATGGCAGGGTTCCTTGGCCCTTTGTGTTTCTTAACACGAAATTGCCTGCCTTTTCTTTTGTGTTTGGCTAGTTCTGGTTCAAATGGAAAGCGTGGCCTCTCAGGGCCGTCAGTGTTCGCCCTACTGTAGACATAACACACTTACATTGCACTCACTTTAGTCTGTTCAGTGCCCACACATTGTGGGTCCTCCGGAGTCCTGTGTTCATGAGACATTCAAATACCATATGTACATGGGCCCATAAGGCACCCTGGTGGGCACACATACACCCATGTTGGAGGTCTCCTCTGCTCACATGCATGCTCCCCTGTCCCACCAGATTTCACTTACAAAACACAAGTTCAAAGATAAAGTTTTAAAGGATTTCAAGATAGTGACAGGATAGCATTAAACCAAGCAGGCTCTTCTGAGCATGGGTCCCTGTGCTACTGTACAGGTTGCACGCCCAGGAAGCTGCCTGCCTGTGCCTCAGTACTCCCTGTCTCTCAACGGCCCTGGGGGCCTGTCCTGTATTTACTTGAGTCTGTGTCAGGTTCACCATTTGCAGGCTCAGAGAAAAACTGGGCAGAGCCTGTATTGGCAGCACCCCCCGCACCCGCCTGTGGTTCAGGAGTACTTGGCTCCCCAGGTGTGAAGGAGCTGCCACTGCTTTGGGAAGCCTGATGGTTTCTAGGCAGTCAGCATCAGCACCATTCATCAGCTCCAGGTGCCTGAGCAGAGTCTGTACAAATCAGGCCCTAAACCAGTGGTTCTCAACCTTGGCTGCACATTAGAATCACCTGGGAATCTTTTTAAAATCCTGGTTTCTGGGCCTCATCCTAAACAGAGCTGCCTCTCCAGTTGATTGTGCAGGCTCCAGAATACGAGATGTGACTGAGAACATTTTTGGAAAAAGGCTCCGGGTTCTGAATTTGTGAGTTTTCAATTGAATTGTGGTGTTTCCTCCTCCCACCTCTACTGTCACCTAGATTTCTTTCACTCCGAGCGTTAATTGCCTGCTTCAGGAGCATTTGTAAACCTGTCAGGAATGAGAGGTTCCAGCTTGTTCCTGGAGAGGTTCCATTATTGTGACCTGGTACTGGATGTTCTGAGGGTCCAGATGAGAGCAGTTCTCAGACTTCAGCATGCGTTCATCTGCTTCAGGTGGCTGGCGGGGGGTTTGGG
>NW_005370597.1:4633001-4634343 GCF_000412655.1 Myotis brandtii
GGGCCTTCCTTGGGAGAGTCTGTCAAAGTAGTCTTCAACCGTATTTTGAGAAACACTAATCTTCAGCCTCTGAAGTTCTGTAATGGTGTGGAGTGAGGGGGTACTCTGAGAACTAGTTGAAACATGATTCCTTATTTGATTGGTGGCCAGAACTGGGGAGGAGACAGTGTTGGGTAAGAGGCCTTCTGGCTGGGAATCTGTGGGGATGAAGAATTTTGCCCACCTGGACCTCCCTGCTTGGTCCCACTGGCACAGCCTCCCTTGAGGTGCAGCAGGGAACTGGCTCATTACACAGGGGATAAAAGAAAGTGAACTGGCCCGGCCTTTGTGGCTCTGTTGAGTGTCGACCCATGCACCAAGAGGTCACTGGTTAGATTCCTGGTCAGGGCACATGCCCGGGTTGCAGGCTCTATCCCCAGTAGGACGTGTGCAGGAGACAGCCGATCGGTGTTTCTCTCTCATGGATGTTTCTCTCTCTTGCTCCCTATCCCTTCCTCTCTCAAATCAATAAAACCATATTAAAATGAAAAAGAAAGTGAAATGAATTTCTGAGAATGTATGAGGTGTGGCTGTGCTCAAAATTGCTAGGCACTTTGTTTTTTTCTTCAGGAGATGTTAATTTAATCCAGGGATAGCCGGGTGGGTTTTCCTTTTTTAATTGAACTTAGGCTGGTGCTGAGGAGCAGCTTCCTTGCTTCCTCTGCTTTCAGAGGGGAGGAGGGTCTGAGCAATGCCCAGGGACTAGGCTGATTCCATTTAGATCATAATAATGGTGGGAGGTCCGTAGGGTGGAGAGGCCGTTAAAGTGGGCGGGAGGAGGCCCATTGGCTTGGCTGTCCTCATCTTTGCACAGAAATAAATGAGCATGATGTTCACTTTATTATGTTATTGGGTATAACTGTATATTAACATTAACACCCATTGTTTATTGGCTGCTTGCTTGCAGCCAGGTCCTGTGCTAAGCACTTCCAGGCGTCATCTTTTTTCTCACAGAAATCCCTGGAGGCAGGTGTCCTTTTTTTTCTCCGTTTCATGCAGGTGAAAATGAGTACAGGGACCTTGTAGGTGGCTGAGGTGGGATTCTGAGCCCTGTGCGTTCCAAAAGCCCCAGCACTTGCCCAAGATTCTAGGCTTATTTGCCTGGTGGAAGGCCACTAATTTATTCCCCAGGCCTTGTCTTGCCTGACACCCTCAAATTTATCTTTGTTGATAAAAACAACTGCTGGAGGGGTATCTGATTTTGTGTATTATCTCCAGCTTCTGCTGTCTGTGGACTTTCTGAGTTAATAACAGTTGAGTGCAAATTAAGCCCAGATTCCTTGGTTTTCTTTTTCTTTTCTTT
>NW_005370597.1:4634483-4644854 GCF_000412655.1 Myotis brandtii
CTCCCTCCCTCCCTCCCTTCCTTCCTTCCTTCCTTCCTTCCTTTCTTTCTTTCTTTCCTTTGCTAGGAAAAAATCAGGGGTAACAGAGATGTGGCAGGGCTTGTTTTCCCTTTTTCTGCTTTTCAAGTGCGGTTCTTGTTTGTCCAAACTTGTTTAGAGCAAATATGATTGTGAGGTGGGATGAGACAGGCCTGAGGGCGTGTTACAGATGCAGAGTTTTTCTTTCACAAATCCAACTCTAAACTTTCTTTCACAATTCACTACTGTGAAGACCTGGGGACAGAAAGTTCTGCACCTGGGGAGACCTGTTGAGACCAACCCTAACTTACTGTTCTTCCTCTGTTTCATTTAAAAGCTTTACAATTGTTTTGGTAAATCTCCCCGAACTCTTCCGAAGTAGCATTATTTGCTGTCCTTTCATTGCATGGAGAAAGGCACAGAAAGAGGAAGAAATGGCAGTTGCTTAAACACTCCTTGGAAGAAGTGGTGGCACTCAGATCTATTAAAGCACATTCTGGGTTTCTGTCTGGTGCAGGGTCCCTGTCCTTGTGTACCTGGGACAGGCAGGGCTGCCCTGCTCCAGTTCCTTATCCACTCAGTGTTCCTGGCTCCCTGTCCCTTCTTCACTTTATTGGCCTGGCCTTTCTTTTGCTTACAAACCTTTTCTAAGAAGGTCTGGCTTTCGCTCTTAAGTTTACCACCATAAATTCTGAGGTGGTACACGTCACCCTCTTAATCTAATTGAGCCAGCACATCCTTGTGAAGACATCATTTTATTTGGGGGTATTAGTTGCTATGGTTATTTGCTGAGACTAACAGAGTCTGTGTTCTCTCAATTAGATTTTTGGAAACTGCTCTCTGAGAATGACAGAGGTGTGTCTCCCATAGGAATATCCAGTATATAGCCTCATCACTGCAAAAAAAAAAAAAAAAAAAAAAAAAAGAGAGAGACACAGAGAAGATACTTTGGGTGGAATTTTAGAGCTAGAAGGACCTTAAAGATGAAGTGGTTCAGCCTCCTGGTTTTCAAATGAGTCTCTAAGGCTGAACTTTCTGAAGTTCGTTAAGAACTTGTTAAGAAATTTTCCCTAGGTTCACATCCATAGTTGATGGGTGAGCAAGGACATAGCCTGTTTCTGGTTTTTATTCTATGTTCTATTCCTTCTGCAACAGAAGTCCTCTCAAGGAATCCATTCCTCCAATAGGCACTGTGCTGGAAGGATAAAGACACCATGACCTCCTGTCCATCAGGGTCTTGGGTGTGAATCCTGTTGCCTTGATGAGTGTGGGTGCCTGGACCAGCAGCACTGACATCACCTGGAAACTTGTTAGAAATGCAGAAGTGCTGGCTTCCAGGACTACCAATTAGAATAAGCATTTTGATAAGGTCCTTGGGTGATGGGGTGCACATTAAAGTTTGAGGAGCTCTGCTCTAAGAAGGTAGGACATTCCAGAAGCAAAAGCCAAGTCTTGAGGGCCAAGCCAGGGTTAATCACCTCTCCCCGAATCTGCTCCTCTGCTTGGTGTTGGGCTTGATAGTGATGCTGTGTGGTGCTGACCGAGAGGACTGCTCACCATTCTCAGCCTGCGCTCTGTCTAGCACAGCCCCCTTCTCATCTTCCCAGCCCTCCCCTGACCCACTCTCCCTGCAGAACCTTTGGTCTGACTTGTGTGGTCTCCTCTTAATGCTCCCCTCCCCCAACTTTTCCCCTTAAAATGTGCCTATTTTAGGGGCAAAGAACAAATACCACCTTCTCAGGAAAGTAGGCAGTTCAGGCCTCCGAACCCTGTAAATCCCATTTATCTTGGATGTCACCTTAGCATGCTCATTCTTGTATCAGTTTCATCCAGGGCTGGCCGCCTTCCCCAGGAAATGGACAAAAAGGATTTGATGATACCATTCTTTCCCCAGGCATTTAAAAGGCACCGCTTGAGTTTAATAAACTTCTCAAGAGGAAACCCATACTGCTTTGTGTTGTAGTTCAGTTAAAAAGTAGTGTTATTTAGTTCAGGGTTTTTGTCTTTCCTTTTATCTGCAAGGGGTGAAAGGAAGTTTGAAAATCTGTAGATGAATTAGGGTTTTCTAAGCATCTGAGGAAAACCCTTAAGGACACAAATGTGTTCACTAGAATGAGGTTATTTGAGTAGTTTGGTGAGTCAAAGAGGTAAAAATTCCTAATTTTTATGCTAATTAAGACTCTCCTTTTGTTGATTCTCTTCCATCTGCAAGTAAACTTTCACTCTGCCTGTGCTTGTGGGAAGGAAGAAAAATCAGCGCCTAAGGGCCACCCTATGCTCTGGTCTTTCATAACAGGGGTCCCCCCTTTTTAATTCTCACGACAATCTTGTGAGGTGTATTATCCTCAATTATAGGAACGCTCGGAAAGATTGAATATTTTGTCCAAAGCCTACAGCTAGTAATTGGCAGATCCAGAGTTTGAAACAAGGTTTGCAGAGTTCATGCACTTCATACTCCTGAATTGCCCTTAACTGGCTCTGTGCGTGTGGACTTAACCAGCCTGGAAATACCCTTTCTTTTCACTTCTTCACTTGCCTAGACCCTCTCAAAATGGGTTTCTTTGTTTTTACCAAGCAACTCACCATTGTTTTCCCTGAGGGAGTTTTTCCTGCACTGACCTGCTGTCTCACAAGGTCCTGGGGCATCATGTGAATGTAGATGTTCTGGATACAGTGACACAGTTCTCTGTGTCCCTGTTCTGCTTTGTGCCAGGGCTGAGTGATTCAATTTTGGGGCTTGGCTCTTTAGGGCTTGGGTTTTTGTCATAGATCTGATGCTGACTAAAGCACTTAACATAGGGCCATTGATTAGTAAATGTTTATTAAGCACCTACTATGTGACATACACTTAAGTTAGTCCTTATTTTCTTCATCAAGTGCTATCACTTAAACTCTCAATGTTGTTATGAGGAAAAGTTAACTAGCACTTTGGAAATACAAATGTCTTTGTATACATCATTTGTACATATTATGTATATATAGTGATGATGCTACTGATCACTCTTAATTGGACATGAACTTGGAGTTTTCAGTAGGGAACAGAGTTTCTTTGAATCCCTCATACTCTCCTTGTCTCCTGCTCGACTAGTGGACTGTGTACCCATGTCCAGATTGAGAGGTCTCATTTGATCATTTCTCAGGGAGCAAGCCCTTGGCATGTGGCTGCATGATCTTGCAGTGAAGTGGGATGGGAAGTCAGAGTAGAAGTCCCAAACCAAGTTCGGAGCCAGCTCTTTAGTGAAGAGCTTAATCAGCATTCAAGTTGATCTAGTCTCTCCTCTGTATAAAAATCTGGTTCCCATTTCCTTAGGGATGAAGTCCAAATCCTTTTGTGTGGCACTTAAGTCCTACCATAGTTTGATTCTAACCTCTCTTCCCAGTCTTGCCTCCTGTCCATCAAGCTTAATTTCCGTCCGTTTCTAGGAGGTCCTCTGCTTTGGCATCTCTTTGCTTTCTATTCTTACTTCTAGAATACCTCCCCAGGCCCATCTCCCCTGCCCTGCACCTCCTCCCATTTCTACATATCCACTAGTTCTGAACTCTTAAGGCTCAGTTCCAATGCCACTCCCTATTCTTTTTTTCTAGGAGGCCTCCTCCACTGGCTTCAGCTGGAATAGTATCCTGCTTTCACTTCTGTAGCTATTTTTTTCTATTCTCTGATTGCCTTAGCATGCTCTACCTTAATTTACAAATTCACATACACAGACTAGGCCCTTCTAAATTGTATCTTTCTCAAGGATATGCAATCTATGCATGCCATTTTTTAAAATTTCTTTGAGTACATTGATACCAGATTCTCAAATATTTGAGTAAATTAGGCAATATAGTATAGTAGTTAAGACCTGTGGAGTCAGAGGGACCAGGTTTCTTATACTACCACTCATTGTCTATGTGACTGTGACAGGTTCTTTCACCTCTCTGAGTCTGTTTCCCCCTTGGCAAAATGGGAGTAGTAATATATAATCAGTAGGATGGTGGTGGGGATGAAATGGTTTAAAATACTTAGTAGGGACATGTTACATAGTAAGCACCCGATAAATTAATGCATAATATATTTTGGATATATATTCAGGTGGGTTTGTGTTTCCTATATTATTCTTGAAGGGGTTTTCTATGGAAATAGAATTGGAAACCTCTCATCTGGAAAAAGGCGACACACTTTTCTTTGTTCTATGTGATTTTGCTTTTAAAGTAAACTCTAAAAAAAATTTCATTAGCTGAACTGCTGTGGTTGGAAAACAAATTCTCCAGAGTCAGTGCTGGCTGTGGCCTCATTTAGGAAATAACAGTTTTAGGGAAATTGACTCAGAAAAAGCATGCAGATGTAGAGTCAGAATGTATACTATATAGCATGCTATGGTTGATAAGGGAGGTGGGCATACCATCCTGTGCTGAGAGGAGAGGGTTTCTGAGTCTGCTCCAGCCAGATTTCAAATAATGTGAGAGACATGGTGGTGATGACTTCATCCCTCCAGCCAGCCCTTCCTTTCCATGTCTCAGGATTGAATGGATAAGATAAACAAAGGTCCTCTGAATGTATTTGGGCAATTCTTCCCTCATGAGTCCCTCCCTCGATTGTTGATTGAACACCCACTGGAAATTTATCCTCTCCGGTGGATGTCCTTAACAACTGGACAGGATCTGTCCCCAGCACTGCATTTGAGGCTGGCCCTATCATTTCTCCTTGAGTCTTAGCACACCTCTCTGATACAGTTGATCACCACCTAGTGGCCATAGGTGAGACCATGCGTCACAGAAACTCAGTGAAAGCCATGGGGGAATTTTGTTCTATTGTAAGATTTGAACGTGGCGTGTTTCTTATTTGCTTATATAATGCAGGGGTTCATGCTTTAGGGTGGCATTTAGCAAGGGAATGTAACTTGCTTTCGTTACAGTTAAGCAACGGAACTAGGTTTAAAATGCCATATGCAGACTTGGGGAAATGGTGAGTAAGGGGAATGCCTCTTCCCAAACACAGTTTCTGCTAGGTTGTGTTCTCAGCTTGCCCAGATATAGGGAAAGAGAAAAGGAGGGTTCTCTGGGAACTCTCCCTTCATCTGGAGACATGCTGGGGCCGAAAGGGGATACGTGGTTGTGGCAGAGAGTTGCCGTTTTTGTTGCTCATTTCTCCTGGTCCCTTGGTGTAGAGAAAGTTTTGCTTTCTGTGCTTGCTGGTGGCTCGCTCTGCAGCTTTGTGGGAACCTTCCTCAATAGACAGAGCCAGGGGAGGTGATTTTATGTTAACAGCAAGCACATACCTACATATACTAGCTCCCACCAGACCTACATAAGTTGGAAAGTTTCTCCTAATTTACCTAATCTGCTTTTTTTCACTTGTCAAGCAGAGAATCACCTTTGATGAGAGTAATGAATTAGTGGAATGCCTCCTTCCCCCCTCCCTTTGTTCTTTCTGTGACACCTGTTCTCTGAAGGCCGTGTGCCTGGTTCTGAGAATACACTGGTGAGCATGAAGAGACATGTTCCTCACTCTTATGGAACTTACTAGTTGGGGAGATATTAATCAAAGAAATACCCAAACAATATGAAATTGCTACGAAAAAGAGTTGCATAGGACTCAGGATGTGAAAATAGAATGGGGTTTGGACTGGTTAGAGAAATCAGGGAAGGCTTCTTGGAGAAAGGAACTTTTATGCTGAGGTAGGGATAGGGCACATCCCAGGAACTGGCAGAGGCCAGGGTTTCTGGAGCTCAGAAGGGAAGTGGGGGCCTAAACTCTGCAGGGCCTCTCTGGCCTTGGGAGGGACTTTGTTCATTGTTCTTAGAGCTCTGGGAAGCCATCGCAGGGTATGCTGCTGGAGCTGACATGAGTAGGTGGAATACTGACTGGAGGGACAAAGTGGATGTGGGGAGACCAGAGACGAGGCAGTTGCAGTATCCAGGCAGGTGTGGGTATTTGGTTTAGGGGTTGCTGACCGTGTTGGAGATGAGTGAGCAGAATGGAGACGCATAGGAGGCAGACTTGGGAAGGACTGTTCTGTGAAGGGCGATAGGTGGGTGTCTGACTCTGACTTGTGTGGCAGGACTGGGGACACAGGAAGAGGTCCTTAGTTGGCTCCTTTGGGAGAGGGTAGGGGAAGAGATATAATTTGTTTTTTAGCATGTTGAGTTTTACCTGGGAATGGGGTTGTGGGGTAAAGCTGTAGTCTCTTGGTGGCTAGTGCCCACCTCTTAGCTCCCACCATGGGAATCCCCTTTCCTCTGGGGAATCTCAGACCCTCCACTTGTAAGCCAGCCTGTATTGCTACGCCTGGTCAGATCAGTGTACCAGGTTTTGAGGGCCACTTTGTCCAGCCCTGTCCTAGGCACTCACACATTATGCCACGAGACTACTCATGGGTAGTTCCAGAATCATTTTTCATGCAAGATGATGAGGCACAGAGGCTCTGGTATGTGTAATTGGCCTTCAGAGAAGGGAGAGGTGAGCCTGGGGACTTGAGGATCCTTGTGCTGTAAGCAGCTGAGATGCCATCCTTGTTGCAAGTACTTACCTTGACAGTTGGTCTTCATTAACTAATTAGTTTCTAAGACCAGGAAGATGTGACAGAGTAGCAAATATTTTTAAGGGTAGTTGTAGACAATTTTGGTAACTTTGGAGGTCAGGGAAAGGTATTAGATACAATGAAAGTAAATATAGTTGTAAGGTTACCTTGAGTCTGTCATTATGTGGGTGTCCATATGCATGTATGTTTGTGTGTATGTTAAGATTTGTGCAAAAACAGGAAATGACTCAACTTGTATTATTGGTAAAACTTGTGTAAATTAAGGACAAGAAGGAAGTGGCTTGACTTGTAGTTCAGTAGTACAACTTGTATAAATTAAGGTAGATTCTAACTTTTTAAAAATTGTGATAAACCTTGTCTTTCTGTTAAAAACAAAAAGATTATTCTTGGCTTAAATTCTCGTAAGCTCTGTGCAGATCAGTGTCTGCTGTGGTAGGGCATGGATGGCACCTCCAGGAAGGGAAGGGCACTCTCCTCTGGTCCCCTGGGGAGCAGACAGCTTTGGGAGCAGCCTCTCAAGGCCAGGCTTCTAGCTGCTTCCATATCCTTACCCACCTGGTCTCCTCACTCAGAGGCAGAGACTACTTACTCTGTAAAGCAGATACTTGTCCTCCCCAGAGGCTGCCAGACATGTCTTCTCTCCACTCTGGCCAGCATTCTGCCTTCTAGCAACAGTAAATATTATTGCTCTGCTTGGCTCTTAGCTGTGTCCTGCACTGCCTGAACACGAAACAGTGGGGTTATATGAGCAGGGTGCCACGAAACTTGGCCTGCACCCAGCACCAACGCCAGCCTCCCCTTCTCCCCTCCTCTTACTGGAATGTGCATGTTGGATTCCTGAGTGCATCAGAGGGAAGGCTCCAGAAATAGGTCTCTGTGCAGCTGCATATCCAAGGTGATCACTCCATAGGATGCAACCAAGCCTTTTGGGTTGAAGTAGACAAGAAGCACTGCTTTTTTAATGTCCTCTTCATTGTCCCAAGTAACAGAGAAGGGGTTTATCTTTTAAATTCTTAAAAAAACTTAAAATTTTTAAAATGATTTTAGAGAGAAAAAAAGTAAGGGGGGGGGAGAGAGGGAGAGGGAGAGAGAGAGAGAGAGAGAGAGAGAGAGAGAGAGAGAGGGAGAGAACGAACTTTGGTGTATAATTACAGCTAGTGATGATTACCTTCCCTGGTTCCTGTTATTGGAGGATTCATATATCAGGGAAGAAAAGCCCAGCCTTGCCTAGAACTCAAGCTTACAGAACAGAGTGCTTGTACAATGTGTCTCACTGGATCTCCTGACAGCTGGTGGGTAAGGTAGGGCTGACAACTGTCAGATGAAATGATTGAGACTTTAGGAGTAATCCTGGGTTAGTTACATATCTGGTAAATGATGTAGCTGAAACCTGAACCCAGGAGCCAGTGGAGGTTGGGGTGAGGGCTAGGGGTCGGGGAAGGGATTGTTCGGCATATAATCAGAACCCCGTGATGTGCAAGCAGAGAAGGGAGGTCCTCCAAAGCAAGCTTGAGATGCTGTCCCAGAGACAGGGGAGCAGATGCCAAACAAGCAAAACAACAGGTGCCCACTGCACCTTTAAAAAAGACTCCTCTCTGAGGCGTGAGTCATTCAAGCCCATGGTGAGTTCCCTTTCGGTTTCCAATAATTGGGATTTTCATTCTACCCAGCTGTCCTCACTGGCCTACAGCCCAGTATTGACTCCATACCAGTACTCATTACCTAATCTTCCATCAGGGGGACCGGCCTCTTTATCAGCTTTGTGGGGCCCACGTTGTTCTCAGGTTTGTGCTGTGGTGGGGCGTGCTGTGTGCCCGGGACAATGAAATCAGGTTACCTTCTGGTCATAAGCTAACAGGCCCTGCTCCTGGTCCTCCTGTGAAAGGCCCCACAAAGGCCCGGTTGTGCAGAACGAGCTGCTCCTTGATCCTCATTGGCAGCTGCCCCTGGCAGCCCCGCTTTTCAGGTGCGTGCTGGGAGCTTTCCCCAGCGTGGCTTGCATTTCGCTTTATTTCCACTTTGTTGAGAAGATTGTCCAGCTTGAGTCTTTCTTGCCCTACTGGGGGGAGGCACAGGAGGATTTTTACTGTGAGTTCTGATCGGGAGGACATTTTGACTAAAATGACACGGAGCACAGCCGTGCCCACATTCCACCTTGGGCCTCTTGGAGGGCTTTGTCTTCCACTCTGAAAGGTTGTAATTCCCTTTTCTCATCCTGCCTGCCTTCCTTCGCACAGGGTTCTGACTCTCAGCTGCATCTGTGTCTTTCTTGCCAGGGAGTGATTTATGTTCTCGGGGATCTCCTCAGCCTGGGTTGGCCAGTTTTAAGAGATGCCTGACTCCTGCCAGCATCTTGAGACTTTTTGCCAAAGGACCATTCCATTAAAGTGACTGAACCAAGGAGAGATGGGAGACTGTTGGCTGTTGTCTCCCTGTTCTCCTTCTCCACTCCGAGTGCCTTCCTCGCTGGTGTAGAGCAGAGGTCCTTGCAGGAGCCACAGCGAGCTCGGGACCTGTGCCATCTGAGCCACTGAGAGGGCTGGCTCGGAGCAGGAGCTGCTCGTATCCAATGTGGTGCCCCGAGCCCCACACCCGAGAGTGGGATGGTCCAGCCTGGCTCTCCCACTGGCAGCCATTGTTTGGAGTGAACACTCAGATTGACGAACTGAACATTGGGGGTTGGATTTGTATACAGCCCCCCCTCCCTCACCCCCCATATTAAACAGCACAATCAGAGCACTGCCATGTATGTTGGAGAGGAAACAAGCAAAATCAAAAGATGGGAAAAACCTAACCACCAACCTCAAGGGCCAAATCTGGGAACTAAAAAAGAGAAGTGCTGAGGAACATGGGTGCTTTTATTTCAGTAGGTTTTGTTGATATGTGAAGCCAGAATTCCCCACCCCCCAACCCCAATATCTTATTAAAGCCAGGCCTTGTTGCCAGTTATGCCTCATATTTCCCTCCTCTGGGAATTTGAACATAATGCCATTTCCCCTTCAATGAGGGGAACATGGACCAGGGTAATTTGAGTGATTAGCCTAATCTGCAGGAAGGCTGCACGTGGAATTAAGTTAAGCACATTTGTATTGAGCAGCCGTGGCTGTTAGGCCACTGAAAAGTACCTTGGTGGTTTTATGCCATTAGCAGAAGTTGAGGGTTCATAGAAGGATCATTGGCTTTTATTACTGACTTAAATGAAAGCTTATTGTTTACGTTTGACAAGGGCCTCTGAGAGCTTTCTTTATAGATACCACGTGTGGGGTTATACCATGTATGGGGTTACTCCAACCCCAAACATTGCCAGGTCTTTGTTCTCATGGCAGTACGGGGGCGTGGTGACCCAGGGAAATGGTTCGGGCAGACATTTGTCAGGCTGGCCGGCCTCTCTGCTCGAGCGGGCTCTGAGAACTCAGGCCTCACCTGTACTGGAGTTAGAAGGGACAGGGCAGCTCCCAGCACTTTCTCCCAGCAGTTTGTGGTATGAGTTGGACTAGTGCAATGGTTGGCAAACTGCAGCTCTCGAGCCACATGTGGCTCTTTGTCCCCTTGAGTGTGGCTCTTCCACAAAATACCGACTTCTGCGCATGGGCCATGAAGTTTCAATTGCACTGTACGTACGCGCCCGCACGTGGTATTTTGTGGAAGAGCCACACTCAAGGGGCCAAAGAGCCACATGTGGCTCGAGAGCCGCAGTTTGCTGACCACTGGACTAGGGGAGGGTATTGTTGCATCTGGCATGGGGGCAGCTTCACTGACCACGTGGAGGTTGAGTAACTGAGCCGACCTGCAGGGCTGTAGATGCTAAAGCCATACCTCCTCCCCGACCCCC
>NW_005370597.1:4644880-4689630 GCF_000412655.1 Myotis brandtii
TGTCATATGGAGAAGGAGGACTTGCTGTATAGCTGGAGGAATTAGAAATAGGGCCAAGATTGTTAAAGCAAATGCAACAAACATACTAACTTCTAAAGCAAATCAGCATGTTATGTTATAAACAAATGTTTACTATTTTGAATTTATGTTCTTTTGTGCTTTGAAACGGACTCAGGAAGAAATCTGCTAGTTGCTATAGTACTGGAAGGACTAAAAAGTGCAGCAAATAAGAAAACCAGTTCATTTCAGTAATTCACATTTCTTTTTTTCTTACTAGATTTGTCTTCAGCGAAGAGGAAATTTGCAGATTCCTTAAATGAATTTAAATTTCAGTGCATAGGAGATGCAGAAACAGATGATGAAATGTGTATAGGTAAGTCATAACTGTGCTGTTTATCACAACTTCCATTGTCCTTGCTGAGCCTTTTTCTGGGGATAAGAAGAATCTAAGTGTCATAAATTACAATTACAGCGGAGAGGGTAGAGTTGAGCGAATATCAGGAATTGGGGCTATTCTAGGCTCCTCAGAGCTCTGGGGTTGCCTCTCTCACCTTCCGCCTGCATGAGAAAGCTTGACCGTTTGTAGTGGGGCTCTCCTCTCCCCTCCCTTTAGTGTTCTGCTTCTGGCTGCTCTTGTGCCGTTCTTCCCCACAGCCACAGTGCTAAGAACTTTGAGCAAAAGCAGAACGCAGGTGGATGAGGGAAGAATTAGATCAGAGGTTTCAAATGCCAGCTCATGGGTTGAGATCAGAATGCAGCCATGTTTTCTTTGGCACTCACTTATTTAATTGAATTACCATATAGATTGAATTTATCCTGAAGTTTCCGTTCTCCAGCTTCTTTGAACACTGGAGAATCGGATCATCTGGCCCCACATTCTGCCTGGCTACAGTCGGCTGGAGCTACGTAGCTGCTGTTGTCTTCAAATGGGGAGAGGCGCTCAGTGTGTAGCTCACAATGCTCCCCACCTCTCCCTTTTGTTTCTCTAACGAGAGGCCGATGGTGGGATTACCATTTATCACCTCACTGTGCTGCTTCACTCTTCACCATCACCTGTCTGCCTTTTGTAGGCAACGCTGGGCACTGAGAATTTGCAATGCCAGGACACCTTTCTTTGCCAGGGCCTAGTCGTTGCTCTTTATTCTTCTTACATTGGGCATGTTGGTTGACCCCATGAAGTGAGCAAGAATTAAGAATGTTATATTGAATTAATTCAGTCATCAAATACTTACTGAGTTCCTGTTGCCTTGCAGAGCACCAGGATCTGGGGATGAGCACAGGCAGTTGGGAGACATCTGAGAGCAGTGAAAATCCATCATTGTTGTAAATCCTGAATACATGGATGCCTTCCCCAACATTATACAGATGCTCCACATATCCTCAGGGCTATTGCACTTAATGCCTGTTGCCTTTGGGAATAATTGTAGCACAAGAGATTCTCCCCCTCTGACCAGCATGCTGCAAGCTGTGTATTGCATTTATAAGTGGCTTGGGGATGCAGGAGGAACCCATGGAGAAGCCAGGGATGTGGCTTCCAGTGCCAGCAGCACTGTTTGTTTAGTTCTAGTGCCAAAGAAAAGGTTGTGTTCTGACGCAGGCCCACAACAAAGGTTGAGGAGGTCGAATCCTGGGCAGGAAATCCTTCAACTCTTAAGCGGAACTCTGCCCCTTCTAGCCCGGGGTCTGGGAGCCAGCCAGCATCTCATCAGTTCTGGGTACTCTCAGGAACTGGCCAGTCTTTTCCTTGAAGGAAATCCTTCCCTAGCTGAAGTGCCAGGTGGAATTAACATGCATTTCTGGGTCATCCTTGATGGTTAATGATGAAAAGATAAAGGGAGCCTTGGGAAACAATTGACTTTAGGCTCCTGCTTGTGCCAAGGGAGTTCAGTGCATAACATGATAGCTGTATCTGGAAAGGCTCCCGAAGGTCCGTTAGTCAACTTCCATCTCATGGCCCCTTTCTCTTTTCCAGCAAGGTCTTTGCAGGAGTTTGCCAGTGTTCTCAGGAATCTTGAAGATGAACGGATACGGATGGTGAGTACTGCTGGGCTACTCTTGGTCCCAGATAGTGTGGTCACATGTAGGGAGCACAGGATTTGTTATCAGAAGAACTGGGCTTGGGTTCAGGCTCTTCTCCTTGCGTGCTTTGAGATCTTGGGCAAGCCTTATCTTCTCATCTTTGCAGGGTTTGAAGCCTTCTCTAAAACATAGGATATATGTACTTGGATAACTTGAGAATGACTTCCTTGCCCTTCTAAAAATTCACTGTAATGTGTATATATAAGGTATATGACTTCTGGGTGTATCTTTACAATGATTTAACTCTTTGGGGACTTAGATTTTTCTATTGGCAGAATGGGAACGAAGGTGCCCCACTCTGCAACTCCCCGTATCCCCTTATTAAATTTATCCAAGAGGTCTTGGAGGGCAGGGTCACTCCTTCACTTCTAATTCTGAAGCTCCTAACAGTGCCTGTCGTGTAGAAGGCACCCAGTAAATGGGAACTTAGAAGTGATGGTAGCTCTAAAAAGTTCTTCAAAGAGAGGCACTGTGAAGTTCAAGGACCAAAGGCTGACCTTCAGGTTCTTAAGAGATCTCTTTTGCATAAGAATTTATTCTGATGTGGTTCAGCATTAACAGGTGAGGGATTCCATATCCACAGGATACCATATCCCTAAGATATCAGTTCTGAGGCCTGGTTTGAAACCCTTGCTGGCTGTATGTTGATTTGTCCTCACTCAGGAGGGCTCCAGAGGCTGGGGGAAGAGTCCATTAATGAACATTTTTTTTCTCTTCCCATGCTAACAACTGAAATGGTTTGACACTAAATTTCCTGTCTTGGTCATCTTGGGCTGCCAAAATACCATAGACTGGGTTGCTTAAACAACAAAGATTTATTTCTCACAGTTCTGGAGAATGGGAAATCCAAGATCAAGGGGCTGACTGCTGTGGTTCTGGGTGAGGGCTCTCTTTCTGGCTTGCAGATGGCAGCCTTCCTACTGTTTCCTCACAGGGCAGAGAAAGGGTGGGGATGCTCTCAGGTCTCTTCTTACAAGGGCACTAATCCCATCAGGGGGACTCCACCCTCAAGACCTAGTTAGCTTCCAAGAGATCCCATATTCAAGTGCTATCACATTGTGGGTATTAAAAGATAAACTAAAGCATATTAAATTTGTAAGAGCTTATGTGAGCAAAAATCAATTCAAATTGGGTAGCACCAGCCTGGAAGTAGTGGGAGTGCTCTAGCTACAGGAGCCTGGGGAAAGAGTAATAAAGAAATGCGGAAGCAAAGCAAATAAATTATTTAATTGGCTATCGCTTAAATGGTTGCCTTATTTGGGAAAGCCTCTTTGTTTGCGATTACTTATTATTAGGTTTTGATTTCTTAACCTTGAGGTATTCACAGGCTTAGGTCTTGGGTTGCTGTTGTAGGCTACTAAGGCATTAGAGCCACGTTGGTCCAATGGCCCCTTGTTTAATTAATTTGCCAGGGTAAGAGCTTCAATACATGAATTGGGGTGAGGGTGGGGCAGGAGATGCAAGTTAGTCCTTCGCACCCACCAAGACATTATGTAGCCACATGTTTTCCATTTCAACCCTCATGATGACTCTGTGAGGTGGTGCCTGTATCATCCTTATTGTCCAGATGAAGGTGTTGAGGTTTAAAGAGGTTATGCAACATGCCCAAGGTCACACAGTGGCATGGTCCAGATTCAAACCCAAGCATGTGTTATGCCAAAGAATGTGTTATGCCAAACAGAGCAGAAGCCTCTCTCACCTTCTGCCCTGCAGAGAGACACTGTTTTCCTTGAGTGCTCATTGCTGGGCGCCTGAGCCAGAATCAGGTGGGGGTGGCAGCAGCAGCAGGGTTGCTGGTGGGTGGAGGCCGGGAAAGCTGTGTTTGTGCACGTGCTAGTGCCTGAGAAAGGGAAATGATTCTTTGGAGTCTGATTCTTGGCCGAGCCAGTATTTGGAGGTGGGTGGTGTGGTGAGCAAATCACGATAATACCCCGCAGATTGCTATGGCCTGCAGCAAGGGAACAATGACTGGATTATTGTACTTTTCAGCTTGCCTCTGCAATTTTATTATTAATGTCAGTGAGTCGAGTTTCTACTGTCTGCATCTGAGTCTCTGGCCATCGCAAGCCCCTTCCCTACCTCCTCGCCCTGTGACAGCTTCATCACCAATTCAGCTCAGCTTAGCAAAGCTGCACCTTCTTTGGAAAGCCTTCCCTAATGCCCTGAGATATTCGGCCATCCTTTGTATTCTCTTAATATCTACTTCATGCCTCTAATTCTGCATTCAGCACAATTTCCTGATGATCGCTGCACGTGTCCCATCGTAAATAGAGTCCTTGAAGGGCTACTGTGTTCCTGATATTTGTACAGTGTGTGGAACTGAGTGGAAATTACACAATCATAGAATCATAGACCCAGGAGAACCTTATTCCTCACCTCTGCAGTCCCTCATTTGACAGATTAGAAAGTTGAGGTCTTACGAAGGCTGATGGCAAGCAGTGGAAGAACCGGGGCAAGGACTTGGGCATTCTGAGTCCCAGGTGAGCGGCTACTGCTTTTCTATATTTAGCATTTACTTAGGGCTAGATTGTCAATCATGGATGCCCTTTGGAACAACTTGAGTTTAAAACATACTGATGCCTGGGATGAAGTATAGAGTTCTGATTTATTTGGTTTCGCGTGTGGCCTGGACATAGAAATAGTTAAAAGCTCCCCAGGTGAGCCTAATATGCGACTGAAGCTGAGAACCACTGACTTAGGGGCTCAGACACAGTTGTGGGCTTTAGGGACTTACACTTGATTTGTGGAAAAGAGTTAAACAGGTGAGCCAACTAAGTCATATCAAATAACAAAATCAAACAAGTTAAATAACACTGCACAATTCCAGCATTGCTCTCTACTAAAATAAGTGGCCTCAACATTGAGAAAAAGGCAAATGGCAACGAATTTGGAGATCTGCCACCTTCTACCCCTCACTTTGTCCAGTTAGGTCTCTCTGTGTCCATGTGTGCTTCTGGCATGTCCTCTGTTGGTCGCATTGCAATGGATATGCATGTGATTTAGAAAAATAAAGCTTTGTTCAAATGAGATTCTTGAAATAATTAGTTGAGCAACGAATAAGCAGCGAATGACTTAAGAGGAAAGATTATGAAATATTGTACTGATTTACAAAAGACCATGGAATCTTAGAGCTGGAACAATCAAGCCCAATTATTTGTAGGCGAGGAAATTGGAGCCCAGAGAGGTTAAATGTTTTGTCCATGGTCATGTAGTTGGCAGCCAATCAAGAAATCATTCATTCATTCATGGAGTCATTGAAACATATTTGAGTGTTCCTTTGTTTTAGGATTCTTCTGTGTTTTGGGGATGGTGGTGGATAAGTGAGCATTTACATGAGGGTGTGTGCGTATATGCATGCGTGCGTTCTTGTGTGTGTGTGTGTGTGTGTATGTGTTGTGTAGTGGTGAACAGAAAACTTTAGCTGGCTTTTGTCTTCTGAAGAAAACCCTTGGTGGGTTGTTGGGAAGTTTCTTTGGATTCTGTTGGTGGTCATGGAAAGCCTCCCTAAAGAGGTGACCTTGGGGCTGAAACTTGAATTGCACTATGTAATGAGTCGTCCTCACGGGGATTTGGGGGCAGAGCATGTGAGTTAACAGCAAAATGCAAAGACCTAGAAGTGGGACAGGTTTGCTATTTGAGGTACCTTCCGGTGATGGTATAGTTGGAGTGCAGGACCTGAGGAGGTGAGGCTGTGAGATGAAATCGAGAGGCAGCCAGGTTAAATGTTTTGTCCATGGTCATGCTTGTTAACTACAAGCATCCTGATCATAGTCCAGTAGTGGTATAGGTCTATACCAAATCCAGATGGCAGGGTTTCATGCCGCCAGATATCAGGTGCTCTATTTGTTTATAATCCAGACTCAGTGTTGATCTGCTTTAAATATATCTGCTTAAATATAATTTGGGTGAATAAGCATTTCCAAGATGTCACTGGAAGCTTGAAATTTAGATCCTACCTTGTCACTAGTTTCCCTCCACCTTCAATTGGTTGCTTACATTTTTAGAGGTCCTAATTTTTCTTTCTAAACAATCAATTTTAATCCTGCCTGGGAATAATACCATGCTTTGAACTGATGACTAGACTTTGACTTGACATGCTGTCAGTTTCAAGTATTGTGAACAGTTTCCACATGCATGGTGTTGCTTACTCACATTTTAGGTGGAGACATGGGAGGCATTTTGTGCCAGAACTGCTCTGATTCTTTACTGATACTGCTCTTGCGTCTCCCCCCGCCCCACCAGATTGAGAATGCCAGTGACGTGCTCATCACGCCCTTGGAGAAGTTTCGGAAGGAGCAGATTGGGGCTGCCAAGGTGAGAAATTTCCAATTCTTCTTCTTGGATTTTAGGGCGGGAGGTCTGGAAAAACACACCTTCTTCAGAAAATCTTGGGCGGATAAGCCTGGAACCTAGTTCTTCACAAGTGTCTGAAGACAGTCTGTGTGCTCATCCCCAGAGCAGTCATTCTAGTATTTTGTTATCTAATCATCCTGCGCTAGTTCATAAATTGTCCAGAATATAGAAACCATGCCTCCTCTGTGTTAGTAGCTAGATACCTATGTGCTTGGACAACATAGGATTGATTATATTTATTGTGAGGTCCAGGACTCGGAACCTAGAACACGGGTGACAGATTGGGCCCTGTGATTGTGGCACGCTGTTCTTAGCTCACTTTGGCTGTGTGTGCAAGTGAGTTTTCTCGCTAGACCTTTACATTTTTTAAGACAAACTGAAAAGTCAGAGTTTTATATGAAATGGCCTGGTTTCCAAAAAAAATGTTGGCAAATAATTAAAAATATATATTACACATTGTGCATGTCAAAAAGTGGGACTGCTACAGCCCAGAGGTCACCATTTGTTGTCACTGGCTTGGTGGGACTGTAGCCCAAACTTGGCTGATTCTATTGTGTTACTGAAAGACCGCAAAGGGAGTCTTGTTCATGTTTAAGAGGTGGATTCTCCCGGGTTTCTCGCCCTGTGAGAAATCACTAGAAGCCCTAGCTAGTTTGACCTTCAGTAGAGTGTTAGAGACCACCTGCAGGGAAGATGTTTTCATTGGAATCAATGAAAGTAGGAGGATTTTCCAGATTTTCTTGTTGCTTTTCCAAACTGTGTCCTTTAGCCACAGTCCCTTGCGCCACCTGCAGGATGTTTTGGGCAGCATCACACTCTGACCTGTTTTATGGATTTGACTCAGTTGTGAAATGGTCTTGAGAGGTGCCTGTTGGTGGGAAATGGATAGCTGAAATGTAAGAAGTGGGGTCTTCTCCCCTTTCCCCCAACCCCCAAGTGCATCTGCTTTCTAAAAATGAATATATCAAGGCCTGAGATGATGCTCAGTTCAGTTATTCTTTGAAGGAGGAACCACGACAAATATTTTTCTCCTAATTCTACAGCACTTTTCTATCAATTTTACAGTTTACATTTATGAAGAAATTGGAGAGTATTGGTTTTTGTATCAGAGATTAAGGAATGCCTAATTTAAAGGGATGTCTGTTTCATTAGGATTTTGTCCAAGACTTTGAGCAAACCCAGTGTTCCTGGGGAGTGTTCCTCCCCTGTCCTCGCTGACGCAGGCCCAGTGAGCAAGTTCTCTTTAGTGGCTTTGGGGCCTGTGCCTCCCACTCCTGAAGACACGTGGCAGCGGCTCCGGAGGCTCTGAAGAGCTTTGCGGCGGAGGCAGAGCGGACCTGTGCACTGAGTCATCTTTCCAATAGTCACTTCTCGCTCTGAGCACAGACGCCTCTCACTCTGGCCTCTCCTGTCGGCGCTGGTTTGAAGGTTTATCAGTTAGCACGGGGGAGGAGCGGAAGCCTGTGTGGGGCTCCCTTTGGGTTAATAGCATTGATCAGAATGACAGGAGCAGGTACTTTTCCAGGTTGGGTGGTGGGGGCAGGGGCTATAATGGTGAGAAATACGAGAATTAAAAATTTTAAGAAAAATGGTTGCTCACCAAAACACGTTTCTGCGCATACACATTCCATTCTCTCATTCCTGATGAAGAATAATGTGGTGATGTTGGGGATGATTGCTCATCGCTCCTCCTTTGTCATTTCTTTCTTTCAGTATACCTGTTCCTCTCTACCCCTCCATACATTTCAGAGGTAGTGAAGAAACAACAAACCCTGTACTAGTGATCTAGAGAGAAGGTTTAAGAACAGTTAAGATCCAGCGAAAGCTGTTTAGTGGCTAAGTTCAAGTTTCTGAACTCTGCCTGTGTGATGTTAAAATTACCCTTCCTCCTCTTGTCCCCTCTGGTGCTGTTTCCGTTGCTGTAACAAGCTGTTGCTACTTGCAAGACACTGCAGTTAGAGTGTGGGGTGTGAAGGCTGCTAGGGAGGTGGGCTTCTGGGCTTTCTTGTGCCAGTGTGGCTTCTCGGGTAGGTGCCACCCTGCAGCTCGGTGTGACCATGGCCCTACGACGTTTAGAGTTCTGAGTTTGGGGGAGCTTATTTTTCCTGCAGCCCTAGCTGTGCTCTCCAGTGAAAGTAGAATAGACATTGGTGAGCAGTGGTTAGGTGTGGACACTTGAGCTAGGTTGCTTGAGTCCAACTCTCATTCTGCCATTTGGATGTAAACTTGAGGAGGTTACTGCTCCATGCCCATGTCCTGAGCTACAAAGCAGGGATCACAATAGTACTTACCTCACAGTTATTACAAGGGAGAAATGTGGGAACTCATATAAAGTGCTTAGAACAGTGTCTGTCATATAGTTATTGATGTTAGTTATTATATTCCATACACATAGTTGATTCATTAACAAAATGAGCGAGAGCCTGCTGTGTGCCTGGCCCTGCGCTATACACTGGCGTCTGGTAGAGAATAAGCACAGGTGTGGTTCTGTGCTCATGGTGTGGCTGGGGAGAAAGACATCAGGCACAGAGATATAAGTAAAATGCAACCTCCAAGTGTGCTATGAAGGGTTACCATCCTGGGCCAAGTGCCATGGAAAGCAGGTGGTGTTCCCCATAAGAAGGAGGTAGGTTTAGATGCTGGACTTCATCATTGCCATCGCCACCACGGCTACCATCATCTTGGTCAGCATCACTGAGATTCACTACACACTTTCCATGTGCCTGGTACTCTGCTAAGCATTGTACATGGTTTATCTCATTTAGTCCTAACAATCCTATGAGGAGGTGGGTGTCCTTATCCTTATTTTATTAGTCAGTCTTTGAGCTGAATGAGGAACCTGAGGAATTAGCTCATGCAGTCACCCTCAGTGTAAGATAACATCTAGTATACCACGTCCTGCAGAGGGGCAGTGGTTTGTTTAGAGTAAATCCATATAGAGCTGGGACTGTAGGATCCTACTCTGTCCTTCATCCCCTTAGCCACCACCGTGGATGCCCTGGAAGATGAACACCATCCTGTCGCTGAGTAACTGAGTAATACCACTCTCCCATCTTAAGAGCATTACGTAAATCTTAGTGTTAATTCCCCCAGAGGTCCTGTTGTGGCTTGGACAGCCCTGCGTCTCTTTCTCTTTCGCTTTGGCTGTCCTCTTGAACATGGAATGTGGAGGCTCAAGTTGCCAGAAAGTCATGGGATTCCAGTGACTCATGTTCCCAGCCTTTTCTCACCTCTGGTTAGCTGCACTATCCTGGCACAGGGTTCTCCTGTCTGGGATGTCTGGCAGGGCTGGTGGAGTGGCTAAGTGAGCATTAACTGGGACATGGAGCCGCAGCTCAGAGCCATGAAGGAGAAGGTTGCTTGAGTCAAGTGTCTTGCCTGTACCTCTCAAATTTGAAGGAGTAATGTCTCCTTGGGCTTTTCTTCATTTGCTTCTGCATGTTTCATTTTTCTTGTATGTAAATAGCCTTTTAAGCAAAATTCAGATTTGTAGAAATGGGTGCGCATCAGCTAAAATTGAATAGATGATCATTCTGCTCAATTTGTGAGGCCTAGAGGTTTGCTCTTCACCAGATAAATGGTGTCTGACATCACAGGAGCTTGTCGAGGCTTCAGGTGACTGCTTCTTGGTGATTTTTGTGCCACTTTGGCTGTGTTCTGTCCGGAGCACTTACTGCTCTCCTGCTCTAGAAGCCTCCACTTGGCCCCTCACGGTATCAGCAGGTCTCAGCTGCCACCTCCCCTCCCCAGTGGGGCCTCTTCTGAGCACCCTACCTGCAGAATCTCTGTGCCAGAACCCTGTTTATTTCCTTCCTAGCACTGTGGCAGTCTATAATTATGCTGTTTATTTGTTCAGTGGCTGTGTTTCTTCTCCTGGACCATCCTCATCATGAGGGTAGGGACTGCTGCTGTCTTGTATTTCAGTGCCTAAAAGAGCCCAACACAGAGTGGTTTCGTGTTATATTTTAATTAAATGAATAGAGATGTCTCTGAGTTTTCTTATCTGGCTGCGAAAAATTTTCATCTGTTAGAGGCCTTGGAGTTGCAGAAAAATCCTCTGTGGGCTCCACATACTTAAAAGCAAGAACGATGCACGGAGTTAGTAAATTTGATCCTGGTTAGCAGGCCGGTGCCAACCTTCTCCCACCCATCCCCATTGGGATATAGAAGGAAGAGACGCCTGTGACAGTGTGTCTCAAGTGTGGTTGAGACGTGGGCTTTGGAGGCAGCTTGTCCTGGGCTCGAATCCCAGCTCTGTCACTCTCTGCAGCTTTTTACAAGTTAATGTCCCTGGGTCTAAGTTTTTCTCATCTGTAAATGGGAGATAAATATAGAACCTTACTGACTCAAGCATGTGGTGGGATTGTAGGGATTATTATGTGTATTATGATATTTACATTATTTTTCATTTTAAAAGCCATTAATATAGGACAATAAAAATATCCTAAATGGAGGGGCAAAAGCATGCATTATTCCATTGCCTTACCTCAAGTATTTTCATTTTGGAATCTTCCCATCTAATCTTTGTCTCTAGGTCAGTGATGGCGAACCTTTTAAGCTCAGCGTGTCAGCATTTTGAAAAACCCTAACTTAACTCTGGTGCCGTGTCACATATAGAATTTTTTTTGATATTTGCAACCATAGTAAAACAAAGATTTATATTTTTGATATGTATTTTATATATGTAAATGCTATTTAACAAAGAAAAATCAACCAAAAAAATGAGTTCGCGTGTCACCTCTGACACGCGTGTCATAGGTTCGCCATCACTGCTCTAGGTATATACACTCAATATAGGATGTACCAAGTTTATATCATGCTATTATTGCTTTTCATTCTGTGGTGAGAAATTTTCCATATTAATGCCTTGCCTTCCCAGTTGTATATGTAAGATGTTCTATACTTCAATTATCCCAAATCTTAACCTTGGGCAGTAATGTTACTGCCACTGTTGCTGTCTGTCTGTCTGTCTCTCTCTCTCCCCTTTCTCTGTGTGTGTGTGTCTCCTGTGATTAATGATGCTGCAATGGACACATTTGTGGAGATAATGCCTTCTTGGTTTTGAGTTATTCTTCAGCGTACAGACCTGATTGTGATATTATTGCATCAAGGGATATTTGATTCTTTACAATAAGTACTTTTTGAACACTATTAAAGCTGGATCTTCGTCAGTCTAGACTTGTCCCATTTAAGCTGTAAGTAGATCTTCTACTTTGAGATTATCTTCACAGGTAACTTCCCTCCTTCATCTGGCTTTGAACCTCCTTGTGAGTTAGAAACTAGAAATTTCTATTTCACAATTGAAGTTCTTAGACTGTGGAGTCCTGGCTTTGTCTCTATGAAATACTAGTGTTTACCTTGTTTCTGGCACTATGGCGGTGCCTCAATGATGGACACTCAAAGCTCTCAGCCTATTGATGGGCGGTTGCTTGATTTAATGGGTATTACTTGAAGAGTAGGAGTGGGATTGTCTGCTGTTGTCCTGTGTCTGAGGGAATAATGAAGCCATGAAGATGAGCAGAAAGTTTGACCCAGCTTGCTTTAGTTCATGCAACATTTTAATCTTTTTCTCTTTCTACTAGGAAGCCAAAAAGAAGTATGACAAGGAGACAGAGAAGTATTGTGGAATCTTAGAAAAACACTTGAATTTGTCTTCCAAAAAGAAAGAATCTCAGCTTCAGGAGGTAAGAAATTGTACTAGTATTCTGAATAAACTGTTTAATTTTACATGGTGCTGGGATATGTACTGGTTACTCTTTGCCAGAAAGTCCTAGGTTTGAAAGAGACCTCGGAAACCAGGAGCTTGATCCGATGCCTGGATGGCCTTTCTATCATCCCACCCACACCACCCCCTTTGGTGGCTGTCCAGCCTGTCAGGGGCAGAGGAACATGCTGCTGGTCAAGATAACCCTCTTCCTTGTTGGGGAGCCCTAATCACTAGAATGTGCTTCTGTCTTGCAAACTGAAGTCTCTTTTCCTGTTTCCCCCTTGACCTTCATTCTATACTCTATTACTAGTACGTCACCTTTGACTTTCTGCCTATGTCAGTGATTTGAAATGTTAGCATCTGAAATGCTTTGGTCCTTCTCCCATAATATTAATTTAAAAAATCTATTTCAACCAGTATTTGACATTAATCTTTTTTTTTTTTTTTTTTTAAAGCACGACTTTATTACCACTCGTATGGTTTGTGGTTTGGTAACCTTGTTTGAAAAAAGTCAATTCTCTGACCTGCCCCTAGTCTTTCTGGATTTGCATGGGGTCTTTTATAAGAGTAGTTCACTTGGAAAGAAAAGCCAGTTTGCGGCCCTGGCACAGTGACCATGTTTATTTTGTTCATGGAGGTTTACATGGCAAGGGAGTTTGCATTTCTGGAAGACAGTCATAGTGAAACTCCAAATCTGGCTACATGAATGTCATTTTATTTAACTCTTAACAATTTGCTGACCTTTCTCAAGTAACGTAAAGAGCAGCTATGGTTTTCAAGCCAGCCCTCTTTCTTAAATTTCCTTTTTTTTTTTTTTTAGTAAATAGCATGTCAGTACTTTTATGAATTGAAAGTTCATATGAAGATGGTAGGGTCAAAAGTTGAAAGATGGCCGAAACCGGTTTGGCTCAGTGGATAGAGCGTCGGCCTGCGGACTGAAGGGTCCCAGGTTCGGTTCCAGTCAAGGGCATGTACCTGGGTTGCGGGCACATCCCCAGTGGGAGATGTGCAGGAGGCAGCTGGTCGATGTTTCTCTCTCATCGATGTTTCTAGCTCTCTATCTCTCTCCCTTCCTCTCTGTAAAAAATCAATAAAATATATTTAAAAAAAAAAAGTTGAAAGATGAAGACAACTCAGGAGACAGTGGAGTCTGAACCCCTCCCAACCAGGATTTGTTAGACATCCTCGGTTAGGGATGTGTGGTTCTCAGGACTCCTTGCTTGGGTATTTAAACCAATTGTTTGAATGACGATGAGAACTCAGTACCATCTCCAGCCACTAGTGTTTATAGTGGACTTTGCAGACCAGTTCGGGCCAACCAACCAACAGCAATTGAGTAATTGGTGCGAACTGTAAAAGCAAATGAATGAGGAGGTGATTCTTAAATAGCACAGCTACTTGGGTAAATCAAATGTGACAGAGAAAGCTAAAGAAATGCTTATTTTCACTTCATGTTATGTAAAGGCTATTCACAACTCCACGTGGGGATATGGGCACTAGACGATACCTCAGGATATGTGATTCTATAGGATAAATATATAGTTCCACTTAGGTTCTGTCCTGGGACAAGTACTCATCTCTCTGAGCTGTAGTCCCTTTGTAAAATACGCATGAAATACCTATCCTGCCTACTTCATGTATGAGAAGACAAATTATAGCTGCTACACAAGTATAGAGAATTATCCCTATGACTGACCTGTTTTTCATCCCCTATTCCCAAATTGAATGGTAATTTCTTTTTTCTTTAAAAATTTTTTTTTTTTAAAAATTGATTTTAGAGAAGGAAGAAGGAGCGAGGTTGGGGGGTAGAGCTACATTGATCGATTGCCTCCCATATGCTCCCTGACTGGGGATCAAAACCTGCAACCTAGGTATGTGCCCTGACCTGGAATTGAACCTTCAACCTTCTGGTGCATGGGATGACGCTTCAACCAACTGAGTCACACTGGTCAGGGCTGGATGGTGTTCCACTTGACTGCCCTCATCTGTTGGAGCTGCTATAACAGAATACTATAGCCTGGGTGGCTTTTAAGCAACATAAATTTATTTCTCTCCGTTCGGGAGGTTGGGAAGTCCAAGATTAAGGTGCTGGCAGAATTGGTGTCTGGTGAGGCCTGCTTCCTGGTGTACAGACAGCTGTCTTCCTGCTATGTCCTCACATGGTCCGAAGGGGTAAGGGAGTTCTCCAGGTCTCTTTAATAAGGGCAGTAATCCCATTCATGAGGACTTCACCGCATGACATAATCACCCCCAAAGCCCCACATCCAGGTGCCATCACATTGGGACTAGGTTTCACATATGAATTGATGGGGAAGGGCACCAGCACTCAGTCTGTAGCACAGGCTTTGCCAGTATATATCTTCGTGGATATTTTTTCATTATGCTCTTTGTTACATTCCTTTGTGTTCTTGTCTGTTACCCATTCATACGTTCTGAGTACACTGAGGGCAAGGGGTGGGCTAAAGGTCTTTCTTGTGAGCCCTGGCCAGTGCACATGTTGAATGCATATTCATGTATCAGGTACTGTGGTGAGCATTTTGCAAGGAATCTTTTCAACTCCTCACAGCCACCCTATGCGGTACAGATTTATTCCCATTATTTTACATATAAGAAAGCGGAGGCTCTGAGATGTTTACTAGTCTGCCCGTAGCTAGTCAGCGAGGATTTGAACCCTGGCTCCTGACTGTGGAGCCCTTTCCTTTAACGCAGTAAGCTCTTCTGTGTTACTCTCTGTGTCTTAGGAGAGAGGGATGGTGCTCTGCTGCCTACCTGCCATTGTCATTAACGTGTGTCAAGCAACTAGGACTGGCCAGATGGAGGGACCTTGGTGGTCATCTGGTTGAGCCTCCTGAACTTACCTTTGAAGGAACTGAGTTTCTTGTAGAAGTCTAGTGGTTTGCTCAAGGTCTTCCAGCTATTTAGTGATACTTCATATTTATATAAAAATCAATTTTTAGGATCATTATTAAACACCTAATACACATTTAATGAAGTCTATTTCCTTTGATTATCCAGAACTGTTCCCTGATTGCAGGGCTCTGAAACCAATACTTATAAATGCTAGCCCTGGTGGGTGAAATTATAGGGCAGCAATGTGGAATGACACTGCTGCCATCTAGTGGATGACTTTTTAAAAATCAGTGTATTCTTTAGCGGTTCTGAAGCTACTTCAAAGACAGTATTGTTCAATAGATGGTCATTGCACACTTCTGTGAAAAAAGTCTATTCAGGCATTGGGTAAATTGTGGGGCTGAAATGAGTGACCTGCCTTCATGGAACTTACCTTCTAGGACAGTGATGGCGAACCTTTTGAGCTCAGCATGTCAGCATTTTGAAAACCCTAACTTAACTCTGGTGCCGTGTCACATATAGAAATTTTTTGATATTTGCAACCATAGTAAAACAAAGATTTATATTTTTGATATTTATTTTATATATTTAAATGCCATTTAACAAAGAAAAATCAACCAAAAAAATGAGTTCGCGTGTCACCTCTGACACGCGTGTCATAGGTTCGCCATCACTGTTCTAGGAGAATGTCTCTTTTCCAGGAAGCACAGAATGGTTTGATGGGTCTCAGACAAACTGGTAGATTTAGTTTCTCAAGTAACAGGCAGGGAAACTGTCTTGAGTGGCTTGCTGGGTGGGTTGGAATCCTGGCTTACAATTCCATTGCAGGGGGAGCTAAGGATGTGG
Source organism: Myotis brandtii (assembly GCF_000412655.1). NCBI lineage: Eukaryota > Metazoa > Chordata > Mammalia > Chiroptera > Vespertilionidae > Myotis > Myotis brandtii. Next base: position 4,660,716 of record NW_005370597.1, read on the forward strand.
TGAATTCTATGGCCCAGATGAGTGGGGACATTGGCAGGAGACACATACCATTCCATATGGGATTTTTTTTCTCCCTTTTCCTTTGGAATCACATTCAGTTACGTGTCTGTTCTGAGAGCTGGGTCCTGATGGCCACATAGAGATCAATTCATTCATTCCTCAAGTGTCTGCTAAATGTTTTACTATGGGTGAGGCACCCCTCAGGGAACTGGGATAGAAAAGTAGAAAATGACACAAGGTCTTTGCTCTTACAATTTTATATTCCAGTAATCAGTACACAAGGAACGAGAGGAATAAATAATAATGTTACATAGTAATAAGGAAATAAAGTGGGAGAGAAGATGGAGGCTCCCTGAGGTAACCCATCTAAAATAGTGTCATCAACGAAGGCTGCTCTGAAGAGGTAACACTTGAATGGAGACCAGAAGGATGAGAAGGCCTGAGCTAAGGGAAAAGTTGGGGTAGTGGTCCATAATTGTGGAACCTGAATGACTGGGTCATGAAATAGAGTAGAGTAGGCTGGGACAGAATGAAAAATATGGAAGTGTTTTGTATTTAGTTATAAATGTACTAGAGGTCTGATGCACGAAATTCGTGCAAGAGTAGGCCTTCCTTCCCCTGGCTGCTGGCACCAGCTTCCCTCTGGCACCCCGGACCCGGGCTTTCCTCTGGCCGCTGGCAGGCACCTGGTACCCAGGCTTCCCTCACAGCCCCGGCTTTGTCCAGAAGGTCATCTAGAAGGACGTCTGGAAGGTCGTCCGGAAGGACGTCAGGTCTAATTAGCATATTATGCTTTTATTATTATAGATATTTATTAGGTAATAATGCCAAAGGTATTTCTTATTGTGCACTGTAGTTAAAAAAAAAGGGGGGGGATATTTATCTAGGGGAAGAGCTTTTCAGGCAGAACAGACACCAAGTGCAAAAGTTGTGAGACAAGACGGAGACTTGGAGTGCTGGAGGGCAACGAGGAGCCCAGAGTGGCTGGAGCACAGTGAGGGTGGGTTGGGGTGGGAGGAGGTGAAGTGGGACGGGTGGGCAGGTCACACTGGGTCTTGCAGACCATGGTGGAGGCTAGAGGAAGGCATTGAAGGGGCTGTGAGAACATCTGATTTAGATTTTAGGGAAGGTATTCTGGATTGGAAGGGGAGGGAGAGACTGAGAATGAAAGCGGGGAGAGCAGTTAGGAGAGGAGCGTAGCTGCTGGAGATGATGTGGCTGGTTTAGGGTAGGAGCAGGGATGGAAACCCATCTATTCTGACGTCCCTGCTGATAATAAAGAACACTTCCTGGTTTTCAAATTGTTTTCATCCTTTAGCTCATTTTATCTTTGAAACAGCTCTGCTCAGAGCAAGGGCAGATATTTTCATTTCCACCCTCCAGGTGTGGGGAAGAGACCCAGAGAGGACCATGGACTTGAGCCCGTCTCACCAGCTAGAAAAGAATGGCGCTGCAGCTCCGGCCCAGGCATTTGCTCTGCCAGCTCTCTGCCTGATGCTGGGCGCTACTGTTTTTCTCAGAGGACTTTTCTTCTGGCTCCTTCATCCTGCCTGACTGCAGGAGGCACTTTGCCGATTGTCAGAATGACCCTTTTCTCAGTTGCAGTCTCAGTGGCTGAGAGGACATCAGGGCTGTGGGATAGTCAGGGAAGTCAGTGTAGGGAGGCCGTACTGCCTAGTGGTTCAAAGACGATCAAGAGCCTTGGAGGCACATCAACCAGGACAGAAGTCCCAGCTCTGCCCTGTACTTCATTTTCCTCTTGTAAATTAGAGGTAAAGATAATATCTTCTTTTCAGGAATTTCATGAGTATTAAATAAATAGAATTAATGAGGTTTGAATAAGGTAACATAGGTATGGCACAGCGCCTGGCACAAAGTTAAGTGCTCAGCTAACCATTATCATTATTCTTATTTCTGTTTGATTTGTTTTTAAAAACTATCTTCAGAGATTTTTCTGGCCTGCTTGTTGAATGTTCTCCTTGGGAGGTGACTTGATTTTTCTCTGAAATTCCATCCTATTTGTAGGCAGACAGTCAAGTGGACCTGGTCCGGCAGCATTTCTATGAAGTATCCCTGGAGTATGTCTTCAAGGTGCAGGAAGTCCAAGAGAGGAAGATGTTTGAGTTCGTGGAGCCTGTAAGTAGATGCTCTTTGTTGGTGGTGTTTCCATACTTTTATCCCCATCCCTTATTCCAGCTACTTAGGTGACAAACGATCTAAGCTGTTGATGAAGAGGTTGCCCAGCCCTGATGCTGGGCCTCCTGGTAAAGAACAGAGCTTTCTCAGTCTGCCTCCCTGGGTTTTTCCTGTGGTCATTCCCGAACAACTCCAGGTACGGTGGTAGTGCATTCCTCTAGCCACCCTGGGTGGTCCTATCTGGTTTGCAGGTGGAATTAGTGACAATAAGGGAGGAGTGGAGTTTTCATCTTGGCAATCAATAGTGATTACACTTTCCTCCTCCCTCCCCTCTTCCTCTCTCCCTCAAATAATCCAAAGGTAGTAGTAACCCAGGAAATAGGAGAATGTACAGACCTTTCTCTTTTGCCTCCTGTGTTCAAAGCACCTCTTCACCCCACTGATACATTAAAAGATGCTTTATAATGTGATTTCTCACTCTATTTGTTATAACCAGAGTCCCTGGGTGCACCGTGATGGGATGTGTACTTGGGCAGTGTCTCCGTGGCCATGAAAGATTGTAGTATGGGAACAAGTCTGGCTTTGGTTTAGGCCACCCCATCGTGGTTGTAGTTACAAGAATGGAGCTGCCCCACCCCGCCCTGGCACTGTTCAGAAGGCTTCATAGAAACACCAGAAGATCATAAGGGTCTCAACTCAAAACTCTTTCAGACCTTGCATTTTTCAGTCAAAATGCAGCTTCTGATTTAGACCCAAGCCTGGGATCTCTATCTACATAAGATTCTTATCGACCTAGAGTTAAGAAAGAGTGATTCTCTTAAGCCAGTGGTTCTCAACCTTCCTAATGCCGCGAGCCTTTAATACAGTTCCTCATGTTGTGGTGACCCCCAACCATAAAATTATTTTCGTTGCTACTTCATAACTGTAATTTTGCTACTGTTATGAATCGTAATGTAAATATCTGATATGCAGGATGTATTTTCATTGTTACAAATTGAACATAAAGCATAGTGATTAATCACAAAAACAATATGTAATTATATATGTGTTTTCCGATGGTCTTAGGCGACCCCTGTGAAAGGGTCGTTCGACCCCCAAAGGGGTCGTGACCCACAGGTTGAGAACCGCTGTCTTAAGCAAATAAGAATAAAACTATAAGAAACTGAAAGAAAATGACTATTTTTTTTTTAGTAAAGAGTGTTTTATACCCCGTGTCTAATTTATAAACTTTTGGGATGCTTTTTAGGCATGTAGACTTGCTAATAGTTTTTTCAAGGCTCCAGATGGCTTTGGGATTTGATGCTGACATCTTTTACTATACTGGAATTTCACTCGCGGCCACCTTGTCTGGCAAAGTTTTAAAAACCCTTAATTACTTTAGTCTTCTTATCTGAATATTGGGAACTTTAGAGCCAGCTTCCTATCTAGCAGTGGTGTCTGCCACAGTGGGTGGGCCAGGTGGGAGAAGCCACCTGGCGGAGAAAGCGAGCTTGTCGGTTTCCCTGCTTAAGGCACAGAGGTATAAAAGCCAGGCTTTCATTCAGTGGTTTACCGAAGACTGTTTCCTGTGGTTGGCAGGAATGAAAATGCTGTCTCAGAATTTGCCTTTGGCATTTTTATTTGTTTTTACTAGAATTTCTAGTGGGGAAAAAAAACACAGTGTGATTCTAATCATCCTTATGTTATGTATAATTTGCTGATTAATATTACTCCATAGTTGCCCAATTTGGATTAGTTGCATTTTAATAGGCCCATCCTACATTTTTGAGCTGAGTTTTTTTGTTCACTTTGATCTCTCAGTAGGTATTCCTAGTGATTCAGATATTGTATCTTTTAGCTTTTGCTGGTTGACAAATAACCACAAAAACCTCATACAAGAATAGACGTTTATTTTTTATATCTCTGTGGGGTTCATCCAATCTAGGCTAGGCTCAGCAGGGTGAGTCTGCTGATTTAGGTGGGCTTTCCTCCTCTTCCTCCTCCTTTCCTCCTTCTTCTCCTTCTCTTTCTCCTTTTCCTATTTGTTTGTCTCTCCCTCCCCCCCCCCCCCCCCCAAGAATACAAGGTTTTATCCTTCTATGTCCTGGCATTCTGTTGTAGTATATCAGTGTCTTGAGTCTTTTGAGAGACAGTGTAGCATCATCGTTAAGGGCTCTAGAGCCAGACTGCCTAGATTTAAATCCCAACTCAGCCATTTTCTAGCTGTGTATTCTTGGGGGAAGTTATTTGTTCCTCTGAGCCTCAGTTCCCTTATCTGCAAAATGGGTAAATAATACCACCTTAACCATATAAAAACGTTATGAGGATTAACTGAGTTTGTCCATGTAAGCTGCTTAGAACAGAGCTAATCTAATTAGCACCCAATTTTATTGATAGTTGTTAATTAGCATCTAGTTAATATTTATTTTTATTTTTTAAAAATATATTTTTATTGATTTCAGAGAGGAAGGAAGAGGGAGAGAGAGATGGAAACATCAATGATGAGAATCATTGATCGGCTGCCTCCTGCATGCCCCCTACTGAAGATCGAGCCTGCAACCCGGGTATGTGCCCTTGACCGGAATCGAACCTGGGACCCTTCAGTCCACAGGCTGACGCTCTATCCACTGAGCCAAACCAGCTAGGGCAGTTAGTTCATTATTTTTTAGTAAATCTAAAAGCATTTATTTACTGATTACCATAGGAAATGCTGAAGACCCAGCAGCTGTGTCTGAAGAGCTCACAGCCTCACTGGGGAAGCAAGATGCATACAGAAGAGGAGTAGCCAAGGCAGCAGGCAGTTTAGTGCCAGGTTGGACAGGATGGATGGTATAGAAGTGCCAGAACAATTGAAAGAGTAGAAAACCACTGTGGTTTGCAGATGTTCCTTAACTCATAAAGGCGAGGCACCTGGAAACCTAATGAAAAAAATAATTCTGGTCTCATGTTAGATTGAAGAGACTTGCTCACATTAAATTAAATGGGTCGGTTGAGAGGCTGGGTATAGGATGCAGATGTTGAACCTTCACTTTTCTGCAGGAGTTCTTCTTGTTTGTGAATACACCAGCTTCCAGACAGGCCAGTGGCTTCAGGAGCTGTGGAGAAGAGGGAGAAGAGACTCATGGAAGGAAAATGCCACTGGCAAGATCAGTGGTTCTCAAAGTCTTAGATATACAAATTCTCAGGCTCCACCCAAGCTCAAAATTGGCAGGTGGGGCCCAGTAATCTGTATTTTAGTAAGTCCTTTAGGTGATTCTGCTGCATATTAAAGTTTGAGCCACTGGCCTACATTGTACAAAAGAACATGAAGTAACAATTGATACTGGCTGAAACTGTGTGTCCTGTGCCGATATCACATACATTACCTACATTGTCATCCAGTCCTTAGAATGTCTGGGAGGATAGGTACTATTTTTATATCTGTGTTCAGATGAAGGAATGGAAGTACATTTATTTACTTCTTCAAGATCACATTTAGTAAATGGGGTTGATATTTATAGTTTGAGTTGGTTGCAATGAAAGGAATCTTCTGACCACTCAAGGAGCTCCCATGCCCATTGACTATGTTTGTTTATTAGAAAGTAACTTCACGTACCAGGATGTTATTGACCTTCAGAAAAAGAAACAAAATTTTAGTGTTCCAAGGAAGAAAAATCAGACTTCTGGGGTCTGAACTATACATACATATTTTTGTGTGTGTGCACCCTGGAAGCCTTCATTTTCTTGTTGAGGTACTAAATGTTCTGGACATTTGGATCGCAGATTATGATGTACTGACTTCATGAAGGTGAAGCCCTGCTCCGTCTGTTCCCCAAGTTTTCATAATTGAAGGTTACCCAGTGCTACAGAGAACTCATTCTCATGTGTCAGACGCTGTGTCCTCTTGAGTTCCACCTCCTGAGTGTTGGTGCTGTGCCTTCCTATCATTTCTCACTGCTCCTGCCCCATGGCAGGTCTTCGTTCTTTCTCTTTGGTCTGTTGCATCCTGTCCTGGGCCTCCCCCTTCTCCAGTCTGGCCTGGATCCTGTTAGCACAGTGCATCTTCTAACACATCAGTGTGATTATCTCTCTTGCTGAGCATCTCCTGCTGGCACTCGTGTGCTAATCTAAGCCCATTTCGTAGCTGATCTCAGTGTGTACACAACCCAGTGTAGGTAGCATTTTTGTTCTCCTGTAAAAGATGAGCTAAAGGCAGTTTCATGGCCTACCCAGCCCAGCTTTTCATCACGCTACTGTCTGTCCTTTGTTGTATGAATGAATGCTTCTTGGCAGCTACAGTAGTTTGCTGGGTTTCCTGTAGCCAGGTACCACAACCAGGTATCTTAGAGCAACAGAAATGTATTGCCTCATAGTTTAAAAGGCAAGAAGTCTAAGGTCGAGGTGTCGATAGGGCATGCTCCCTCTGAAACCTGCAGGGAGATGATCCTTCCTTTCCTCTTCCCAGTTTCTGGTGGTTTGCTGGCAGTATTCATCATTCCTCGAATTGTAGATGTATCTGTCCTATCCCTCATCTTCCCTGTGAGTTTCTCTGTGTCCAATTTCTCTGTGTCCCTTTTGTAAGGATACCAGTCATTTTAGATTAAGGCCTAATGGCTTCATTTTAACTTGATTACCTCTGTAAATACCCCATTTCTAAATAAAGTCACATTTTGAGGGACTGGTACTCAGGACTTAAACATATCTTTTGGCTGGAGGGGCGGGGTAATAGAGGGTGGGGACACAATTTAACCCTTAACAGTAACTCTATTCTATGAATGGAAACAACCTAAAGGTATCAGATAGTCCAGAGTGATGCAGCCCACTAAAATAAAGGAGTTACGTTTTTGCTTATTTAGAAATAAATAAATTAGATCAATGTTGTCAGCTAGGAATGGATTTTTTTAAAACAGGTATTTCCTGAGGAACAAAATGATGGAGATGCAGGCAAAGGGAGGTGGGGAAGGTCTTTATTGGCAGGTCCTTGGTTGTGCTGTGACTATTCAGGGAGGAGCCTGGGTGGCCATGCTGGCTTCTTTTGTCTGACAAGCAGGTGAGGCTGCAGCAAGCTCTTCCTCTGTGTGTTTGAGTAGAAACATTTCTTTGAGGCAGACAGATTTTTCCATCTCTAGAGCCCTTCTCCAGGCCTCGCCTGGCACCCGGAATGGACTTTCATTTCCCACTGGGTAATAGGTTCAAGGTTCATACGGTTTGTAGGAAGGGTATGTCAGCAGGTGGGGGTAAAGAGAAAAGATGCTATGTGGGGGAAAAAGAAGGGAAAATGGGCCAAAGGTGGCAATGTCTAAGGAATCACTTTCTATAGAAAAATGGATGATCAGGCATGATACCAAAGGAAGTGAAGACTAAAATAAATATAGGTAACTCTGCCTTTGGAACGCTTGTGTGTGTGCCCAGGTGGCATCTTAGTGAGCTGTTTGAGATATTTAATTACTCTGAGCAAGAGAGGCTTTGTTGACTTTAAGGGAAGGATAAATCAGAGTTAATAGGAGGAATGACCTTAGAACTAGCTGCTTATCTTCTGCTTTATTCTCCTGTAGGGAATAGCTCAGTGCCTTGGAAAAGTGATGGGCACAGCATTCAAGGACAGCAGGGAGGGAAGAGCTAGAACAGTTTTCATTGTGAAAATCGACACTAGGTTTGTCATCTGAGCCCCTTCTTGTATATTTCTGGAGCCATCTAGAAGGAAAAGTATGGGCCTTCTCAAGAAAGTATTTTACGTAGAGTAAGTCCAGAGGCTTTGGTCACCCTTGAAGCAAAGAGTTTATCATTAGTCTTTGGTGACTCTATGTAACTTACCGCCCATTCATTGACTTAGGTTAGGGATCTGTCTGTGGTGCCACTAGATGATTTTTTTTACAGCCAGAGGACCCAGCAATGCCCGCCCCCCCCTCCTCCCGTGAGTATCTCAGGGGATAAGTGATGCAGTGGCAGTGGCAGTGGGAAGTCAAGGTACCACATTGTTGTAAGCTGGATTTTGTCTGACTTCCCAGTATGGAGATCTTTGATAAACTGGGCTGGGCCTGTGGCTCAGCCCAAAGACAGGTCTTTCCTCTGATCTCAGTTAGCGTTGCACATACCTTGGTGCTTTCCATTTCTGTCACAAGCACGGTGGGAGAGTAGTGGTGTGGAATGAGTTCCCCCATTATTAGGGCTGCCTCTTAGAAAAGAAGACTTAGGTGAAAATAAGTGAGACCACAGTTAATAAGTAAAGGTATCTTTGTTTAGGGACTGAAAAACTAAACACAACATAAAATAAAGCAACTGTGTCTGATGTAACATGTGGTAGAGGCAGATCAGAGAGGTCAGAGTGGACCATTTAGAACATGTGAGTCAGCATTGAAGTTCAAGTTAGAACGGATATGGTCCCCAAATGCAGTAGCACTGAGCCTAGGATAGAGGTGAGGTTCTGGTTCTTCTAAACCAGCGGTTCTCAACCTGTGGGTGGCGACCCCTTTGGCGGTTGAACGACCCTTTCATATAGGTTGCCTAAGACCATCCTGCATATCAGATACTTACATTACGATTCATAACAGTAGCAACATTACAGTTATGAAGTAGCAACGAAAATAATTTTATAGTTGGGTCACAACATGAGGAACTGTATTTAAAGGGCCAGAAGGTTGAGAACCACTGTTCTAAACCTCGTTCAGGCTCTGACTATAATCCTTTTTCAGATTGAGGTTTGGAACTGAGGCAAGGTGTGTAGAACTCGGGGAGGGGCCAGGGCAGCCTAAAACAGTGAGGCTTGCACCTAGGCTCAGAGAAGAGACCACAGGGACGCTTATTCCGCTGGAGAAGGGAAGGCTGGCAGGGGCCCGGGGCAGGGACATGAATAGTTTTTAAGTATATGAAGGCCTCTTATAAGAATTTTAGTGAACAGATGTTTGCACTCTTCATTAAAGACAAGACTGAACAATGAATGGGTTTACCTTTATCCCAAGGCAATTTAAATGAGAATTTAGGGAAACCTTTGTACCTGAAAATGTGGGAACATGGGAGTATTTTAATAAAGGAATCCATAGTGCTTACTTTTGAATAGTTGAGGGAAAGTTGAGAAGCACACTTGAGCTGAAGTCTGACCTGGATGATTTTTTTGGTTTGACTTTGCCTGTTAGACTTCAGACTCAGAACATACCAGCTTCCTTTTCTCCTTCTCTTGTTGATTATCAATGTAACCACACGCTTCTGCACAGTAACCTGGTATTACAAACATATTAGGAAAAGACTAACTTGGAGCTCTGGTCTTCACTTTTCTGACGAAATGTTTATCTTAAGAGGTGGTGAGGCTCACAGGGTAAGAGCTTGGGTGTTGGTATCAAGGAGATCTGGCTTCAAATCCTGGCTGCCACTTGCTGTGTGTTTTGGGGCAAGTTACTTGACTTCCTAATTATTAAAATGAAGGTAACGGTGGTACTTACCTAATAGGTTGCTGTGAGTGCTCAGTGAGACAGTGCACATAAAGTTACCATGTCTGGAATACAAATAGTGCTCAGTAAGTGATAGCCATTTTATTACTTAATTCTAGATTTTCAATCGGGGTTGGGAACTCAGATACAACATAATAACCTCCTTGGCCTACTTATGTGGTGAACTCTGCCTTTCTACCTCATTGCAGCTACTGGCATTCTTGCAAGGACTCTTCACTTTCTATCACCATGGTTATGAACTGGCCAAGGATTTCAGCGACTTCAAGATGCAGCTGACCATTAGCATACAGAACGTGAGTGGGCAAAGGGACAGACTTCCTTTCCTTGGTTAAGGAAAGGACAAAACAAATTATGGGTCTGGTTGCATAGAGAGCACTTATCTGGGATGGAATGCAGGTAAAGGGGGGGTGGTTTGCTTGGTTCAAAGGGCAGATGGGGGCAGGCTTTTCTAGGGTCTTGGTGGCCACAGATTAGAACATCATCCTATTCTCTATTATTTCAAAGCACTATTTATGTTTTCGGAAGTGCTGCTGCTGATTATGTTTTAAATCTGTAGCACCAGAGTCAGGATTTCCTTTGGCAGTGGAAGGCCCGGCCCAGCCCAGCCCAGCCCAGCCCTGCCCTGCCCTTCCTAGCCCCCCTTCTGTGCATCTAGCTGCCTGGCCACAGGAGACCTTGGAGTGAGTGAGAGTGCGTGTGTGTGTGTGTGTGTTTTTAGGAGTGGGGGTGGGGCACACATGCTGACCTCCAGCTCAAAGGGTGTGCTCTTGTTCAACTCTTAGTAAGGCTGAGAGAAAATCCAAGTCAGTGTGGCTTACACAGCAGGGCCTCTTGGTGCTCAGAATCCTGCCTAAGGCTCTTTGGTTAGCAGTTACTGGGGCCCGAGCCCCCTTCTTAATTACATCTGGCCATGTTAGTATGTACATTGTCTTTGTCTCTAGAGCAGCGGTTCTCAGCCTGTGGGTTGAAACCCCTTTGGGGGTCGAACGACCCTTTCACAGGGGTCGCCTAAGACCATCGGAAAACACATATATAATTACATATTGTTTTTGTGATTAATCACTATGCTTTAATTATGTTCAGTTTGTAACAATGAAAATACATCCTGCATATCAGATATTTACATTACGATTCATAACATTACAGTTATGAAATAGCAACGAAAATAATTTTATGGTTGGGGGTCACCACAACATGAGGAACTGTATTAAAGGGTCGCGGCATTAGGAAGTTTGAGAACCACTGCTCTAGAGGATCCTATGGAGAAAAGAAACCAAATGCATCCATGTGGGTTGTATTGCATGGCTTTTGGAAGCCTGCAGCTCGCTCTGACATGGTTCTCTGTGTCTTTTGAGAGAACAGGAAGTTGCAGAGTCTGGGAAAAGGTTTCACAAAGCATGGCTTCCCCTTTGGCTGGCTTCCTCAGAGGGCCAACGGAAGTGGAGATTTACATGTAGCAGGTGTACAGGGAGCAGTGTCGGCAGAAATGCCTGTGAGAGAGTGAGGCCCCTGCAGGAGAGGTTGAGCTGAGATACAGTTGAGGCAGAGGCCTCAGTCCATGCCCTGGTGCCCTGGAGCTGGGATGGCCTTTGGAGCTGTGGGAATAGAACCAAGGAGATCTTCCCCTTTTGTCCCCAGACTAGTCATTGGGTGGGTACAGGCTGCCCTGGGGAAGGGAGTATCCCTCAGTGAGGCAGCTCCCTTTGGAGGAGGGAACCATCTGAGATATCAGCCAGCAACATTGCCTGCAGCTGGAGGATGAGCCCCTCAGGCCTGAGGGGAGCTGGGGGCAGGCCCTCCTGTGGAGCAGAATCACCTTGGATGCTCATTTCAAATACACATATCTGGGTCCAGAGGTACTCATTTCATCTTTAGGAGTGAGGCCTGGGCATTTACATTTACTCCAAGTTTCTTATGTGATTTTGATGGTCCTTAGAGTTTGAGAGACAATCTGGTAGAGGACCTTAAGGCTAAAGTAACTTCTTGAATATTTGCCTAATTCTTAGATGGCTGACTTTAGAACTAAATGATCTGATTTTTAGATATAAGAATTCTATTGGTTGAGGTTCTGAATTGTCAGAGGTGGGAAGAGGGTTTTATTTCTTTGATTTGAATATAATTTCTTTCATCCTAGACAAGAAATCGCTTTGAAGGCACCAGGTCAGAAGTGGAGTCACTGATGAAAAAAATGAAGGAGAATCCCCTTGAGCACAAGACCATCAGTCCCTACACCATGGAAGGGTACCTCTATGTTCAGGAGAAACGTGAGTGCCTGTGGCGACCAACAGCTTGGGGTGTGCTCATGCTTTTGCCCACAAGGTGAAGGGTGTGTCCAGTGGTGCCTGGCCAAAAGTTTTATAAACACAGGTTTGGGTGAATGAGAGTATTTTCATAGTTCAGTTTCCTAGGGGGAGGGTGGTGTCCACAAGTCTTGTCTACAGCCAAGGGACGTGTTCTGTTTTCTTTGTAACTGGAATGCATTGAGGTTCAGTGGTGCTTCTTTTCTCCCTCATGTCTCTCGACTCTTGAGGTGCCTGTCCCCTTAGTTTAGCTTTAAACACCATCCCTTTGGCATGGAAGACTTGGGAAAATCTTGCCTGGTAGACCTAATTTTCCATTAGCAATCATATCCTTTGGTGGGATTTCCTATTTAGTGATTTTGTTTTCATTTGAGACTTGTTTGAGCAAGGCCCAAACAACCATGGTGCTTTCCCTCTTCTCCTCAAGTCATCCCAACACTTACATTTTATGAAAAGTAGAAACAAGAGCTCATTCCCAGAGCCAGGAAGAAGACTCATCATTGCTTTACTGGTGCGATGTCAGGAGAGACATGCTGGTGACATGGAGTGTTCAGTGATGATTCAAATTCATGCCCTAGGCCTGGGGGAAGGCTTTATGACCGATGAGGCTGTGCACTCCCAGGCTTGATGCATGCAAGCAATGCTAGGGGGACAAGATAGCAAATTGTTTTCCTTAATGAATAGCTTTTCTCCTAGTCTCCTACTCCTGCTTTCTTGGCTGCACACATTACTTCTCCCAGATTTTTCCTGATTTTGTGCTTTTATGTCCTTCTGTTGATTTTGGGTTAGACAAATGTCTTCATCCTGGAAGCTTCCCGATGGAGCAGAAGCAGAACACTTGGTTTCAGTGATTATTCTGTTCAGTGATTACTAAACATTTGCATGGGCTTAAAATTGTTCCCTGTTGACAATGGGGGCAGTAGTGGGGCTGGAGCATTGGTTGTGATGAGAACTTCATGTTCCTTATTCTTACAGGGACCAGCTTGTTGAGGTTTGTAGGAACAAGCTACTTTAGTTCTGTGTTTCATATATGCCTGATGTAAGGGGATGCCTTGTTTGCCCAGTGAGAAGATCTATCCCCCAAATTTAAGGTGAATTTGAAAATATAAATTCTTAGGACTGCAAAAATATAGTCCAATGTCTACTTATAATACTTAATTTATTAATATTATGCACTTACATAGGTAAAATCAGTATTGCTTTTTTGCACTCTCACATTATATTGTACAATTTTATTCAAACACTTCACGTGCTCTTTCAGCATTAATGTCTTGATTATCATTGGATCCACGTTTTGTTTCTCTAACACAGTAGCCTGGAGCATATCATTGGGATACATCTTTATTTTTTCTTGGAAAGTTTTTGCAACATTATTTGGAGTAATGCAAAACTTAAAGAAGGTTTCAAGAATACTGTAAAGAACAACAGTATGACCTTTAGCCTGATGCATGAATTTTTATCATTTTCCCACAGTTATATCATTCTTTCTCTGTATGGGTGTGTGTGTGTGTGTGCACATCACAGTCACAGATACACACACAATTTTAATTTTTTCTGAACCATTTGAGAACAGGTTGCATATACCATGCTCTTTTACTTCAGTGTATGTTTTCTAAAAATAAGGATATTCTTTTATGTAACCATAGTTATCATACGCAGGAAATTTAACATTGATAAGATAGTTAATATAAATGACACTGTCTATTCCAGTTTTGTCAGTTGTCCCCATATAAATACCCTTACACAGCATTTTGTTTTTCTCCAGGGCAGGAGCTCATACTGTGGTTAGTTGTTATGACTTTAGTTTCCTTTATCTGGAACACTTCCTCAGCTTTTCTTTGTCTTTTATGACATGACATTTTTGAAGAATATATATAATTCTTCAGTGTGGGTTCAGCTAATGTTTCCTCAAGATTAGATTCAGATTATGTGTCCCTGGTTATATCCTACACAGGTAACACTGTGTTCTCCTCTGTGGCCATCTGCCCCTCAGTGGTGATGTAAATTTTGATTACCCAGTTAAGGTACTGTCTGGTTTCTTCCCTGTACAGTCACTATTTTTCCCTTGTAACTAATTAGTAGTCTGTGGGGAAATAGCTTAAGACCACGTCAATATCCCCACCCACTTCCCACATAGACTCAGCTTCCATTGAAAATCCTCCCTGAACTGATCTTTACTATGGTGGTTGCAAAATGGTGATTTCTCAGCTCTCCCACTCCTCCACATTTATCAGTTGCCATTTAGTATATTGAAAGGAAGTGACCTCACTTTGCCTCTCTCTCCCTCCTTCCCTTCGTCTTTCCCTCCTCCTCCCTCCCTCCTTTTCTCCTTTACTATCTCTCTATTCACCCACCCATCCATCTGCCCATTCACCCATCTATCTTTCTGTTGTCAGTATGGACTCATGGATTCCCATTTTATTCATAGGCTAAATTCAGTACTGTCCTTATTTGTTTTGATGCTCAAATTGTCCAAGATACAAGCACTTTTGGAATCTTTGTGTTGTGCTATCACTGAATTTTTTTCTTGAATCCACAAAAGATACATTAGAATGGTTAGTATTTTCATTTGACTCTGATGTTCTAATGTAGACACTTACCGTATTGCTTTTTAAGTTTACTAAGTAATCTCCAATACTTATAATGGTCAGTCACACCCTGAAAAATAATGATTAAATGTCTGCAGAATCTCTATTCATATTATAATTATTTTTTCACAACTTGTGTTATGTGATTCTGTAAGCATTTAAACTAGTATTGACTGAGGTCCTTGTAGGCTAATAAAGTAATAAGCACTGGGTAAAATCAGAGACTTAGTCAGACTTTGACTGTAGGCGGGGCGGGGGGGGGGGGGGCATCTCCATCTTTCCTGAGGGATAATTTTGAGGGAGAGTCCTTAGGTTACATTTGGGCACTTACAGTTACTTCCATTCTGTATCTTGGGTGTCTCTGCATTTTCTTTGCCTGCTTTTCAGTCTTCTTGAGTTCTGCTAACGTGAAAATTAGGGGCTTGGAAGTAGGTCAGAGTCTCCTGTCTGTCTGTGCACATAGTCGCAGAGCAGCTGTGTGGGAAGCATGAAGTCATTGCAGCAGATGGGAGCGGTGACAAGCACTTTGAGGAGCCTTTCTGTGTTCTTTCCTCAGTCATCTTACTCCTGTCAGGGGAGAGACAGAAAACTTCAAATGGAGATTGATGATGGGAAAGTGAATTAATTTCCCCAGGGAACCTCTACTTCCCTTACATTTTAAGACCCATTGGATGTAGCATTTAGTGGGAAACAGTCTTCCTTGGTCTCTGGGGAAAGCCCTGGGTAGGCTCCATTTCCAGTCTGTGGGATCAGATTTCTGCCTGTTCCAGTCTAGCTGGTGTGGGGAATATAGTGCCCCTAGAAACAAGTTAAGGGTAGGTGAGCATTGTGGGTTATGGGTTGTGTGTCTTCCCGGCACACAGTGGACATATGTAGTTGTTTTATGGGAAATATTACTTTGCAGGTCACTTTGGAACCTCTTGGGTGAAGCACTACTGTACATATCAGCGGGATTCCAAACAGATCACCATGGTACCATTTGACCAAAAGTCAGGAGGAAAGGGGGTGAGTTAATTTTTTTAAATTTCATGCTTGATTTGCTTGACTAACAAATAACGACAATGCGTATATAAAGTAACACCTCCAATATTTCACTCTAATTTTCCTACTTTTTATACAGTAGTTCCAGGAGGTATAGTACCCTAAAAAGTAACTTACACAAGATGATTCTTAGCTCTAAGTTATATTAGAAATTACAACTAAGAAAGATTCTTGTATTTCACATATATGCAGGATTAAGTGTGTCAAATGTGTTTAGCTGCTAGAAATTCTTGGGTGACCTCACCCTGTGAAACTGATTTGCATCACTCTCACTTGATACTCACAGGGCTGCCATTTGGCAGCTTAGCTGTTCCAGTTATCTGTTGCTGTGTAACGGATCACCTCCAAACTGAGCAACTTTTAAAACAGTACCAATCTTCTTAGCGTTTCTCACAGTTTCTGTGCATCAGGAATTTGGTGAGCACTTGGTTGGTGGTTTGGACTCAGGGTTTTTCTTGGGGCTCCAATCAGATGGTGACTCTAGCTGGAACAATGAGCATCTGAAGCAGCTCAAGGCCAGTGAGAATAGCTTTCTTTCTTTTTCCTGACCTCCTCTCTTCCCTGTTTCTCTGGAGTCTCAGGGCCCGTCTATCTGGTCTCTCTGTGTGGGCTAGTTTGGGCTTCCTCACAGCATGGTGGCCACTGGGCAGCTAAATGTTTAAAGAGTGAATATTCCAGCAACGAAAACAGAGCCTGCATTGCTTTTTAATGACCTACTCTTCGAAGTCATATTACCTTACTTTTGTCCTATCTGTTTTTTTGAAACAGTCACAAAAGCCCGCCCAATCCACCTAATATCAGTGGGAGAGGATGCAGACACTGCCTCCCAGTGGGAGGAGGAGTGTGAAGAGTGGGTGGGCTGGAGTTCTTGTGGCCACATTTGGAACTCAGTCAGGCTGCATCAGGCTCCATGGGTCACTGCGTTGGGAGCTCCTTGCTGTGCTCCAGGGTTTCTCCTTTCCTGGGCGTACTCACTGCATGCATTTCCCTTTTACTAGTATGTGATCCATCTTTTCTCTCTGGTGAGAGAGACTTCCCTGCATCCTGCAGTCTGAGAGGAGGCACCTCTCTGCAGGAGGTGTGCAGCAGCCCAAAGCTGACCCTATTCCTTCCCTCGTTTGACATATTTCATTATTTCCCCACAGCGCTCAGCATACAGACCACAATCTGCATGATCTTGCCGCTGCATCCCTCAAACCCTTTCTCATTCCACTTTCCCTCTTGCTCTGGAATTCTAGCCACACTAGCTTCCCTCAGTTCCTTTAGGGACCCAAGGACTGACCACAGGTTTTTTCCACCTGCTCTTCTTCATCCCCAAGGCTGGTCTTATCTCATGAATCCGTCAAGTCCAAGCCCAGGAAAACCTTTGCTGACCTTCTTGACCAGGTCAAATCTCCTTAATTTAGGCTTTTGTAACACAACTTAGTTTTTGTCACTTCTAACTTTTCATTTATTTGTTTAAGTGATTATCACCTGCATCCCCCACTTTTTTAAAACCATCGGTAGTTGAACACATTGTCTTTATATATTTTTCTTGTTATGATATGGTCATCCTTGGAACAGAATCTTCTGTTTTCTTATATTTGACAATATTTTATAGATCCCCTGTTCCCTCCCATTTACCAGGGACACCTCTCTATAAGCTTTCGAAGTAGAAGCTGGTCCAGGTCCATTCAATCTGAAATATAGTCAGACATCAGCAGAGTCAGAATCCCCTGTATTTGGGCGTTTATACTCATTCATTTTCACAGTGTGGAAGGAGCAGTTCTCAATCTGAGAACTTAATCTTAGCTATTCAGTAAAACCCAATAGATGTAAGGCTGTGAATATACTAGTAAACTATCTCTTCCTAGGTCTTCTGTGTTTTGTGTACTATTCGGATATTAGAGCGTGGTTAGTTTTACCATATGCAGTCACATTTCCTATTATTTCAACAGACTAGGCAAGTTTACTAACTTCCTCCCTAGTTTAGAAAAAGAAAGATTGGGACAGGCAGGAGAAACAGGATCCTTAACAAATTCTTACATGACAGAAAGAGAAGAAATTAGTGCTGTATGATAAAACCACAGCATTCCATTTGTGCAATGGAGTACTACTCAGCAATAAGAAGAAATAAACTCTTGATTCGCACAACATGAATGAATTGCAAAAGAATTATGCCGAGTGAAAGAAGTCAGACATAAAAGGGCATTCCATTTTTGTAAAGTTATAGAATACTAGAGGCCCGATGCACAAAATTCATGCAAGGAGCTTGGCCCTTGCAGCCCCAGCTTCATCCGGGAGGTCATTCTGAAGGTTGCCCGGACGGTTGTTCTGCTGTTCGGTCTAATTAGCATAGAGCTTGGCCCTTGCAGCCCCGGCTTCATCCGGGAGGTCATTCTGAAGGTCGCCCGGACGGTTGTTCTGCTGTTCGGTCTAATTAGCATATTAGCTCTTTATTATATAGGATGCAAACTTATCTATAGGGTGTGACAGAAAGCACATTCAATGTTTTCTTGGTATAGGGATGAATTACAAAGGGACAGCAGGAATCTTTTGAAGGTGATGGGTATGTTCATTAGCTTGATTGTGGTTATGATTTCATGGATGTATATAGGCATCAAAACTCATAAATTGTACATGTTAAACGTGTGCAATTTATTACACATTAGTTATATCTCAATATATCTGCTAAAACATTGGTTGAGTGCCTGTTCTGTTCTGGGGCCTGTTTAGGCTCTGGGGATACAAGAGTAAGCAAAAGCAGGCACAGTCCCTTTCCTCAGGGAGCTTACAGTCCAATGAAGAAAGAGATGTCATTTGAGTCATTGCTCAGATCTATGGAAAATTTCAGCTGTGATCAGTGCTCTGAGGGAGGAAGAGGCACATGGTGCCGTGTGAACATGTGTAAGAGTATTTGACTTTCCCAAGAAGTGACAACTGAACCAAGATTCAAAAAGCTGAGTTGGGAGGAAACCTCAAGGTCATTTTGTTTTGACTCATGTCAAACCTACAAATTAAGCCTATTTAAAATAATATCACAAGAATTTAATGTAACAGAGGTTGATGCTGGACCATCATGATCTACCAGTACTAAAGACATTTGACTCCAAGAAGAACATGGTTGACAAATTTTAGCCATCTGAGAAGGTTTATGATCAACCATTTACTTCCTGTGGTCATGAACATTCAGGTTTGAGAAGAGGAAATGATCACTCCTGTCCATGGGGCATGTTTGTTCTGGAGGGAAGCAGAGCCCATAAACTGGCCTCATCTTGATGGTCTGTGTGTTCCTAACAGGGAGAAGACGAGTCGGTCACTCTCAAATCCTGCATCCGGCGGAAAACAGACTCTATTGAGAAGAGGTTTTGCTTTGACGTAGAAGCAGTAGACAGGTGAGTAGCTGTCACACTTTTCCCAGGAACAAATACTACTGAATTTGGATATAGTATCTTTTCCATTCAGTCAAAATTTCCTGTTTTCCTTCCCCTCTTCTCCTTCTCCATCCTTTTAATACTCATTTGGGAATAGACTCAGGCTTGTTGCTGATTTTTAAGGATCAGTGTCTCCTCCCCACATTTTTAGGTTCAGCACTGAGCCGCTGGTTGGTTGGTTTTATTTTAGTGTGAAGGCTCCTTGTCTTAGGAATGTGTGTTCTGTCTCAGGAGGTTGAATAGATGTTTAAATAAAACTGACTCTAACATGACTGTATCAGCTATTTGAGATTTGTTTACTTTAAAGAAATGTTTACTTTTAAAATTCAATAAAATGATTCAAAAGGAATTGCATAAAGGGAAGGGGGGGGCATTCTCCTCAATTAAAAAAAAATGTCAGCTTTTAGTTACAGCTTTTCACCTACCCGTGTGTGTGTGTGTGTGTGTGTGTGTGTGTGTGTGTGTGTGTTTGTGTGTGTGTGTGCATGTGCGCCCACCCAGGGACAATAGCAACCCACTTGTGAAATCACAGTCTTTGGAGAGAGAACTCTGTGTTTTATTCCTCAAGATTTATAGTGTCTCATTAAGTTGTACCATTTCGTGGTGTTAAGCTAGTTTGACAACATTCCAATTCTTAGAGACACTTTCCTTGGCAACAGGTTAATTCTTTCAATGAAAGCCATGTGCTCAGCTTATTTGAGCTATCTGTTCAAGATCAGCAGTGCTAGCAGGAAGATCCTTAAATCCCAGCATGATTCTCCTGTAATGCCACTTAATTTCTCCCCTTTATTAAATGGAAAAGCCACACCATTTTGATAAGCCAGTACTTTCCTCCTCCTTGAGACGTTATCTGTGGCCGCTTAGCCCCAGCTCTAGGGGATCCAGAAATGGAGTACCACCTGGGGTGTGCCCCTCTGCATGTGGCAGGTGTGGGACCCCTACTGGTGCCAGGATGTGTGTCTACACTGTGGCTGCTGGAGGCTGCTGGAGCTTCCAGGCAGAGAACATGCCCTTTTGGGCTGAGAAGTTCATGGAAATAACTGTCTCTTTAGCAGTTTAGTCATTACAACTCTGGCTCTCTATTCCAGCAACCTGGATCTAAATTTTGACTTTGTTCAGCAGCCATGTGACCTTGGGCAAGTTATTTAATCTCTCAGGGGCCTCGATTTCCTTATCTGGAAAATTAAGATGGAAATAGTACCTAGTTCCTAGAATTGTAAGGATTCAAGAAGAAAATGCATATAAAAATACTTAGCAGAATGCCAAATAATAAATGCTCAACAAGTATTAGCTATTGTTGTTGTTATTATTATTAATCCTTCCCCGAGGATATTTTTTCCATTACTTTTTAAAGAGAGTGCAAGGGAGGGAGTAAGGTGGGGGAGGGGGGGATAGAGAGAGAGAGAGAGAGAGAGAGAGAGGTGTGTATGAGAGAGAGAGACAAACAATTGGTTGCCTCCCACACAATCCCAAACTGGGACTAGGAATCAAACCCTCGACCTTTGGCACTCTGGTCAATGTTCTAACTCAGTGGTTCTTAACCTGTGGGTCGCGACCCCTTTGGTCTCTAACTCAGCGGTTCTTAACCTTTGGTGGTCGAACGACCCTTTCACAGGGGTCGCCTAAGACCATCCTGCATATCAGATATTTACATTACAATTCATAACAGTAGCAACATTACAGTTATGAAGTAGCAACGGAAATAATTTTATGGTTGGGTGACAACATGAGGAACTGTATTTAAAGGGCTAGAAGGTTGAGAACCACTGCTCTAACCATTTAGCAACACTGGCCAGGGCTAACTGTTATTATTTATTGTTAAGTAACTAGACTCCAAATGCAAGAGATATAAATATAATTTGTAAAGAAAAGAAAGTTCCAGGTGCTTTCACCATGCTTGGTATGTGAGAGGGGAAGGTAGTGGAGAAGGGTTGTATGGAGGGGTACGTTGACTTGGGGTAGCCCAGAGGTATTGTAAAAAGTGTGCGTCAAGTTAAAATTGCTTATTCTTGATTTTAAATAAATCTTAAATCAGGTTGCTCTAAGCACTTGTAGACATCTTTCTTCTCAGTTCTAAAGCAGGGAATTCATATTGTGGGCCTCCATGAAAGAAGTGAAGACAGTGTGTTTGTTTGGAAGTGGAGCCAGTTGTATAGTTCAGATGTATAGTTCCTAGAGATGGTCGTTCCTCCACATGGCAGTTTGGGAAAGGACATGCCTTGCATTATAGCTCTCTGTGAGACAGGGTGCAAGCTCAGTGATGTTTTTTGATGCTGAATTGTTTTCTGTGCTTTCTCCTGCAGATGTTTCCCCAGAAGTTGTAGACTGTTGCTTTTTAGGCAGTGAAAACTTGCCATTTCTACCCTTGTTGACATTTCATACCACCTTCCCCCTTTACTGTGCCCATAAAAGCTTTGCATGTCCCAATTATAATCTGAGAGCAGAACTGTCACATTCAACATTCTGAGTGGATTTGGGAAGTTGATTTCTTCTAAGTTGCTGTCTCTTTTCCTCTGTCATGAATTGAGGGGTACAGAATGAGGCTGCTAAATCTCCTCTTAATAAGCAGAATGTGTGTACATCAGTGATGGCGAACCTATGACACGCGTGTCAGAGGTGACACGCGAACTCATTTTTTTGGTTGATTTTTCTTTGTTAAATGGCATTTAAATATATAAAATAAATATCAAAAATATAAGTCTTTGTTTTACTATGGTTGCAAATATCAAAAAATTTCTATATGTGACACGGCACCAGAGTTAAGTTAGGGTTTTTCAAAATGCTGACACGCCGAGCTCAAAAGGTTCGCCATCACTGGTGTACATGGTTCTGTTGTAGTACTTGTAATTTTTATTTTCTATATAGTTTGGTGTTTTGACACCTTAAATACTTTTCTGAATAGGGAGAGACTGCCCCTTCCAGGGCTAGCACTTCTAATAGATAGCAAGGGGCATTTGAAGGTTTATATTTTATATTGGCTAATTGAATAAAGACTAGGTTTATCATGTTTTCCCTGAAAGTGTTTCAACTCTTTTGGAGAGAGTTTAATGTAAAATTCCTGAGTGAAAAGGAGACTTCATCTGTTGGGGGGACCACTTCGCAAATTATATGATTATCTAACCACTTTGCTGTACATCTGAAACTAATATAAAATAATATTGAATGTCAACTGTAATTGAAAAATAAAAATTAAAAAAAATGGACTTCATGGAAAAGCAGCATGTGAATTAGCGGTAGTGGCATGTGAATTGCTAACACTTGCCAGTGTCTATCTTCAGTCACTTTAAATGATTAACTCTCCCATGCAGCATCTCATGGATATTAATGAGCAAATGTAAGGAAAATATTTGTTTAAGCTAAAGGATCCTGGTGGTAGTCATCTCCTACTATTTCTGGATTTGTTTATTTTTAAGAGATTTCTCACAGATGTTAAATAACACATGGTTGTTTTCTCCCAGATGTTTTCCAGGAGGGGTCACTAAATCATATGGAAAATAATAGGAAAAAAGCCTTATTTTTTGATGCACCGAATCAGTGTAGCTCTTAAGGGGCAGTGTTTATACTTGGAGAAAGGAAACGATTAGAATGCTTTCTTGTTTACAGGATTAGTTACCTTCAATGGTCCATACATTTGGAGATATTATGTGGAATGTTCGAGGCACCATCCCCAGCATTGGCACTCCAGAGGTGGCAGCAAAGGACAACTTCTTAGAGTCTTAAGAAGTGATCTAGGTACTTGGTGCTAGGGGTGTAATGGAGACCAAGACAAGCATAGTCCTTGCCTTCAGGGAACTTACCTCTGAAGGTAGAATGCGTGCACACACACACACACTCACTCACTCATGCAATTAAAGGTATAGATATAGATATAGATATAGATATAGATATAGATATAGATATAGATAGATAGTGTGTTGAGTGTTCCAGCAAACTTGGAGGGCCAGAATGCTATGGGTAAAATGTAACAGAGGGACCTTACCTTTCATTCTTACAGAGAATGATGGCATGACTGGAATACCCTGAGTTCATTTCCTCTCTCTTTCTCTTCCTCCCTCCCTCATTTATTTAGTAGAATTATATGCCAGAGACTCTGCCGACAGTGGAGATAGAAAGTTTAATGAAGCATTATGAATCTATTGGACTTTCTTTCTTAAAAGTCATCATCTGATTTTTCTTTCAATCAAATCTGAAGTCCTCCTTTTGCAAGCTTTCCACTAATATAGGGACAGCTTTCCTCAGGACCAGTCCCAGTGAGGCATGTCATACCCACTGTCACTCTATCTTGTGTTTGCATAGTATGTGAACTTTTCTTTGTGTTGGTTGGCTGGTTGTTTAATTAGGCATGTTTTATATACCTCTGCTCATTTCTGAATATCTGTTTCAGGTAGTTTGCTTCCAGAGGCAGAATAATATCATGTTATACAGCTTTTAATACGGCACTGTGTGCATGTGGCTGTTTAATTTTTTCTATGGTAATGCAATGTTTGAGTTACATTATTTTTCCTTTGGGACTTTGGTGAACTGTTGTGAAAGAGACTACAGGAGCTTAATCATGTTAGTTGCTATTTAAACTAAAACTTCAGCAAGTACACACATGATCTGCATGTCTGTATAGCACAAAACTCCCCAGGAAAATGGAAGGTTGGTTAAAGTAAGGATAGTAGAGGCTAGAAAGATTATGGAGGATCTGAAAAACCTATTCAAACCCACTAATATGTCACCACCTTTATTTCAAGTATGCTTTTATAGCAGGCTGCATGATGCAGGTGAAAGATCGAAGCAGCCCTGAGTTTGAATTTGGGATCATCCCCTTACCATGTGAATTTGTGCAGGTGGTTAAACCATATCTGTAAGAAGGGGCTTGTCATACCTATCTTGCAGAATTGTTCTGAAGATGGAATGCATTAATATTTATCCCTGATGCAGTCTTGTGTAGGAAAAGGTTGTGCCTTTGAAATTTTCTCTCCCCTAAAATCTGAGACTTCATTGTCTTTATGGTGAACCTTAGCTTTGGTGGGTGTATCTTTGAGCCCATTTTTTTTCTATCCTGATGGTGCTCCTTTACTTATTGTGCCATTAATTTTCTATTCACCTGTAAGTTGAGAGTGAAGACAGGTGTATTAAATGTGCAAAGGGGCTACTACGGGAAGATTCTATTTTTAAAAATATGTATGTGACAACTTGTTATTTACAAATACATTTCCTGCACAAGATAAAAAGTTTTATGCTCCTTCCAATGTCTGATCTCAAAAGGAAACCATACTAGTTTTGAAGTTAAAATAATGCTATTACTTTCAGTTTGGTATGTGATGTGTGTGCATGCACTTGTTTGTGTGTCTTTGTGAGATTGTGTGAGTGTGAGATTGTGTTTTCCAAAAAGAAGCATCTTATGTAACACACTTTGTTTCAGTCCTCAACCTCTAGATGGCAGTTTTGTATGTGTATTAGTTACCACGAGGCGTCCAGTTGAAAATTAGCTGTCTTTCATACATTGACAGGAGTCAGAGCAGTGTGTGTGTGTGTGTTTGTGTGTAGATTTCTGTAGAAGACATCATCATGTGAATATTACTCAAGAGAAAGGTATTCTAAGTGACTCACTCTTTCTCTAGAAATTCCTTCTTCCCACCCATTCATGATGGATCATTTCATACCCATTTTCCTACAAAAGCAAGCACGCGTAGTTAATTTAGCCTCTGTGTAAACATTACATTTCACCTGATTCCTGAAGTGTCAGGCTCTTGGCTGCAGGGTTGGTGTATTGAGGATGGTGAAGAAAACAGCGGAGTGATTTCGGCTGCCCCGTGTGCTGAGAACCAGGCAATCCTGGCCCTCATGGTGCAATGCGCCTTTATCTTTTGCAACAGATGAATCCATTTTTCCTGGTTTCAAATTTCCCCTCCCCTCCCCTCCTCACCCCTTGTTTGAAATAATATTTGATTTTGCCTTCCTGCTGGTTGGATTAGAGCACTGGACTCAATGCCAATGACATTTCAGAGAGGAAATGGCTTTTTCCTTCCTCAGAGGGTGTTATACTGCTCTGACTTCCATGACTTGGGTGGGGGCAGAGCCGGGGGAAATATCATACTTTCTGGATTGCTTTTTAGCTGTTCTGTAAAGTAATTTAGTTGAGAAGTTCTAGGAATTTTTGTCATTTGAACTTGTCATTTACATTTACATTTTTTTAATAATTAGAGAGTACTTTTTGTTTGATTCTGTTTTAAATAAGAATGGCATGTGGTTGTTAGTGGACTGTGGTGTGAAATGAGTCAACCTTACTTTGATTCTTTAGTCTGCATAGTGAAATTTGTGGTGTTACTGATTTGGTATACCAGTTTGTTTTCCAATTTCTATATATAAAATGTTTATTTAAAAAAATGTAAACCAAAATTTTTCTGTTATGTAAATCTGAAGAGAAGATACAATTCAATCAGTAAATTCTACTTATGTGGATTTCTATTTATCACGAGATAGATTAGTAATAATGAAAAAATATTACTAAATGAACTAGGAGAGTTCCTGAATTAGAATATTTTGTCATTGTTTGTTACGAACAATAGTAACAAGTGCTTGCGTTCTTCCCAAGTCTTACTCATCTCAGCAATTAATAATGTTTTCTTCTGGTGCGGTGTGTTAAAATGTCCTTACTCCTGTGTCCCCAGTGCCTAGCATTATGGCTGGCATGTGATAGGTACTCAATCAATATCTGGTATGTGGAAGAACCATGCAACTTAATGAGCAAAGATTTCTTCGTCTGGGCTTCCTGGTGGTTTGTGACTTCAGTCTCCTTTAAAATAAAGATGTAGGGAATTATCTGATGTGATTGGCCATATTTACTCTATAAATTGTTATTACTGCTATGGTACTAATTATTTTAGGACCTTTCCTCCCAAGAGTTCAGTGCTGTAGGCTGTAATAGGTTATGAGGCATTCATTCATTAGGACTAGGTCCTTTCTAAATAATTAATTAGAAGTCTTCTATTCTGAAAACTGTGTGTGTGTGAGTGTGTGTGTGTGTGTGTGTGTGTGTGTGTGGGAGAGAGAGAGAGAGAGAGAGAGAGAGATAGGGGGAGGGAGAGGTGCTTCTAAGGAGCTGGTAGCCCTGGATCTCAGGACATACATTGCATGCACTTGGGGGCAGTACAGCATTGTGGTTAAGATGTGGGCTTTGCTTTGAAAGTCAGGCAGACTAGGTTCAAGCTGAGGCTTTGCCACCTACTTGCGGTGTGCCATTGTGCAAATGGTTTCTGAGTATCAGTTTTTAAAAGAGGTATAGTGATGGTAGTTACTTCATATAGTTATTGTGACAAATAAATGATAATGCTCATGAAGTCCTTAGCACAGTGCTTACCCATAATAAACACTCAATAAATCTTAGCCACAGTGTGTGGGCCACCAGTTTGCAACTTCTAGTTTCTCTCTCACTTTTTTCTCTCACCTTGATCCCACCCAGGTTCTCATGTTACATATTCTTCTCATGTACAAAGATCTGTAGTGGACAGGGACTTTTCATTATTTCATAGCATGCATAGTTTGTGCAGAGTCAACTTTTTATCTTCAAAGAGTAGATTAATGTTGTTCTTCAGTGATGACACTAGGTCCTGAGCGTTGAGAAAGATGGGAAAGTATCCCAAGTTCCTCCTTTGTTGATGAACTGGAGATGCTTTGCTGTGTTTGACTTTGAGGTTAATCAAGAACACAGACATGCGTCATTATTGGTCCTCATGCATGAGATGACTTTATAACCTGCCATGATAACCTGGAGTGGAGCTCAGGCAGAGAGAGGCAGAGAAAGACAGACACAGGCACCAGAAGTTGCAAACTGGTGGGCCAGACATGTTTGGTTTGGCTTGAGTAGTTTGAAGCAACATCTTAAAATTGGAAATATCTGTAAATGCTGATCTTGCCATCCCATGTATCAGCTATTTGTAGAGTTGAATGATGAATGTTTCTGCTAGGTGGGGTTTGGCCTTTTCACTTGGCTGTAGTCCCCACCATTCCCTGTTGTTCCCCACCGTGATGACAGGCAACAGCTGTCACTTTGCCTTGTCCTTGCACTGTTGTTTTTCTCATAGAGGGAACTACTCCTTTGTCCCTATGTCTCTATCAGAAAGTAGAAGTGCAAAATAAAAAACACACACAAAAGACTGCATGTTTTAATGAAAATGAGACCAAGCCCATTTTGTTTGGGCAGTGAAGAACTTCTTACCCAGTTTTTCTCATTTTGCTTTCTTTCTTGCCTGGTCTCTATTGACATTTGAGCCTGCAGTCTCTTAGGCAGGCATGGAAGAGATGTCCTTCTTCAAGTTTATTCTGCCTGGCTTTGGCCCTATTTTATGTAAATGAAGATCTGCCATATGTTTGTGAAAATGATGATTTATTGAACTTTGAGCCCTCGTCCAGGATCTGTTAGAAATCAGTTTCCTAGGAGCATTTCGGAGGGAAGGACCACTTCTCCCTGTTACTCGCTCAGCCCTTTCACCTGCGGGTGGCAGCCCCATTCTCCAAGCTTTTATCATTTCCCTCTTCCTAAATAAACACAGTGAGGCAGGTTTCAAACACAGGCTGTGAGAACATGTGTTTCTGTGGGTGCCACCATCCTCCTTTTACGCTGAACTTGACCCTTAAATGTACTGTAGTGTGGATGGAAGCTGAGAACAAGCTCTTGCCAACAGAAGATTTATAGTCTTATGAATGAGTAAACTCTAGCTCTTTGGAGGTTTATTTAGAAAGAACAGTACTGTTAGATTCTGAGTGTGTTTGTTTCAGTGGGGTGGAGTTAGTAATAGCATTTCCTTGTCCAGTAGGAAGTGGGTAAATTGCCAAGCCACTGAGATCACTATTGTTGACTCAGATTCAGGAATAAGATTAGAGTAGGAAAGCTGTCGAGTAACCCTGGAGTCAGGGCTGGTTGTGATGCTGCTTGTTCTTGGCTGATGAAAAGACTCTGAGCTGACATCAGTGGTCCCAGCTCCAAGATATGTTGCTAAACCAAGTATGGCTTTCTGTGGGCTGTTTTTGGAGGCCAGAGTTGGAGGAGATATGGTGGTGGGTAGCACTTTGCCCTGTGATAGATGAATAACTATTTTCTTCATCGCCCCTGTGTGACAGGCGGGGTGCCAGCTTAGAGAAAATTGCAGATTCTTGATCATAGTCCTCAAGCTGATCCAGATAGAGCAGTAAACAAGGACTGATTCTGAGTGAAAATAAAGTGCTATCTTTTAAGTAGGATCTTGGGCTTGAGCTCTAGAAAGGATTGTGCGTCCCTTGTTCCTTTTCTCATCTGGTGGGTAGAGGGAGCTCCTTGGCAGATTTTCTAGAATTGGCTCAAGGCTCCTTATCCCTTGTTCCTTTTCTCATCTAGAGAAATCCTTGGCAGATTTTCTAGAATTGGCTCAAGGCTCCTTCTTTGTCCTTATAAATTATCAGGCATTAATTCCATAACGGGGAAAAGAGCACTTGGATGCTTCACTCAGGAGGAAATGGTTGCAATGGCAGAGTCTGCGTGTCACGTCAGCGCTCGGCCTGGCTTGCTTTGTGGTAGGGTGTGATTTTCAGGGCTCTCTGTGGGTGAGGGCTTTGGGGGTGGGGTCATGAGAATCAGAAGTGCCTGTGGCTCTTTTCTTTCCCTTTTTAAACTACACACACGTGCCCATGTCCCTCCATAATTTTGATCCTACTCCACACTTACCATCCTACCTCCTCCCTCCTACCTCATGTGTCCCTGTGATAACTAATTTTGGGAGCATCTACTGTGTGTCTGACCCTTTGAAATGCCTTATACATCTCCATGATGTAACCTTCACAACAACCCCATGAGGTAGATATTCTTATAATTTGCATTTTAAAGAAGAATAGCATAGTTCAGTTACTCGTCCACTAGGCTTACACAACAAGGAAGCACTAGACTCAGGATAACTGGTGAGCCCAAGTTACTTAAAAACATTTTTTATTTTTTAAATATATTTTTATTGTTGATAGTATTTAAAAAAACATTTTTTTTAATTAAGGTGTAATCACAATAAGATGCCTAAAAC